>NC_052153.1:62522161-62854540 GCF_902713615.1 Scyliorhinus canicula | reverse complement strand
TATAAAACCCGCCATGTCATTGATCAGGTCTCCACACTTGGGGGCCTCGCATCCTTCCACTGTAGCAAGATCCTCCGCCGGGCTACTAGGGACGCAAAGGCCAGCACACCGGCCTCTTTCGCCTCCTGCACTCCCGGCTCCACCCCAACCCCAAAAATCGCGAGTCCCCAGCCTGGCTTGACCCTGGATCCTACCACCCTCGACACCATCCTCTCCACCCTCTTCCAGAACTCCTCCAGTGCCGGGCATGCCCAGAACATATGGGCATGGTTCGCTGGACTCCCCGAACACATGACACACCTGTCTTCGCCCCCAAAGAAGCTACTCATCCTAGTCCCGGACATGTGGGCCCGGAGCAGCACCTTGAATTGGATGAGGCTAAGCCGCGCACATGAAGAGGAAGAGTTAACCCTCTCCAGGGCATCAGCTCATGTCCCGTCTTCGATCTGTTCCCCCAGTTCCCCCTCCCACTTAGCTTTCAATTCCTCTACTGACGCCTCCTCCACCTCCTGCATTACCTTGTAGATATCAGATATCTTCCCCTGTCCGACCCAGACCCCCAGAAAGCACCCTGTCGCTCACCCCCCCTCGCGGGAAGCGAACGGAATCCCTCCACCTGCCGCCTAGCAGACGCCTTTACCTGCAGATACCTGAACATGTTCCCGGGGGGAGCCCAAATTTATCCTCCAACTCCCCCAGGCTCGCAAACCTCCCATCAATGAACAGGTCCCTCAGCTGTGATGCCCGCTCTGTGCCAACCCTGGAATCCCCCATCAATGTTCCCCGGGACGAACCAATGGTTCCCCCTTAACGGAGCCTCCATCGAGCCCCCCACTTCTCCCCTATGTCGCCTCCACTGCCCCCAAATCTTGAGGGTAGCCGCCACCACCGGACTCGTGGTATACCTCGTAGGAGGGAGCGGCCACGGCGCCGTTACCAGGGCCCCCAGGCTTGTATCTCCACAGGACGCCCTCTCCATCCGTTTCCATGCTGCCCCCTCCCCCTCCATCACCCACTTGTTCACCATCGACACATCGGCCGCCCAATAGTACTCCGGGAGATTGGGTAACGCCATCCCCCCACCATCTCTACCCCGCTCCAAGAAGACACTCTTCACCCTCGGGGTCCCATGCGCCCAAACAAAGCTCATGATGCTGCTAGTCACCCTTCTAAAAAAGGCCCTAGGGATAAAGATGGGCAAACACTGAAAGAGGAACAAGAACCTCGGGAGAACCGTCATTTTGACGGACTGCACTCTACCCGCCAACGATAGTGGCACCATGTCCCACCTTTTAAATTCCTCCTCCATCTGCTCCACCAGCCTGCTAAAATTAAGCTTATGGAGAGTCCCCCAACTCCTGGCCACCTGCACCCCCAGGTATCTGAAACTCTTCACTACCCTCTTAAACGGGAGCCTCCCAATTCCCTCCTCCTGATCACCTGGGTGTACTACCTCACTCTTGCCTAAATTTAACTTATAGCCCGAGAAGCCCCCAAACTCCGCCAACAGCTCCATCACCCCCGGCATTCCCCCTTCTGGGTCCGCCACATACAACAGCAGGTCGTCCGCATACAGCGATACCCGATGTTCCTCCCCACCCCGTACCAGACCCCTCCACCTCCCTGACTCCCTCAACACCATAGCCAGAGGTTCAATCGCCAATGCAAAGAGCAAGGGGGACAGGGGGCACCCCTGCCTGGTCCCACGGTAGAGCCTGAAGTACTCCGATCTCCTTCCATTGGTAACTACACTCGCCATCGGAGCCGCGTAGAGCAACCTCACCCATTTGATGAACCCCTCCCCGAATCCGAACCGCTCCAGCACCTCCCACAGGTACCCCCACTCAACTCTATCAAACGCTTTCTCTGCATCCAGCGCCACCACTATCTCCGTCTCCCCCTCCACCGCCGGCATCATAATAACATTTAGCAATCTCCGCACATTCGTGTTGAGCTGCCGTCCCTTGACAAATCCTGTCTGATCCTCGTGTATCACCCGTGGCACACAGTCCTCTATCCTGGTGGCCAGGATCTTCGTCAGCAACTTAGCGTCAACATTGAGGAGCGAGATAGGCCTGTATGATCCACACTGCAAGGGGTCCTTATCCCGCTTCAGGATCAGAGGATCAGCGCCCTGCGACATCGTTGGGGCATCCCATGCCTCATTGAAGGCTCGCACCAACAGGGGACCCACCAGATCCGCATACTTTTTATAAAATTCCACCGGGAACCCATCCGGCCCCGGCGCCTTACCTGACTGCATTTGACCAATCCCCCTGACTAGCTCCTCCAACTCTATCGGCGCCCCCAGCCCCTCTACCAGCTCCTCTTGAACCTTGGGAAACATAGCCTGTTCATGAAGCTCTCCATCCCCCCCCCCCCCCCCCCCCCCCCCCCCCATCGGAGGCTCCGACCGGTACAGTTCCTCGTAGAAGTCCCTAAAGACCCCATTTACCTCTGCCTCTTTCTGCACTACATTCCCACCCTTATCCGTCACTCCACCAATTTCCCTAGACGCATCTCGCCTACGGAGCTGATGCGCCAACATCCTGCTCGCCTTCTCCCCATACTCATATACCGCGCCCTGCGCCCTCCTCCACTGTGTCTCCGCCTTTCTGGTGGTCAACAAGTCAAACTTGGCCTGCAAACTACGCCGTTCCCTCAGCAACACCTCCTCCGGTGCCTCCGCGTACCTCCTATCCACATCCAGGAGCTCCTCCACCAGTCTCTCCCTCTCCCTCCTTTCCCTATGGGCCCGGATGGAGATCAGCTTCCCCCGGATCACTGCTTTCAGAGCCTCCCAGACCATCCCCACCCGGACCTCCCCCGTGTCGTTGGTATCAAGATACCCCTCAATACTTCCCCGGACCCTCCTACACACCTCCTCATCAGCCAGCATCCCCACATCCAGGCGCCATAACGGGCGCTGGTCCCACGCCTCCCCCATCTCCAGATCAACCCAGTGCGGGGCATGGTCTGAAATTGCTATGGCCGAATACTCAGCATCCTACACCTTCGGGATCAATCCCCTGCTCAGGACAAAAAAATCTATTCGGGAATAAACCCTATGGACATGAGGGAAAAAGGAATACTCCCGCGCCCTCGGCCTCCCAAACTTCCAGGGATCCACCCCTCCCATCTGGTCCATAAACCCCCTCAGCACTTTGGCCGCCGCCGGTCTCCTACCCGTCCTTGAACTGGACCGGTCCAGTGGGGGATCCAGCACTGTGTTAAAGTCTCCCCCCATGATCAGGCCCCCTGCCTTCAGGTCCGGAATGCGGCCCAACAAGCGCCTCATGAAGCCAGCATCATCCCAATTCGGGGCATATACATTAACCAGCACCACCTTCTCTCCCTGCAGCCTACCCTTCACCATAATATATCTGCCCTCCTTGTCCGACACCACCTCAGCCGCCTCGAACGCCACCCTCTTCCCCACCAGAATCGCCACCCCCCCGGTTAGTCCTGTGTAAAACTAAGAAGCACTCCACCACTGCAACCCTTGAAGACCAGAGTCAAAGAAATGGAAAGCTGGATGGATACATTGTAAGCCTGGAGGAAGTTCAAATAGCACTCTGAGTTACTTCTGACCACTTGCAGGATCAGACGATGCCTCAGTTCAACTGAAAGAAGATACCTCCAATAGTGCTATGTTATGTCAGTACTTCCCAGCAGGGCGAGATCTTGGGCCAGTGGCACAGAAATCAGCGAGGACTGGAGACCAGGCTTTGCTATAGGACAGGGACTAACAGATACTCATCATGCTCCCCTTATCTGCCTGCCTGTCAGTGACGTCACATTTAAAGCGTAATGTGTTTTTCATTTTCCCTCCCCCTGATGCCTTGCAGTCTCATCCCTGTTTGCACTGCTTCTCTCACACCGGCTGCTTCTCTCACCCCTGCTTGCATTGCTCCTCTCACCACTGCTTGCATTGCCCCTCTCGCCCCGCCTTCTCTCGTTCCTGCTTGCGCTGCTCCTCTCGGCCCTGCTTGCATTGCTCCTCTCGCCCCTGCTTGCATTGCTCCTCTCGCCCCTGCTTGCATTGCTCCTCTCGCCCCTGCTGCTCCTCTTGCCCCTGCTTGCATTGCTCCTCTCGCTCCGCCTTCTCTCGTTCCTGCTTGCACTTCTCCTCTTGGCCCTGCTTGCATTGCTCCTCTCGCCCCTGCTTGCACTGCTTCCCTCCCCCGCTGCTGCTCTTCTCGCCCACTGCTGCTCCCCTCACGTCCCTACTTGCACTGCTCCCCTCGCCCGCTGCTGCTCCCCTCGCCCGCTGCTGCTGCTCCCCTCACGTCCCTGCTTGCACTGCTCCCCTCGCCCGCTGCTGCTGCTCCCCTCGCCCGCCGCTGCTCCCCTCACGTCCCGCCCGCCGCTGCTCCCCTCGCCCCCCCCGCCGCCGCTGCTCCCCTCGCCCCGCCGCCGCTGCTCCCCTCGCCCCGCCGATGCTCCTCTCGCTCCTGCTGCTCCTCTCGCCCCGCTGCTGCTCCCCTCCCCCGCTGCTCCTCCCCTCCCCCGCTGCTCCTCCCCTCACCCCGGTGCTGCTCCCCTCGCCGTTGCTCCTCTCGCCCCGCTGCTGCTCCTCTCGCCCCGCTGCTGCTCCTCTCCCCCGCTGCTGCTCCTCTCGCCCCGCTGCTGCTCCCTTCGCCCCGCTGCTGCTCCTCTCCCCCCGCTGCTGCTCCTCTCTCCCCGCTGCTGCTCCTCTCCCCCCGCTGCTGCTCCTCTCCCCCCGCTGCTGCTCCTCTCCCCCCGCTGCTGCTCCTCTCGCCCCGCTGCTGCTCCTTCACCCCGCTGCTGCTCCTCTCGCCCCTGCTGCTCTCGCCCCTGCTTGCATTACGCCTCTCACTCCGCCTTCTCTCGTTCCTGTTTGCATTGCTCCTCTCGTCCCTGCTTGCATTGCTCCTCTCACTCCGCCTTCTCTCGCCCCTGCTTGCATTGCTCCTCTCACCCTGCTTACACTGCTCCTCTAGGCTCTGCTTGCACTGCTCCTCTCGCCCTGCTGCTGCTCCTCTCGCCCTGCTCCCCTAGGCCCTGCTTGCATCACTCCTCTCACCCCAGCTCCTCTCGCCCCTGCTTGCGCTGCTCCTTCGCCCCCACTTGCGCTGCTCCTTCGCCACTGCTTGTGCTGCTGGGGTGTGCAACACCCACCCAGGTTAAAAGAATCCATGCACAGGCATCTTACACCCAACCCCACCCAACCCATCCAAATTAATTTTGGGACCTAAAACGCAAGGACCCTCATGGACACCCCCAATAGCCACACACCTGAATGTCACACTGCCATCATAGCCTGGGAACTTCGACACCACAATATTGACATTGCTGCCCTGAGTGAGATACGACTGGCAGAAGACCAGCTTAACGAACAAAGTGGCTGACACACCTTATTCTGGAAAAGCAAACCAGAAGAAAAACGTCATCTCTATGGGGTCGGTTTTGCCATAAAAAAACGAGTTGGTCGAACGTCTCACTGAACCCCCTGCGGAGTGAATGAATTACTCATGACTAATGACTCACCCTGTCCCAGAAACAGCATCAGAGCCGTCAGTGCCTGTGTCCCATCCTTAGATACAACTGACGAGACAATAGGGGCATTCTACTCCAGCCTCGGACAATCGCTGTCTCGCATCCTAAAGGGAGACAAGCTGATTATCCTCAACGACTTCAATGCTGGAGTTGAGAAGGACGCAAGTCTTTTGAAAGATGTGCTAGGCAGGGAAATCGTGGGAAAACAAATGCCAACGGAGTCCTCCTCCTAACAAAATGTTTAGAATATGACCTGGTCATCACAAACACCCTGTTCTGCCAGAGGGACAGGCAGAAGAGCTCATGGCAACACCCCCTCTCCAAACACTGGCACCTAATAGACCAAATCATCGTCTAGGCAAGGGACTGTAAAGATGTCTGCACCACCCGCGTCATGACCAATGACTGCCATCTCCATCACTCTGGGCTTAAGTAGGATGCGCCAAGGGCTGGTGCAAACTTGATGGACCGAATGGCCTCCTTCTGCACTGTAAATTCTGTGATTCTATGAGATGCTCGTGCTCTCGACCAGGAAACACCAAAGGATGGTTTGACGAGAATGATCAGGTCCAGGATCTCATTGACCATAAGCGCAAGGCGTTCTTGAACTGGCAGCTCCACCAAAACTCGAGTGAGGAAACAATCCTACAATCAACTGAAGGCCGAAGTGCACCAAAGTTCCCATGACCTAATGAACAGATGGTGGATCGAAAGAGCACAGGAAACTCAACAACTCGCCGCCAACCACGATGAAAGGGGCTCAAAGACAGAGAGGCAGTCACGCGGGCTGGAGAGAGCACTTCGAGGACCTTCCTAACCAAGACGCAGCCTCCGACACAAGTGTCCTCCCCGATGACCTCCTCCCCGAGTATCAGTGCGGCTTCTGCCCATCAAGAGACTCAATGGACATGATGTTCAGCCTGCAACAAATCCAGGAAAAATGCAGGAAGAAGCATCAACCTCTGGAAATGGCCTTTTCCAATCTCACAAAGGCCTTCGGCTCTGTCAATCATGAGTTACTGTGGAACATCTTCCTAAGTTCGGATACCCCCAGAAATCCATCACCATTCTCCGCCTGCTCCGCGATGACATAATATCAGTCATCCTCACCAAAGGAAACATGACAGACCCAATACATGTGCAAACTGGGGTCAAGCATGACTGCATCATCGCACCAATGCTCCTCTCCATCTCCATTGCAGCAGCAATTCACCCAGTCACGCTGAAGCTCCTCGGTGGAGTGGAGTTAACTTACCTGACAAGGGAGAAACTGTTCAACCTCCAATGCTTCCTGGCCAGAACCTAGACCACTCCAACCTCTGTCATCGAGCTAAAGTATGCAGACGACGCTTGTGTGTGCACATTCAGAGGCCAAGCTACAAACTATCGTCGCCACATTCACAGAGGCATATGAGAGAATGGGCCTCAGACTAAACGTTAGAAAACAAAGGTTCTCTACCAGCCTGCTCCTGCCACACAAAACGGTGAGCCCTTGGACAATGTGGATCATTTCCCATATGTCAGGAGCTTCGTCGAGGTGCGAGCAGTCATTGACGGCGAAATCCAACACCGACTCTAATGCGCCAGTGCAGTCTTCAGACTCCTGAAGAACAGAGTATTTGAAGAGTGAGACCTCAAACCCGGCATCAAGCTCAGGTCTACAGAGCAGCCGTGGTCCCTGCCCGCCTGCATGCAATGGAATCATGAATAATGTTCAGCAGACACCTCAAATCCTTGCACAAATATCACAAACGCAGCCTCCACGAAATCCTACCATGCACTGGGCGGCACGGTGGCAGAGTGGTTAACAATGCTGCCTCACAGCACCAACAACCTGGGTTCAATTCCGGCCTTGGATGACTGTCTGTGTGGAGTTTGCACTTTCTTCCCGTATCTGCGTGGGTTTCCGCCGGGTGTTCCCGTTTCCTCCCACAGTCCAAAGATTTGCAGATTAGGTGGATTGACGATGCTGAATTGTCGCTCAGCATGCAATGGTTAGGTGGGGTTATGGGATTGCAGGGGGATGGGCCTAGGTAGAGTGCTCTTTCAGAGGGTGGTACAGACCCGATGGGCTAAATGGCCTCCTTCTGCACTGTAGGGATTCTATGATAGGCATATCAAATTGAGCGGAAGGACAGCACAGAATCCAGAGCATCCCACCCATCCACCTCATCAAGTACCACCTGCCAAACCTGTGGCAGAGTCTACAGATCCAGGATCAGACTTTTCAGTTACGCCAGAACCCACCTCCCCGGAGTGGAAGCAAGTCATCCTTGGTGCCTAGGGACTGCCCAAGGCCTCAATACTGCGCAGGGGTGCTCAAGTTTCAGGAGTGGAGTTACAACACACAATCTTGAGACAGATACAAGTGCGCTACTTTGGAGCCAAGGCTGGCATGAGAAATATTACCTATCAAGTAGGTTGATATAGGTATAAAGGAAAAGGTAAAGAAGTGGATTCAGCAGTTAAGAAGCTGTAGAGTTGGAAGTTCAGTTCAGGATTGAACAGAACGCCAATGTTTCTAACAGTCTGGATCAGGCTGAAACAGTGACTATGGATGAAGGGTGGAATCACCAGCAAGAGTATGGAGTTTGTGGCAGGGTCTAATGACAATTGCCCAATTTTTAGAGGAGAGAAGAAGGAAAAAAAGTCTGGACAGGAAGCCCATGGATATATGCCGAGCAGGACGTATTTAAAATGTTTTCAACAGTTTCCCACCAAACAACAAACTTTATTCACAGGCTGCCTTCCTTTTGAGTGGCAAAACCTCCAGCACAGGACCATAGCTTAGAAGTGAGGAGCAGAGAGCTCACAGGGGAGCGGCTAAGTGGTGGGGAATGAGTGACTGGGATGGGGAAATTGTGATCAGGAAGGTAACACAGGTGGAGGGAGATCAGGGGAGTCAGAGCAGAGATCGCAAGCAATTGTGGAGAGGTCAGAGATTACAAGGACATCAGGGGAGTAAAGAATTGTTGAAGTGGTGTGGTTGTAAGCTGGTGTGGCCTCGAGAGAAAAACTCCTGCTCCTCCTGTTCCACAAGCAGTGCTGTAAATGCGCTTACCTTTCTAGGATCTAGTGCTTCTTATCTACCGGGTTTCCCTATGCCCAGGAAACCACTCTGAAATGGGTAACAAAAAAGGTGACGTTGGGAAAATCATCAGCGGGATTCTCAGTCGGCAGCTTTCCCAGGCTCACGGGTTTCCATTGTGACATGGGGTGGCCACAGTGAGAAACCCCATGAGCCCGCTGCGGGAATGGAGAAGCCCACTGCCAGCGGGGACGCACCACGCCAGAAAACGAGCTCGACGGGACGGAGAACCCTGTCCCATATCTTTGAAAACGATATTGTTTTTTAAACATCGAGAGACATTCCATTATTTGTATATTTGGATGATGACCTGGAATTTTTTCTAAGAAGGTCCTTGGAACCATCAACATGCAAGCCTCTTCCAAGAAATCACCTGACCTGCACTGTACTTGAGGAAGACCTGTTTGTTTGCTTTGAAACACAGTCATTTTAACTGATGAAAGAAAAACTGAAGGGAAAAGTCTAGTGACTTACTGGAAATGACATGGCAGAGCCAGCCTTTAAGTTTTGAACCTGCTAGTTGTGTTATGCTGCTTCGGATATCATAGGCTGCTACTTGATGCAGTCTTAACTAAAGGATGCTCCAGACTCTGAAATGAGTTCAACATGTTTATTGAACTATTGACAGTTCTCAAATGAGTTCGACTCTCTGCTAATCTAACTGTAGTAACTCAGTCTAACTGTACCAGCTTGCTCTAAGACACGTGCTGGGGTGTGATGCTGCTGATCAACCCTGTTTAACTCTCTAGATGTCTGTCTGTGGAAAGAGGCAGGGTGTGAGTGCCTCATCCTTTTTATAGTGTGTATGTCATGCCCCCTTGTGGCGATGCCACCTCAGAGTGTCCTGACTGCCCATTGGATGTGTCCTATCCTGAGTGTTCATTGGTTGCATGTTTGCATATCATGACATCTCCCCCTTTTATTTGGATGTATATACATATAAATGTGCCTGTCTAATGTGACTGAGTGAGGAATAGAGAACAGAACAAACAAAACAAATGCTCATAAGTCCAGTCTCTGAGGCTTGCGTCTGATCCTCGTCGACCGCCAGAGAGGTGGTGGAGGAGGTGACGGTGTCTTGACAGGCGAGTGGGAGGCACGACTGGTGGCCTCATGGTTCGAGGTGTCTGGAGGTGGCAATTTGACATGTGGAAATGGAGGGCAATGTGGTTGTGGGCAAGCAACTTTTCACAGTGCCCTTCGATTCCTTCGCACAATGGAGCCATCAGCCATACGTATGACATAGGATCTGGGCGCGGCCTGTCGAACAACGACAGCCGGAGCAGACCACCCGCCATCTGGTATCTTGATCCTGACCGTGTCTGCCGGGGATAGCACGTCCAGATCGGTGGCATGTGTGTCATAGCCCTGCTTCTGGCTGTCGCGTGACTGCTGCATCTTCGGCAGCACCAGGTGGTTATCAAGGTTGGGCAGGTGTATGGCTGGAAGAGTCGTCTGCAGGTCCCTGTTCATCAGCAGTTGAGCTGGCGACATGCCAGCGGACAAGGGAGTCGCCCGGTACGCAAGTAGTGCAAGGTGTATGTCGGAAGCAGGTGAGCTGCTTAACAATGTGCACGCCTTTTTAGACTTTGCCATTGGACTGCGGATAGCGCGGACTGGAGGTGACATGCCTGAAATTGTAGCTCTTGGCGACTGTGGAAGCACAGGCCATTGTCGCTCATGATGCTCTTTGGGATACCTTGCCATGAGAATGTCTCTTTACATGCTTGATGACGGTCCGTGAGGTGAGGTCTGGCAGCTTCAGCACCTCAGGATAGTTCGAAAAGTATTCGATGATTAAGATATAGTCGTGACCATTCGTGTGGAATAGGTCAATGTCAACCTTGGACCACGGAAAGGTCTCTAGGTCATGTGGTTGGAGTGTCTCCTTGCTCTGCGCTGGTTGGAACCTCTGACAGGTTTCGCAGTTCAGGACCATGTTCGTGATGTCCTGGTTGGTGCCGGGCCAGTAGACAGCTTGCCCGGCCCTGCGTCTGCACTTTTCTACGCCCAGCTGTCCCTCATGAATCTGCCGCAGCACCACGCTCTGGGGACGTAGCGGGATGACTATCCTGTCCAGATTGAGCAGGAAGCCATCGATCAGCATCAGGTCGTCCTTGACGTTGTAGAATTGAGGGCATTGCACATTCTGCCAGCCATTGCTAAGGTTGTGGATGACTCGCTGCAACAGGGGGTCTTTGGCCATCTCTTCTCGGATGAGAACGATCTTCTCATCTGTTGCCGGGAGAGTGCTTGCACATAGTTGCACTTGCAATTCAATGTGCTGGATGATCTCCAGTGGTTCACTGGGTGAGTTGACGGAGCGGGACAATGCATCGGCGATGATGAGCTCCTTGCCAGATGTGTACACCAACTTGAAATCATACCTCCGGCGTTTGAGCAGAATTCTCTGCAAACGAGGAGTCATGTCTTTCAGGTCCTTTTGGATGATGTGGACCAGAGGCCTATGATCCGTCTCAACAGTAAATGTTGGCAAGCCATAGACATAATCATGAAATTTGAGGATGCCGGTGAGAAGACCTAAACACTCCTTCTCAATCCGCGCCTATCTGGTCCCAGTCATTGCCTGTGACGTGTATGCTACTGGTACCCAGGATGACGTGTTGTCTCTTTGAAGCAACACCGCCCCAATGCCATCCTGACTCGAATCTGTGGATATCTTGGTCTCTCGGTCTGGGTCAAAGAATGCAAGGACGGGTGCAGTAGTGAGCTTGGCTTTCAGCTCCAGCCACTCTGTTAGGTGCTCTGCCTTCCATTCAAAGGCGGTTGATTTTTTCACCAGATTGCGTAGGGCCGTGATGTGTGTGGCCAAATTCGGGATGAACTTGCCAAGGAAATTGACCATTCCCAGGAAGCGCAGTACTGCCTTCTTGTCCGCAGGGACTTTAATTGCCTCGATGGCTTTAATTTTGTCTGCGTCCGGGCGCACACTGTGTTGCGAAATCTGATCCCCCAGGAACTCAGCGTGGTTGTCCCAAAACAGCACTTAGACCTGTTTAGCTTGAGGCCATGTTCATGTATGTGTCGGAATACTTCCTTGAGTCGCGACACATGTTCCTCTGGGGTTGGGGACCAGATTATGATATCATCAACGTAGACACAAACCCCTTCTATTCCCTCCATCATTTGTTCCATGATGCGATGGAAAATCTCTGATACTGAGATGATGTCTAATGGCATTCGGTTGTAGCAGAATCTGCCAAAAGGCGTGTTGAAGGTGCAGAGCCTTCTGCTGGATTCTTCAAGCTGGATTTGCCAAAATCCTTGGGATGCGTCCAATTTTGTGAACAAGCGGGCATGTGCCATCTCACTCATGATTTCTTCCCTCTTCGGGATGGGCCAATGTTCCCGCATAATGTTTTTGTTCAGATCCTTGGGGTCAATGCAGATGCGTAGGTCCCCCGAAGGCTTCTTTACGCACACCATTGAGCTGACCCAGTCGTTGGTTCAGTGACCTTGGTGATAATGCCTTCTTGTTGTAGACTCATGAGCTCTGCCTTCAGGCGCTCTCTCAGTGGAGCAGGGACACGTCATGGTGCATGGACCACTGGCTTGGCATCAGGCCACAGTAGAATTTTGTACTCGTACGGCAGCGTGCCCCATCCCGCTAAATACATCTGGGTACTGGGTTAGGATGTCGTTGACGCTGGCCTGAAGATCCGAATGGGACGGCGTCGTGGTGTAGACCCTTTGAAAGAGGTTCAGTTGCTTGTAAACGTGCGCACCTAGCAGGGACGCCCTGTCTGGGTTAACAATCTCGAAGCGTAAGCTTGCTTGTGTGTGTCGGCTGGACACCTGCAGATGGCAGGACCCCAGTGCCTTGATTGTGTTTCCATTGTAGTCCAGGAGTTTGCAGGCAGCTGGTAGGATTGTGGGGGGCTTCTTGATTCTCTTGAAGTCCACCTGCGAAATCAGGTTGGCGGTGGCACCTGTGTCCAGTTTGAACTGGATGGGGCAGTGGTTGACCTTCATCACTGCATGCCATTCGCCCTCGGAATCCACAGCCAGGATTGATTGGACTTGCAACGTGTCCGGTGTGGAGTATTCGCACTTCGTAATAATGCCCACTCGGTAAGTGTTGTCCAGATATTCATCATCTGGATCCGTCGCACTGCCTGGATCAGAGTCATGCATTCGGTGTTGCACACTGCTGATGCGCCGCTGTCAGAATTGGGAGCGCTGGCTCCTGGCTGGTGGTGCAGATCTGCACAGGGCTGCATAGTGGTTTGGTTTCCCACAGTTTAAACAGCGTTTGCCTCTTGCAGGGCTGGGTTTTTTTTTAAATGGACGGTGCGACGTCGGTGTCATGATGCTTATTGTGTTGTTGCGCATGCGCGGTGCGGTTCTCAGACGTCTGCACCTGTACAGTGCGGTTTTCGGCCGCTTTGTGTACCCGATCGCATTGCGCATGCGTCGGGCCCCAGGAAGAGCGCGTGAAATGGTCGCTTTCGTCAATGTGGAGGCGCTGCATCCGGGAGATGGCCTGAACACTCTTCACCTCGTGGGAGGCTTGTTTTTCACTTTAGAACATAGAACATAGAACATAGAACAGTACAGCACAGAACAGGCCCTTCGGCCCTCGATGTTGTGCCGAGCCATGATCACCCTACTTAAACCCACGTAACCCGTATACCCGTAACCCAATAATCCCCCCATTAACCTTACACTACGGGCAATTTAGCATGGCCAATCCACCTAACCCGCACATCTTTGGACTGTGGGAGGAAACCGGAGCACCCGGAGGAAACCCACGCACACACGGGGAGGACGTGCAGACTCCACACAGACAGTGACCCAGCCGGGAATCGAACCTGGGACCCTGGAGCTGTGAAGCATTGATGCTAACCACCATGCTACCGTGAGGCTACATGCTACAGTTTCTGCTGTTTGGACTGTGAATAGCGATTTTTAGAGTGCTCATGCACAGTACACGTTTCAATCGCGACTGGCAGGGTCATGTGCTTGACTTTCAACAATTGCTCTCGCAGAGGATCAGAGTGGACTCCAAAAATGATTTGGTCTCTGATCATGGAGTCAGTGATATCACCAAAGTTGCAGTATTGCGCTAGCAGTCTAAGGTTAGTGAGATAGGAGTTGAAGGAGTCGTCTTTACCTTGCATCCTCTGCTTGAAGATGTAGCGCTCGAATGTTTTGTTGGTGTCCACCTCGCAGTGGCTGTCGAATTTGTCCAGGATGGTTTGATACTTTGTTTTATCCTGTCCTTCAGAAAAGTGAAAGGAGTTGAAGATCTCTATCGCACGGTCACCCGCAGTGGTGAGTAGAAGATCTATCTTCCGAGCATCGGTCGCGCCATTTAGGTCAGAGGCTTCCATGTATAGTTGAAATTTCTGCTTGAATGATTGCTAGTTGGCACTAAGATTGCCGGTGGTCCTGAGCTGATGAGGAGCCTGAATCTTGTCCATTGTGCCTGTATTCAGTAGCTGGTTGTCACGGATCTTGTTCAGTTGAACTAAATAGATTGAACAGTCACTCCTGGTATCATGTTGTGTTCTGCTGCTTCGGATAACACAGGCTGCTACTTGATGCAGTCTTAACTGAAGGATGCTCCAGACTCTGAAATGAGTTCAATGTGTTTATTGAACTATTAACACAGTTCTCAAATAAGTTCGACTCTCTGCTAATCTAACTGTAGTAACTCAGTTTAATTGTACCGGCTTGCTCTAAGCCATGTGCTAGGGTGTGATGCTGCTGATCAACCCTGTCTAACCCTCTAGATGTCTGTCTATGGAAAGAGGCAGGGTGTGAGTGCCTCATCCCTTTTATAGTGTTTATGTCATGCCCTCTTGTGGTGATCCCACCTCAGAGTGTCCTGACTGCCCATTGGTTGTGACTATTCCGAGTGTCCACTGGTTGCATGTTTGCATATCATGACACTAGTTTTGAAGTTACTTTTGATGGGGAATAAACCCAGAAAGGAAGACTATCATAACTAGCTCTTTCTCTCTCTGCCTTGTTTAAAATTGATGTGGAGATGCCGGCGAAGGACTGGGGTGAGCACAGTAAGAAGTCTTACAGAACCAGGTTAAAGTCCAACAGGTTTGTTTCAAACACTAGCTTTCGGAGCACTGCTCCTTCCTCAATCTGTCTGTATAGTTCTCAACCTGCTGCTTAACTTGTCTGCATTTGGACCTGCAAAGCTGTGACCAGAAGAATTAATCCAGCCATATATTCGCCTCCATGGGAAAGTCCTACTGATGAGAATTTCCAGATATCCACTGGGACCAGCGACCCCTCCTCACATAAGGGAACTCCAGTTCAACAGCACTGAAACTCTGATTGTTATCCTTTACTTTGTAATGCCTATCCTCGAAAGCCCATCTCTGCAGAGAGAGACCCTCTCAGTTTCCCTTTAGTTTGTGCGTGTGCCAGAGGAATTCTTTAGGATGATAGATAGTTATACTTTCAGGTTACAATTGTGTGTTTAACCAGTACTATTACTTGTTAAAAATAAGTTGTTTTATAATAAACTAATAAGTGTGTTGTTTATTGAAAGAAACCTGGTTAAAATCCTTTTTATTCTGGGTACCAGTAGTGAAAGTAAAGGACTGGCCACTTTGGTGAGAAAATGTAACTTTTAAATGAAATGAAAAATGAAAATCGCTTATTGTCACTAGTAGGCTTCAATGAAGTTACTGTGAAAATCCCCTAGTCGCCACATTCCGGCGCCTGTTCGGGAAGGCTGGTACAGGAATTGAACCGTGCTGTTGGCCTGCCTTGGTCTGCTTTCAAGCCAGCGATTTAGCTGTGTGCTAAACCAGCATAAATTAATGGTAAGGCCTGCAGAGTAGTGCGGCTAGATAATCCATGCACTACTCCCATCCTGGTCGTGCCAGCATGTGGCGACTAGGGGATTTTCACAGTAACTTCATTGAAGCCTACTAGTGACAATAAGCGATTTTCATTTTTCATTTCATTTAGATGAGGCTGGTACGGGAATTGAACCGTGCTGCTGGCCTGCTTGGTCTGCTTTAAAAGCCAGCAATTTAGCCAAGTGAGCTAAACAAGCCCCTAATGTAAATCGCTTATTGTCACAAGTAGGCTTCAAATGAAGTTACTGTGAAAAGCCCCTAGTCGCCACATTCAGGCGCCTGTTCGGGAAGGCTGGTACAGGAATTGAACCGTGCTGTTGGCCTGCCTTGGTCTGCTTTCAAGCCAGCGATTTAGCTGTGTGCTAAACCAGCATAAATTAATGGTAAGGCCTGCAGAGTAGTGCGGCTAGATAATCCATGCACTACTCCCATCCTGCTCCCAGCTTCTTCTATAAACTTTTACCAACTGACCCACCTCTTTAGCTGGGATCACAATTAAAGATTTTAAAATTTTTACTTCTAACCTGGCCCAACCTCAACCCACCTTGGGAGGCAAAATGAGCTCCAATGGCTTCCGTCTTTCCAAGAGAACGTGACAGCACATGATGTAGAAAAGAGGTAGCATAAAGACGGGTAAAGGAATGGATCAATGCATGGAGTAATTCCACAGTTAACAGTGCAAGTCAGGAGATAATGCATTTCTATAGATGTTCTCACGACTATAAAAAAAAGTTGAACCCATCAACGCCAGTTCCACCATGCTAGAGAATGGAGATGAATGGATATTGCGTTACAATCGCCAGGCAGGATTGTTCCCTTCCAGTTGGAGAACACTTCAGCAGTCAAGGGCATTCAGCCTCTAATCTTCAGGTAAGCATTCTCCAAGGCAGCCTTCAGGACTCGCGACAACGCAGAATCACTGAGCAGAAACTTATAGCCAAGTTCCACACACGAGTACGGCCTCAACTGGATTCATGTTGAATTACATTCACCCACCACCATCTGGCCTGGGCTTGCAAAATCCTATCAACTGACCTGGCTTGAGACAATTCACACCTCTTAAACCTGGGGTTACCCCTCTCTCTGGATCTGTAAAGACTTAATTACCTGCAAATGCTCGCATTCAAAGTATCGTCTTGCATCTTTGACTTTGTCTATATATATGTTTCTAGAACCTACCTGTTCATTCACCTGATGAAGGAGCAGTGCTCTGAAAACTAGTGATTTAAAAAAAACATGTTGGACTTTAACCTGGTGTTGTAAGACTTCTTACTGTGCTCACCCCAGTCTAATGCCGGCATCTCCACATCGAGAATGGAGAGGCATGGGAGATGTTGTGATCAATTAGGTCAAAGAAAGTAGAAATGTCAAGAAGAGATAATACACTACAATCACAGACTATGTCATCTGTGATCCTGATTAAGGCCATTTTAGAACTGTTGCAGGGAAAGACACTTGATTGAAGACATTCAAACAGGGTCTCAGGGGAAAAACAGCCAAGGATTATCGACAAGGATTATTAAGAGAAGATAGCAAGTGCAAGGACTTTAAAGAGGAAGGAAAGGTTCCAAGGACAGCTGGATCAATGGTGGGTTATTTTGAGCAGGGGTGATGAGAGCAGTTTTAAAAGGGAAAGAGTCAGTAACCGAGGAGTGGTAACCATGTACATGTCTGCTAGAATGGGAGTGAGAATGGAAATTTGGATGGTCAGCAGTTTAATGGGAAAGAGGGCAAGAGAATAAGAGGTGAGTCTCATGGAGAAGCTAAATTTAAGAGAGGACATATGGGCAGATGGAAGAGAAACTAGACAGTTGGGGGTTAAGCGCTAGGGTTAAGCAAGCTGGAGTTGGCTGCTTGGTTTTGGAAGCGAGCAAAACCCATTAATCAGTGCTTCATGCGATCCAACTGTAATTGGTGATGGATGGCTAAACTTATGTGTAAGATGGACAGGATGCACTTTTACTTAAAGGTGAATTTGATGTTTGTCTACACAGGTACCAATTTGTTTCAGAACTTCTAAGAAAAAGCGTTTTATGTTTTTATGGTTAAATTGCATTTTATTCCCGTACCACTGCACAAATACTGATAAAATAGAAAAGGACATATATTCCATTTATGTGCATCCTATGTGAATGTTGCACGGGGCACTATCACATTACATGCTGTTGCTTTTATAGTTTTTTTTTTAAACACATTCGTTTTACACAAAATGGTATACTGGGAAAACAGCCATTTATTCAAACAGAATACATTATGCAAAATGCTTCCTGAGAGACCCAACGCTGCTAGAATTGCAGCTTCCGTTTGCAATTCACCATATGCTTCAGTGAAGCACTCACTTCTTCTGCCAAGATTTCAGAGCGAGTATTCAAATAAGTCACACTACCATCTGAAAAACATATTCAATTTTAGTTCAGCCATCCTCAGCTAATTTAGCTATCAGGTGTACCAGAGCAACAAGCGCTAATTTGACAAAGGATATTTTTATTCTGGCTAATTAGACATAAAACACACCTTTATATAAATGGTCACACTTTCAGTGCACTGGATGAACTGCCCAAACCTGGAAGATTATCTTTTTGTTAGGTCTATCATCCTTTCAAGGATGAAATTTGTCACACTGTAGAGAATTGTCCAAAAATACTTGAAAATGAAATGAAAATCGCTTATCATCACAAGTAGGCTTCAAATGAAGTTACTGTGAAAAGTCCCAAGTCGCCAAATTCCAGCGCCTGTTCGCGGAGGCTGGTACGGGAATTGAACCCGCGCTGCTTGGCCTGCTTTAAAAGCCAGCTATTTAACCTTGTGCTAAACCAGCCCCTATGGGGCTCTGGGGATCATTTTTTTGTTATATCACTGAGACAATTTCTACATGATTCCTTGGTCACCCTCAAAATAGCTTGTTTGTTTTTCCACAAAATGTCAAAATATGTATGGATGAGGAAGGCCAATCAGTTCATCTCAATTCATTCATTCATGCAGAATGCCACTACTTCCAAACCTAATTCAGTTATTTTAATCATTCCAGCATTTTCCATTTTATCCTAACATAAAAGTAACTTCCCTAAAAGCTTCCCAACAATAAGAGGACAACCTTTAGTGGATGATAGATATTTCAGGAAATTGGGGAATCCTATTACCTCTGTACAACAACAACTTGAAGTAAACAGTTTTTGTAGCCGAGGAGATTTGAGGTCGGAGGCTCAGCTTGTGGTTAAATAAAACACTCAAATTGCCAATTATCTGGTTCAGCCTGCGGCAACAGTAGAAGATGAAATAAGTGGCGCTTACACAGCTTGTGACGATAGCTGAAATCAATGACGTTGTCATTTCTGATGCTTATCTAAAGGAATTTGTAGCTTCTCCAAGACCATTTCTAATCTTCATCAACCCTCAACTCTTCCACTACCTCCATGTTATCAGGTAAGCACAATGACAACACAAGAAATAAAACAGCGGAAAGGGGTGGTGGGAAAGTAGAGTGCATATAAGTTGATGCCACATATACAGATAATATTGCCAAGGGGGTGCATGGAAATGAACACGAGTGCTATTAAAAGATTGGTTTTTAACCATTTATTTGTTTACATATAGATGGCTGACACGATATTGTTTCGATTGAGTGAAATAAGAAAGTAATCTATTTTGTTAATTTTATTTATGAGTGGCATTTGAACTGTATTGGGTTGTTTGGTTGTAATATTTATACTGAGGTGTGGAGCATAAGTTAAAGTTTTCCCTATTATTTAAGAACTGTTTAACTGTTAATTGTAAAGCTATTTTTTGATGTAATGGTGGTTAATTCTGTGTTTAAATTAAAGTTTGTTACAACATAAAAGACACCTGTTGTCAGAATCATGCCTTGGGGTAAAGTATCCTTTCCTCACAGTTTTAAAAATTGTAAATTGCTAGAGTTTCTCATCTGCTGTCTGAACACAAGTTGGGGCTTGGTCCAGTATCCAAACACCAGGCAGTGGCACTAATAGC
Organism: Scyliorhinus canicula; assembly: GCF_902713615.1. Lineage (NCBI taxonomy): Eukaryota > Metazoa > Chordata > Chondrichthyes > Carcharhiniformes > Scyliorhinidae > Scyliorhinus > Scyliorhinus canicula. Next base: position 62,835,094 of record NC_052153.1, on the reverse strand, counting down.
ACAGATGTTTGGAGGAGATGCCAGTTGCACCCTATCTAGTGCTCTCCTTCAGCCATCCATGCACTAGCCATGGACTTCAGCAGCCACTGGGAGGATGAGGGAAACAACTTTCATGGATGCCCAGCAGCCTCCTTGGCCCCTCTGTAGATGTCATTACTGATACCAAGACAAGGATGACTGCCACATACCTGCAAACTAGGAGAAGTGAGTAGGCTGCCTCCACTTCATCTGTTGCCACAAGTGAAGTACCGCACAGAAGCAACCAAGTGTAGCAAACACCACATCGGGCAGAGCACTGATTGGATCACTGAAGCGTCAATCTCATGTAACTGTCCACCTCATGTCTTTTTCAGCATCAGTTAAATATTGGCACACAAAGCTGGCTCTCTACAAGAGCAATTCAACTACCCCCACTATCCTGCACTTCCTCTGTGGCCCTGCAAATTTTCTTTCTTCAGGCACTTATCCAATTCCCCTTTGAAAGCCCCGACTATTTGCATTCACCAGACTCTCGGAAAGAGTGTTCTAGGTCCTAACCACTCGTTTTATTGGTGCTTTTGCCAATCACCTTCAGTCTGTATCCTCTGTTTCTTCATGAGGACATTACCAGTGCAGTAGATAACGGGGAGCCGATGGATGTGGTATATCTGGATTTCCAGAAAACCTTTGACAAGGTGCCACACAAAAGGTTGCTGCATAAGATAAAGATGCATGGCATTAAGGGTAAAGTAGTAGCATGGATAGAGGATTGGTTAATTAATAGAAAGCAAAGAGTTGGGATAAATGGGTGTTTCTCTGGTTGGCAATCAGTAGCTAGTGGTGTCCCTCAGGGATCCGTGTTGTGCCCACAATTGTTCACAATTTACATAGATGATTTGGAGTTGGGGACCAAGGGCAATGTGTCCAAGTTTGCAGATGACACTAAGATGAGTGGTAAAGCGAAAAGTGCAGAGGATACTGGAAGTCTGCAGAGGGATTTGGATAGGTTAAGTGAATGGGCTCGGGTCTGGCAGATGGAATACAATGTTGACAAATGTGAGGTTATCCATTTTGGTAGGAATAACAGCAAGCGGGATTATTATTTAAACGATAAAATATTAAAGCATGCCGCTGTTCAGAGAGACTTGGGTGTGCTAGTGCATGAGTCACAGAAGGTTGGTTTACAAGTGCAACAGGTGATTAAGAAGGCAAATGGAATTTTGTCCTTCATTGCTAGAGGGATGGAGTTTAAGACTAGGGAGGTTATGTTGCAATTGTATAAGGTGTTAGTGCGGCCACACCTGGAGTATTGTGTTCAGTTTTGGTCTCCTTACTTGAGAAAGGACGTACTGGCGCTGGAGGGTGTGCAGAGGAGATTCACTAGGTTAATCCCAGACCTGAAGGGGTTGGATTATGAGGAGAGGTTGAGTAGACTGGGACTGTACTCGTTGGAATTTAGAAGGATGAGGGGGGGATCTTATAGAAACATTTAAAATTATGAAGGGAATAGATAGGATAGATGCGGGCAGGTTGTTTCCACTGGCGGGTGACAGCAGAACTAGGGGACATAGCCTCAAAATAAGGGGAAGTAGATTTAGGACTGAGTTTAGGAGGAACTTCTTCACCCAAAGGGTTGTGAATCTATGGAATTCCTTGCCCAGTGAAGCAGTTGAGGCTCCTTCATTACATGTTTTTAAGGTAAAGATAGATAGTTTTTTGAAGAATAAAGGGATTAAGGGTTATGGTGTTCGGGCCGGAAAGTGGAGCTGAGTCCACAAAAGATCAGCCATGATCTAATTGAATGGCGGAGCAGGCTGGAGGGGCCAGATGGCCTACTCCTGCTCCTAGTTCTTATGTTCTTATGTTCATCCTTCTGTCAATGAGAAGAGTTTCTCTCTATCTACTGTGACTGGAGCCGTCATACTTTTGAAGATTTCTATCAAATCTTCTTCATCCCTGCAACAATTCCTAATTGTTTTCTACACCCTCTCTAAATCTTTCACCTCCGTCCTCAAGTGCAGTGCCCAAAAGTGGACACAATATTCCAGTTGAGAGAACTGGGGCGGGATTTTCCCATCAGGCGGCTAAGTGCTGACGCCGGAGTAAAAATGGGAGTGTTTTACTCCGGCATCGGCACCCGTTCCGGGACCCCATACCCCCAGGAAAGGAGGCTGGGGGACAGAGAGGCCGGCCCGCCGATCGGTGGGCCCCGGTTGCGGGCCAGGCCACTACGGAGGCCCCCCTGGGGTCAGACCACCCCTCCCCAACGCCCCCCCCCCCCAAACCAGGTCGCCCCCGGACTCTTCAACGCCAAGATCCCACCGGCTCAGAGGATGTTAGAACGGCGCCGGTGGGACTCGGCTTTTTGATTACGACCGCTCGGCCCATCCAGGCCGGAGAATCAGCGCGCTGATCCGCACTGTGGAGAATTGCGTCCCGGCGTCGGGATGGCGTGGCACGATTCGCGTGCGCCGATTCTCCGGCCCGGCGGGGATCAGAGAATTCTGCTCCTGAAGTTTTCTAAAGGTTCATCATAACTTCCTTGAATTTATACAACATTCTTCCATTTATGTAGTCCAGGATCACAATTTCTTTTTTAACCACTTTTGAACTTGCCCAGGCACCTGTGCACATGTAAGCCCAAGCCCCTCTGTTACTGCTATCCCTGTATTTTATGTTGACTCTCCTCATTCTTGTTACCAAAATGAACCATTTAACACTGCTCTGCATTAAATTTCATGTCACATAATCATTCATTTCACCAGCCTAGGTCCCCTTGAGGTCGATCACTATCCTCCTCACAGATCACAATACTTCTAAGCTTTGTCAAATGTAAAGTTTGAAACTATATGCTGCACACCCAAGTCTGAGTCTTTACTAACATATATAAGGAAAAGTAGTGGTCCTTGTAGTAACCCTTCAGGAACCCAACTCTTTACCTTCTTCAAGTACAATTCAATCCTTGACCTCCCTTAAGATCATCCTCTCTCTCAAGCACTATAATAATATCTGAATGGCCCCATCTCCTTTCTATTGTTCCCTATCCTCCTTGAACACTTCGCATTCAGGAATATGTAGTACCAAATCCTGCCCTTTTTGAGCCATGTTCCTGTCAGCACCATAGCATTATATTCCCATCAGATTATTTACACTTGCGGCTCACCAATCTTAAAAAAAAACTGTACTGCATGCATTCACATACATGCACTCAAAACCTAACTTACATCTGAACATATTACCTCCATTTTTAACCTCACCTGATACTTTACTATTTCTGGCTCTAATGCTATTAGCTTCTCTCAATTCTTTGTGCATCTTGTTTATACTTCCAAAATTTTATAATTGGTCGCTTGGTCCACCAAGATAGTTTAAACCATCTGACAAGATCCTTCGCCCAGCTCTGTTAAAGGTGCGACCCGTCTGCTATAGGTTCCATCTCCTCCAGAACCAATGTCAAAGTCCTCAGAACCTAAACGCCTCTCTGGTGCGCCTCTTCAGCCTCACATTCATTTGTTCTATCTTTCTATTTCCAAGGGTGTGGTACAGGTTGTAATTGGAGATTACTTTTATTGAGATCCTACTTCCTAGTCCCCTAAAATCTACCAGCAGGATGTCTACTGTTTTTCAACCATGTTGTTGATACCAATATGGATCATCCTTCATCCTTCGGTTCACCAGCCGCTGAGTGGCCCTTCACCCTGGCAGCAGGGAAGAAACACATCATCCTGGATTAGAATCATAAATTGATTACAGCTAGGAGACTATTCAGATGTCCACGTCTGTGCTGGCCCTCTGAAAAAGCAATTCACCGCGTGCCATTCCCCATTCCCCTGCCTTTTCTCCCATAATCCTGCATTTAAAAAAATGTTCAGATAACAATCCAATTCTCTTTTTTAAAGTCTCAAATGGCCCTGCCCCCACCATACTTGCAGGCAGTTCATTCCAAATCCTAACCCCCTGCAGCCGCAGAAATGTCTGTTCCCCAAACTACAGAATTTCCAATCACTATTGATTGCCCAATCTTCCTCCTGCCTCCCAAAACAGTTGAGCAGCCATGGTGCCATGGGTCTGGTTGCACATCCCAGATGAACCATTGCTTCCACCAGTATAAGGAACTGAATATCAGTTGAAGAACATGGTACAGTCATCTCTGTTTGACTGCCTGGCAGTCACCCATTCCCTGTCTACCTACACATCCTGAAGCTTCGGGAAGACCACATCGAGAAACATCCCCGTAGTGTACTGCAGTGATGACAGCAGCTGCTCAAACTCTGCAATCCAAAGATTGAACTTCTCCAGTTGATGACACTTCCGTCAGATGTGGTTGTCCAGGACACAAAAAGCATCCTTAAGTTTCCACATGGGACAGAATTGGCACTGCATGGGACTGAGGATAACTGCCATCCCTCTCTTCATGAGAGTATAAACTAATATCAGAAATGGAACTCTAGATTGGGGGGGGGGGGGGGGGGAGCTTAAGATTTAACACTTAAAAACTAATTTCTTAAAACCTGTTCTAGTTCTTTAACTTAAATCCTTACTGCAATACTTACCCTCAATCACAATATTAATTCCCTCTGGTTGAGCTCCTCATTCCTCGCTGCATTATTCTGACTTCAATCTGACCTTATTCCATTAATTTCAGCCTGTGCCGAATTGCTCTCACTTCACTCTCATACCTTCTCGTGATGCCTGTTCTGCCACTTCATTTTTTAGCCCGCCTATGATACATTTAATGGGGCTGTATGTTTACATCTTGGGAATTTGGGGGGTGGGGTGGGGGGAAGAGAGTGGGCGGTAGGTGCAGGAGAAGAGACATATTCTGTTTCCTGTTCTAGCAGACTCACGGGGCTCAAAGTACAGGGGTTGGAGTATGAACTAATAATCAAGGAATCAGAGACGGACCCATTTCCAGAATGATAAGAATTCTCAGAGTCTCCACATTGTTACCGCTCTCCAATTTCTCTTTTTTTCATGTAGATAGTGACTAATTTTAGAATATGATCCCAACAACAATATGGTACCACCCTATTATTAAAGAATGAGGCAGAACAGTGGGCGACTCAAGTATATTTGACTGAGGCCATGACACTGAGGGATAATTCCCCTGCTCTTTCAAATTGTGCTGTGGGATCTTGTGTGCAGGTTTGGCCACCTTTTCATTTCTTACCTAAAACAGCAGCTCTGCAATGCCAGCACTCCTTCAGCACGGCATTGAAATAACAGCCTTGAGTTTTGTGTTCAAGTCTCTGGAGTGGGACTTGAATATGCACCTTTTTGACTCAGAGGTGAGAGTGCTACAAATTAAGCCACAGCTGACACTACAGTTATTGAGATACGGCAAGGTGCCAGTGTACTATTAAAGCATAAATAAGCCAATGAGAATTGGCAGTGAGAATAGGCAATGAGAATAGTAACTGCTGCATGATCTCCCGTGGTATTGCTGATAGCGAGTCTGAGCTTTAAAAGTGTTATCAACAAACCGTAATGGAAAAAATTATTACAGAAAGTGTGACACAGCATTACATGTTACACTCAAGACTTATAATAATATGTAGATTTTATTCAGCTTCAAATAGTATATTTTAAGCATCAACATGCTGTATCACAGAGTGGCAGGATGCAGGTTTCAAAGCACGTTTCCCACATTTCAGCTAGGTTAACAAGAGGATCACTGCCTCGAAGAGAAGAGAAATATAAGTGGGTCTTTTTTACTGCTCAGGCTTCAGTTAAGACACTCCAAATGCTTGGAGGCAAGTTCACTCTCGAGGCTGCATGCTCGGGAGGAACTTTTAACTTTGGCAGGAGTGCAAGGTGCACAATATCAGATCAGCCACCTGTTATGCATCTTATTCGATCTTCTCACCATTGAGCTCCCCTGCTTATATTGATAGTTTTAACCGCAGTATGCACCATAGATGGGGAAGAAATAATAGAAACGGAATTCAGCAGAAACAAAAACGGAGCAGGAAGGGAATTTCATTTTTAAATAATTTCTTAATTGACCAACACGAGACTAACAGTCCAATATTCAGACCTGGAATGCAAAGCATAAATAAATATTTGTTCGAGCTTAAATTGTTATTTTTCAGAAGCTTTACTGCAGTTCAGCACATTCTGAATGATATATAGCAATTCTGTCAGAACTGAAATGATTTTCATACTTGCCCTTTAAGAAAATTAGCAACGACTTCCGGTTGCGGCTATGACCAGCTAAGTCGCACGTTTGGCTGCTCCTGCTACAAAGGTGTTTTCGGGCCGATTGGAGGGCCCCAACGGCGCTGTAAGGACAAATCCCGGTGGGGAAGGCTCCCTGAAGAGAACCAGACCAACTTTATGGTCGGTACCCGGAGTGGGGTGGTAAAGAAAGCAACAGCAGCTCCCAAAAAAAAGCGGGGGAAGAAGACCAAAATGGCGGCCGGTGGAGCACCCGAGGAATGGAGGAAATGGGCGGAGGAGCAGCAGGCCGCTCTCCTGCGCTTCTTTACGGAGCTGAAAATGGAGCTCTTGGAGTCAATGAATGCGACGACCACCAGGCTGATGGGAGCCCAGGCGACCCAAGAGGCGTCGATTCGGGAGCTGCAACAGGAGATGACTGTGAGGGAGGAGGAGGCCACGGTCCTCGTGGGAAAGGTAGAGGTGCACGAGGCACTCCACCTGAAATGGCAGAGCCGTTTTGAGGAGCTGGATACCCGAATGAGGCGGAAGAACCTGAGGATCTTGGGCCTGGCAGAAGGCCTGGAGGGGTCAGACCTCCCGGGATATGTAGCAGAAATGCTGAGCTCCCTGATGGGGGCAGGGGCCGTCCCTTCGCCCCTGGAGCTGGAAGAGGCCTACAGGGTCATGGCTAGGAGGCCAAGAGCAAATGAGCCCCCGAGGGCGGTGCTGGTGCGGTTCCAGCGACTCAGCGACCGTGAGAGAGTGCTGGAGTGGGCCAAGAGGGAAAGGAGCAGTAAGTGGGAGAATTCGACGGTGAGGGTCTACCAGGACTGGAGTGCGGAGGTGGCAAAGCGGCGGGCCCGGTACAACCGGACGAAGGCGGTGCTACATGCAAAACGGATCAGGTTCGGAATGCTGCAGCCAGCGCGCTTGTGGGTCACCTACAGGAACCAACACCACTATTTTGAGTCCCCAGAGGAGGCGTGGGCCTTTGTACAGGAAGAGAAACTGGACTCGAATTAGACCCAGGGGATACTTGGCGGCCGTAGCCGCTCGGGTACTTTCAGCTGAATTCTTTGTTTGGATTTTGAACTCTTGCTGTGGTTTTTCTTCTGATGTTTTTTCCCCCTTTGCCAACTTCCCTTAGTTATTGTTATTGCGGTTATTCAGGGTTATTTATGGTTATTTATGCTGTTTGGTAGAGGGCGACTGTTAAGTACATTGTTATTTGTTATTTATCTGTTATTTATAATGTTAAGTTGGGGAGGTGGGACGGGGGGGAGAGCAGATCGGGGATATGGGCTCCTAGGGGGGGTTCTTTTACAGGCATGGACGGGGACGGGGGTGGAACTGAAGATGGCGGGGTGGGGTGTGGCAGGGCGAAAGCGCGGGCTTTCCTCTGTTTTCCCGCGCGCGGGGCAGAGGAGGGGGGACGGGAGGAGTGCGGGGCGTGGCTAGCAATGGCGACCTTTCCCGCGCTGGAGCGGGGCCAGGGAGGAGTGGCAAGGGGGGGGGAGGCCCCCCCCCGAGCCGGGGGGAGTCGGAGTGGGGCAGGAGCAGCCGGGTCAGCGTGAACCAGCTGACTTACGGGAGTACGATGGAGGGTACATCGCGGCTAGGAGGGGTCCTAGCCTGGGGGGGGGGGAGGGGGGTTAGGGAGGGACACCGGGTTGCTGCTGAAAAGACCAGAAACGGGAAGTGGAGGACTGGAGAGGTGGGGGGAGGGGGACATCGCCATGGGGAGCGGGTCAGAAGGGGAGGGTCGACCCGGGGCGAGCAGGGAACAGGACATGGCTAATCGGCAGGGGAAGGGGGCGGGTCGTCCCGCGACCCGGCTGATCACTTGGAACGTGAGGGGGTTGAATGGGCCGGTCAAGAGATCAAGGGTATTCTCACACCTGAAGGGACTGAAGGCTGATGTAGCAATGTTACAGGAGACCCATTTGAAGGTAGTGGACCAGGTTCGCCTGAGAAGGGGGTGGGTGGGACAGGTGTTCCACTCTGGATTGGACGCAAAGAACCGGGGGGTGGCGATTCTGGTGGGAAAGAGGGTGTCGTTCGTGGCGGAGGAGGTGGTGGCGGATAAGGAGGGTAGGTATGTGATGGTGAAGGGTAAGCTGCAGGGGGAGAAAGTGGTGATGGTCAACGTATATGCCCCGAACTGGGATGACGCGGGTTTTATGAGGCGCCTATTGGGCCTCATTCCGGGACTGGAGGCAGGGGGCTTGATCATGGGGGGGGACTTTAATACAGTGCTGGACCCCGGGCTAGACAGATCGAGCGCAAGGACCAATAGGAGGCCGGCAGCGGCAGAAGTGCTGAGGGGGTACATGGAGCAGATGGGAGGAGTAGACCCATGGAGGTTTGGTAGGCCGAGGGCGAGGGAGTATTCCTTTTTCTCCCACGTCCATAGAGTGTACTCCAGAATCGATTTCTTCGTGTTGAGCAGGGGGCTGATCCCGAGGGTACGGGAAGCTGAGTACTCGGCCATTGCGATCTCTGATCATGCACCGCATTGGGTGGATGTGGAAATGGGGGAGGCGCGGGACCAGCGCCCGCTGTGGCGGCTGGATGTGGGGCTGTTAGCGGACGACGAGGTGTGTAAAAGGGTCCGGAAGAGCATTGAGAGCTATCTGGACTTGAATGACACGGGTGAGGTGCAGGTGGGGATGGTCTGGGAGGCCCTGAAGGCAGTGATCAGGGGAGAGCTGATCTCCATAAGGGCGCATAGAGAAAGAAAGGAGAGGCAGGAGAGGGAGAGGCTGGTGGGGGAGCTATTGGAAGTGGATAGGAGATACGCGGAGGCACCAGAGGAGGGGCTGCTGGAAGAACGGCGCAGCCTGCAGGTCAAGTTCGACCTGCTGACCACCAGGAAGGCAGAGACGCAGTGGAGAAGGGCACAGGGCGCGGTCTATGAGTATGGGGAAAAGGCGAGCAGGATGCTGGCACACCAGCTTCGCAAACGAGATGCGGCTAGGGAGATTGGGGGAGTGAAGGAGAGGGGCGGGAAGGTAGTGCAGAAGGGGCAAGAAGTGAACGGGGTCTTCAGGGATTTTTACAAGGAGTTGTATCGGTCTGAGCCGCCGACAAGGAGAGGGGGAATGGAGGACTTCCTAAACAAATTGAGGTTCCCAAGGGTCCAGGAGGGGCTGGTAGAAGGGCTGGGGGCGCCAATAGGGCTAGAGGAGCTAGTCAAGGGAATAGGTCAGATGCAAGCGGGGAAGGCGCCGGGGCCAGATGGGTTCCCGGTGGAATTCTATAAGAAAAATGTGGACTTGGTGGGACCGGTACTGGTACGAGCCTTTAATGAGGCGCGAGAGGGGGGGGTTCTGCCCCCGACAATGTCGCAGGCTCTGATCTCCCTGATATTGAAGCGGGATAAAGACCCCGTGCAGTGCGGGTCCTACAGGCCTATCTCGCTTTTGAACGTGGATGCCAAGTTGCTGGCAAAGATCCTGGCAGCTAGAATAGAGGATTGTGTGCCAGGGGTAATCCATGAGGACCAGACGGGGTTCGTGAAGGGGCGGCAGCTCAACACGAACGTGCGGAGATTGCTGAATGTAATTATGATGCCGGCAGTGGAGGGGGAGGCTGAGATAGTGGTAGCGCTGGACGCGGAGAAGGCATTTGATAGGGTGGAGTGGGAGTACCTGTGGGAGACGTTGAAACGGTTTGGGTTTGGGGAAGGGTTTATTAAGTGGGTGAAGTTGCTCTACTCGGCCCCGACGGCGAGTGTAGTGACAAACGGGAGGAGGTCGGAGTATTTCGGGCTCCACCGAGGGACCAGGCAGGGATGTCCCCTATCCCCCCTACTTTTCGCACTGGCGATTGAACCGTTGGCGATGGCACTGAGGGGTTCAGGGGGGTGGAGAGGACTGACTAGGGGAGGGGAGGAACATCGAGTATCGCTGTATGCGGATGATCTACTGCTGTACGTGGCACACCCAGAAGGGGGAATGCCGGAGATAATGGAACTATTAGCAGAGTTTGGGGACTTTTCGGGGTACAAATTAAATTTGGGCAAAAGCGAGGTTTTTGTGATACACCCGGGGGACCAGGGAGAGGGTATTGGGAGACTCCCCTTCAAGCGAGCAGGAAAGAGCTTTAGGTACTTAGGGGTGCAGGTGGCAAGGAACTGGGGGACCCTCCACAAGTTGAACTTTTCCAGGCTGGTGGAACAGATGGAGGAGGAGTTTAAGAGGTGGACATGGTACCGTTGTCGCTGGCGGGGAGGGTGCAGTCAATCAAAATGACGGTCCTCCCAAGGTTCTTGTTTTTTATTTCAGTGCTTGCCCATCTTCCTCCCTAGGGCCTTCTTCAAAAAGGTGACGAGTAGCATCATGAGCTACGTGTGGGCGCATGGCACCCCAAGGGTGAGGAGGGTCTTTTTGGAGCGGAGTAGGGACAGTGGAGGGCTGGCACTGCCCAATCTCTCGGGGTACTACTGGGCGGCAAATGTGTCAATGGTGCGCAAGTGGATGATGGAAGGGGAGGGGGCAGCTTGGAAACGAATGGAGAGGGCGTCCTGTGGCAACACAAGCCTGGGGGCCCTAGTAACGGCACCATGGCCGCTCCCCCCCACGAGGTACACCACGAGCCCGGTGGTGGCGGCCACCCTCAAGATATGGGGGCAGTGGAGGCGACATAGGGGTGAAATGGGAGGTCTGTTGGCGGCGCCAATAAGGGGGAACCATAGATTCATCCCGGGGAACATCGACGGGGGATTTCAGAGCTGGTACAGGGTGGGCATACGGCAGCTGAAGGACCTGTTTATAGAGGGGAGGTTTGCGAGCCTGGGAGGGCTGGAGGAGAAGTTTGAGCTCCCCCCGGGAAACATGTTCAGATATTTACAAGTGAAGGCATTTGCTAGGCGGCAGGTGGAGGGGTTTCCCCTGCTCCCCAGTAAGGGGGCGAGTGATAGGGTGCTCTCGGGGGTCTGGGTCGGAGGGGGGAAGATATCAGACATCTACAAGATAATGCAGGAGGCGGAAGCAGCATCGGGGGAGGAGCTGAAAGCCAAGTGGGAAGGGGAGCTGGGAGAGCAGATAGAAGACGGGACGTGGGCGGATGCACTGGAGAAGGTCAACTCTTCCTCCTCGTGTGCGAGACTGAGCCTCATTCAATTTAAGGTGCTGCATAGAGCTCACATGACGGGGACAAGGATGAGCCGGTTCTTTGGGGGTGAGGACAGGTGTGTCAGATGTCTGGGAAGCCCAGCGAACCATGTGCATATGTTCTGGGCATGTCCGGTGCTGGAAGGGTTCTGGAAGGGGGTGGCAAGGACGGTGTCGAAGGTGGTGGGGTCCAGGGTCAAACCAGGATGGGGGCTTGCGATCTTTGGGGTCGGGGTAGAACCGGGGGTACAGGAGGCTAGGGAGGCCGGAATACTGGCCTTTGCGTCCCTAGTGGCTCGACGAAGGATATTAATTCAATGGAAGGACGCGAGGCCTCCAAGCGTTGAAACTTGGATTAACGATATGGCTAGCTATATTCAGCTAGAAAGGATCAAATTTGCCCTGAGAGGGTCGGTACAGGGATTCGCCAGGCGGTAGCAACCTTTCCTTGACTTTTTAGATCAGAGATAGACGTTCGGGGTCGTGGCAGCAGCAACCCGGGGGGGGGGGGGAGGGGGGGGGAGGGGGGGGGGGAGGGAGGGGGGGGAGGGGAGGGGAGGGAGGGGGGGGAGGGGAGGGGAGGGGGGGGCAGCAAGGGTCGTGGGGGGACACGCATGACTGTAACGCGGGCAAGCCTGCTCGCTGCTCATGTCTGAAACTGTAGGCTGCCTTGGTTGTTAAGGTTGCCGGGGGGGGGGGGGGGGGGGGGGAGGACTGGTGCGCGCGAGAGGGCGGGTGAGGGAGGGACATTTGCCTAGAGGGATTGTGTTGTAAATAATTTAAAAATTAGTAGGGGTAAATGTCTGTATGGAAAAACTCTTTCAATAAAAATTATTTAAAAAAAAAAAAAAAAAAAGAAAATTAGCAACATATGTCACAACACTTGATGTAATGACAGCACAATGGATGAAATGTTTGTGGTATTGGATGAAATAAAATAATAGATGAAAGCAACACAGCTCAAAAATTGACAATGTAGTAAGCTTTAAATATGGTCAACAATTATTGGCTATGTTAAGCTATCCGAATTATTTGATTTGATTTATTATCACATGTACCGAAGTACAGTGAAAAGTATTTTTCTGCAGCCAAGTACATAGTACGTGCATAGTAGACAAAAAAGAATAATCAACAGAGTTGACAAATGGTACATCGACAAACAGTGATTGGTTACAGGGCGGAACAAGGGCCAAACTAAGAAAATACATGAGCAAGAGCAGCATAGGGCATTGTGAATAGTGTTCTTACAAGGAACAGATCAGTCCGAGGGGGGAGTTGTTGAGGAGTCTAGTAGCTGAGGGGAAGAAGCTGTTCCTGTGTCTGGATGTGCAGGTCTTCAGACTTCTGTACCTTCTGCCTAATGCAAGGGTCTGGAAGAAGGCAAAGCCTGGGTGGGAGGGTCTCTGATAATGCTGTCTGCCTTCCTGAGGCAGCGGGAGTTGCGGACAGAATCAAGGTGAATGTGGCAAGCTTGTGTGATGCGTTGGGCTGAGTTCACCACACTCGCAGTTTCTTGCAATCTTGGGCCAAGCAGTTGCCATACCAAGCTGTGATGCAGCCGGATAAGATGTTCTCTATGGCACATCTGTAGAAGTTTGAGAGAGTCGATGCAGACTTCCTGAATTTCTTTAGCTTCCGTAGGAAGTAGAGACGTTGTTGGGCTTTCTTGACTGTTGTGACCAGGACAGACTGTTGGTGATGGTGACCCCCAGGAACTTAAATCTATCGACCATCTCCACTTCGGAGCCATTGATGCAGATGGAGGTGTGTGTCATGCTACGCTTCCTGAAGTCGATGATCAGTTCCTTGGTCTTTCTGACATTTAGAGAGAGGTTGTTTTCGGTACATCGTGCAACCAAGTGATCTATCTCCCTTCTGTAGTATGATTCGTTGTTGTTTGAGATATGACCCACCAGTCGTATTATCCGCAAACTTATAGATTGAGTTGGAGTTAAATCTTGCCACACAGTTGTGTGCGTTTAGGGAGCACAGTAGAGGACTGAGCACACATCCTTGCGGGTCCTGGTGTTGAAGACTATTGTGGAGGAGGTTCTGTTGCCAATCTTGACAAATTGAAGTCTGTTGGTGAGGAAGTCAAGGATCCAGGTGCACAGGGAGGGGTCAAGTCCAAGATTGCGGAGTTTGGTTATAAGTCTTGTCGCGATAATGGTGTTGAAGGCGGAGCTATAGTCTACAAACAGCAGTCTCACATAGTGTCCTTGTTGTTGAGGTGTTCCGCGTATTGATTGTAGAGCCAGGGAGATAGCGCCTGCTGTAGACCGATTGCGGTGATAGACGAACTGCAATGGATCGAGACCTTCTGGGAGGCTGGCGTTGATCCGTCTCATGACGAGCCACTCAAAGCATTTCATGATAACAGACGTCAGGGCCACCAGTTGGTAGTCGTTGAGGCAGGCTACCTTGTTCTTCTTTAGTACTGGTATTATGGTAGTTGTCTTGAAGGAGGTGGGGACGTCGGAGCGGAGGAGTGAGGTTTTGAAGATATCTGTGAATACACTGCCAGCTGGTCTTCACAGGCTCTGAGTGCTCGCCCAGGGACTCTGTCAGGGCCCGTCGCTTTCCGCGGGTTCACTTTCAAGAAGGCAGCTCTTACCTCTGAGGCTGTAATAGTGGGTATGGGTGTGTCCAGGGCTGTTGGGGCAGGTAGCACATGTGCATAGCACTGTGGCTTCACAGCGCCAGGGTCCCAGGTTCGATTCCCCACTGGGTTACTGTCTGTGCGGAGTCTGCACATTCTTCCTGTGTCTGCATGGGTTTCCTCCGGGTGCTCTGGTTTCCTCCCACAGTCCAAAGTCATGTAGGTTAGGTGGATTGGCTATGATAAATTGCCCTTAGTGACCAAAAAGGTGAGGAGGGGTTATTGGGTTACGGGGATAGGGTGGAAGTGAGGGCTTAAATGGGTCGATGCAGACTTGATAGGCTGAATGGCCTCCTTCTGGACTGTATGTTCTGTGTTCTGTATTGGTTGACTGTTCAAAGCGGGCATACAACTTGTTCAGTCACGCCTGGATTTCTTATGTAGGTCAGGGTCATCAGACTTGAACGCCTCCATCTGCAACTTCAGCAGGGAGTGAACCCTTTGGCTGAGCCAGGGTTTCCGATTGGGGAATACCCGTCTTGGCTTCTTTGGTACACAGTCCTTGACACACTTACTGATGAAGTCTGTGACGGTGGTTGCGTACTCGTCCAGGTTAGTTGCCGCGGCCTTGATGAACTGGATAAATATAGCCCGCAATGGCCGAGGGTGAAATTTTAAAAAGTGGGCAGCACGGTAGCATTGTGGATAGCACAATTGCTTCACAGCTCCAGGGTCCCAGGTTCGATTCCCAGCTTGGGTCACTGTCTGTGCGGAGTCTGCACGTTATCCCCGTGTTTGCGTGGGTTTCCTCCGGGTGCTCCGGTTTCCTCCCACAGTCCAAAGATGTGCAAGTTAGGTGGATTGGCCATGCTAAATTGCCCTCAGTGTCCAAAATTGCCCTTAGTGTTGGGTGGAGTTACTGGGTTATGGGGATAGGGTGGAGGTGTGGACCTTGTGTAGGGTGCTCTTTCCAAGAGCCGGTGCAGACTCGATGTGCTGAATGACCTCCTTCTACAGTGTAAATTCTATGATCTAGGAGTTCCCAAGGTGTACAGGTCACACTAGTTTAAAGTTCTATCCTTTGTCTATATAGAATTAGGCAAAGGCAATCATGGCAGTGGTGGAGATTACAATCGGTTTGAGCATGCTGAAGCTCCAAAGTGGGAATTAAATCTTTTGCCCCTCATATGCTTTAATTACTTTTTCTAGAAAGGCTTAAGCATGAATTTCAGGTGATGGCAGTACTGGGCTGAGTTATCATCAAATAGTGTTAATACCAATATAGAAGAAAGGTCAGATATGAAGCCACTTGAGAAAATACGGGAGAGCTCCTGGAGCCATGCACATCTGTACATGTGTCACTAACCTCAGAGGAGTGGAGGAAAAAGGGAACAAAATTAAAAAAGAAAAAAAAGAGGTGATTCATGAAGACCACATGATTTAATTTACATTGCAAATAGTGGATTGAGAACTTACAACTGATTAAGATACTGGTGAGATATAACTTGCATGCCAGTTCTGACATGTATTTTCTTCATAACATAGAATAAGTAATGAAGGTTAAAAGTTAGATACATATAATCATTTTAAATACAAACCACACTGAAGAGCAAAGAAGTTTCTGTCGCATCACAATGAGCTGCTTTGCCTCTCACTGTTCTATTGCCATAAATTATACAAATTGTTTTTCAGGGACAATGTGGTATGAATATATTTACATATCCTTTTTAATGTCTATCTCTAATGAATATTGTGCAAAGCAGAACAGTTGATGTTCAGTATCCAACAACCGTACAAAGCGTTCAGTCAAGTTAAAGCAGACAAAAAAAAAACATAAAATACTATTTTGGCTATATTAAGTTTTTAATTTGAATTCCTTATTACTAATGAAAGAGCATATTATGTTTCTGTGAAGTGGATCTAAAGCTAAAATGCAACACATTCTCTTTCTAGCTCCATCGTGAGGATTATTTCCAGGATGCTGAGACCAACACAGCTCAAGTGGCTTTCTGCGTTAGCACACATTAAACCTGATATCCACAGGGAAAACAACCTCCTCAAAGAGTGTCACTCACAACAGCGAATGAAGTGCCTCAAAAACAGGACCTCAAAACAAAACCCACATACTCATCTGAAATCCTGTGGCCTACTGGAACACACTCCACACCCTAGAAACTGACCCACCTTGCCACAGTGCCCCACCTAGTTGACTGCAAAAATTACCAATCTCAACTGCCTCAAGTGCTGAAATCCAAGACTTCAAACTTCAACAGAAAATCTGAACAACGCTCAACTGCTTGAGGACAAGACAGGGAAGATGTTGCCACTTGCTCCACAAGTGGAACATGAGGAACAGCTCAAATTGTGACTGTCGCCATTCAAGTCAGACCATCGCCCACATGTTGAACTGCTGCCCGGAAAGATCCACTCCTGGTGTCATAACCACAACCCTTCACACTGCATTAGCTGAAGCCATTGAATGGATTGGTAACCTCAGCATTAAACTATTTCTCCAGCCATGAATAAAAAAATCCTAGCTTCCAGGATGATAATTAATATGTATCTGAATTTGTGCGAATGTCAATTGACTGCAAAGCATTTGGGTATGCTTGCCCTGTGTCATTGATGACATTTCAATCATCGCAGGTATGTCAATCTGACAGTAACTTTTATATAGAACATAGAGAACATAGAACAGTACAGCACAGAACAGGCCCTTCGGCCCTCAATGTTGTGCCGAGCCATGATCACCCTACTCAAACCCACGTATCCACCCTATACCCGTAACCCAACAACCCCCCCTTAACCTTACTTTTATTAGGACACTACGGGCAATTTAGCATGGCCAATCCACCTAACCCGCACATCTTTGGACTGTGGGAGGAAACCGGAGCACCCGGAGGAAACCCACGCACACAGGGGGAGGACGTGCAGACTCCACACAGACAGTGACCCAGCCGGGAATCGAACCTGGGACCCTGGAGCTGTGAAGCATTTATGCTAACCACCATGCTACCCTGCTGCCCCTAAACAATCACTTCCGGTTTAACCTTACACTACGGGCAATTTATCATGGCCAATCCACCTAACCCGCACATCTTTGGATCTTTTAATACAGTGGCTACAGAAGCCTTGGGAATTTTATTCCTACATGTCATCACAGAGTTGTAAATCAACTGGCACAGATTAAAAATTAGACCCAGCCTGTGATGAGAATTTCAACTGACACCTTTTGGACTACAAACCTCTGGGCTTCTACCTGCAGTCAAACAAGGTAATCCACATTCAGTCTTCAATCAGCAGAGAATTATGGTGAACAGCAAAAGTTTGGCTGTACAGTTGTGGTGTACCACAAAGGCTGAGTGACTATATCAAGGCATTAAATTTTGTTGAAAGCTAACTTTTATGAAACATCTTTTTCTGATGCTTGTATTGTGAAAAAGATTAAAGCATGTAAATACCTTGCTACCCTGAACATTTGTTTTTACATGCTCCATGTGAAATGAGTAACCTGTCAGTTTATAGACTGAGCCTCGGTCTGATGGACAATTAAATCCGCCCACTGATTAGAAGGAGAATTGTGTGGTGGTATGCAATACATTTCAGTAACCCAACCTAAGTGCTCAATGCCTTAAACCTGAATGTTACAAACATTTTCTTAGACACTGGACCGATTAAGACATGCTGAGAAGAGGTCCATTCATCGGAGTGATTGATAATATTGAAAGTAAATAGAACCTGCAGTGTAAAACGCACAAATATCATAATGTCTCAACACCAATCTCTGAAGAGCACCAACTATTATAACAGTAGAAGATTTTCTATGTCCCACTTCAGTTAAAGCTCTATAAATAGGCTGTGCATCTTCATTCAATTATGGGCATCGTTGCGTTGTGTTCTCACACCCACTAAAAACCACTGCAAGCTATTCCTGTTACATGTAATGATAATTTTATATTCGCATAAACATTTTAAATTTAAAAATTACTGAAATCAGGAAGATGAAATCCAACATTAGGCTATAATTGCAATCCAAATTCATTCCTATTCAGTTTCCTCAGATAAGTTCTTGGAGTCCTTGGATGAAGGGAGATTACTAACTTATTGCAGTAGCACAATCAGATATCTAAAGGAAAAAAATAATAATGAAACTGTCAGGTTGCCGTTAAAAAAACAACTGGCCCATCAATGTCCTTTTATGGATAGAAACTTGCTATCCTTATCCAGTCTGGCTTATATGTAACTTATGTCCCACACCAGCATGGTTGACTTTTAGTTGTTATCCAAAGTGACCTAGCAAACCACTCAGTTGCATAAAAATGCTTGTTGCAGCAATTCAAGAAGGCAGCCCACCACCATTTTCTCAAGGAACCTAGGGATCTGCAATAAACACTGAACTTTCCAGCATTGCAAAAATGTATTTTGTTAAAGGTAGACAATGCAGAAATAAAAGATTACACAAATAGCTAAGACAGAAGATCGATTTAATTGCCCAAGTGAGCAGCATTTCAGAAACAGCAGCCAGGTGGTTCAGCCAATTTTAATGAATTACACTCATTAACATGCCACTTGCAACAAAAGGGCTTGTGAGTTGGCGAAAAACAGTTACCGAGCTTCTAAAATGGTCAACTCAGAGGCTGCTGCTGGGACCTATGGGAACAATTTCTGACATGTTCAGGAGAGTGAATCACAATGACAAAGGCCCAACGTTTTCTTGTGGGGCCCACAGGAGCATGTTTGCTCCTCCTGGCCGACAGGAAACCAAAAGAAAAAAGATGTTAAAAGCATCCCTAATTTGGAAAATTCCAGTGCTGGATCGTGTTTCTGGCAATTTTGACCTGGCAAGGAGACACTCAATACCCTCCACCACTCAGACCCTGGGTTAAAATAGCAGAAAGGACTCTCTAAATAGTAGATTTAGTTCTCATCATGTAATCAAAGAGGATCTATTTCTTTGCTGTCTGCAATTTAAAATTGCAGTCAAGACAGTTGAAGTGAATTAGCTCCAATTCCATGTTGAGTAGATTTTTCCAGGCGGGAGATCAAAATTCCTCATTGAGAATTCCAGCCAAGGCGAAGAAAACTTTGAGTAAAGTTGAAAATCCCCAGCACTCATGTAAGCAAGTAAGAGGGAAATCACATGAGATAGAATCCTATGGTGTGTGTGGTGATGGAGTGAGGGGCATACAGGAAATCTTCCCTTTTTTTTCTTTTGCTGACAGGAAACTGAGGGTTTCTTCTGAACTTGAAATGAACCCAACAATGGCACTGCCTCTGGTAGTCTGTCATAACTTTTGTTATTTTGCATTGCTTCTCTGAATATGAATAAATTGCCCTCCCTGGCTTTTTTCCCCATTAATTACCACCTGTCTAACCAAAACAAATAACCTGATTTTAGCACATTATACTCAAAAAATAATGGTAACTTTTCTTTTGATAAAATACAGCACCCTATTTAAAATCAAGCAAAGCAATAGATCAGTCAAGTACAAATGTTCACGGGACTTCCGGTGGCAGCGATGACGTAGGAAGCCGCACATTTGGGAGCTCCCGTTTTAAACGGACTTTTCGGCTCTTTTTAGAGCCCAAAACGGAACTTTTTCAATGTCTCCTGGTGGGAGAAGGTGTGCTGATCGACTTTCCCCACAGTCCATGACTCGAACTCGGAGTGGAAAGGGGGAAAAAACGGCAGCAGCTCCCCAGAAAAAACGGGGGAAAGAATCCAAGATGGCGGCCGGCGGAGCTCCAGAGGAGTGGAAGCAGTGGGCCCTGGAGCAACAAGCTGCTCTCCTGTGCTGTTTTGCAGACTTCAAGGCTGAGGTACTGAGCTCTCTGCAGGAAACGAACAGAAGGCTCTCGGAGATTCAGACGACCCAGGGTGCTGCCATCAAGGAGTTGCAGACGCAGGCCACTGAACGAGAGGAGGAGGCCATGATCCTCGTGAGTAAGGTGGAGGGACACGAGGCACTCCACAAGAAGTGGCAGGAACGCTTCGAGGAGCTTGATCACCGCATGAGGCAGAAAAATCTGCGGATCTTGGGCCTTGCGGAGGGGCTGGAGGGGTCGGACCTGACAACCTACGTGGCTACAATGCTGAACTCGCTAGTGGGGGCCGGGTCTTTCCATCTGCCCTTGGAGCTGGAGGGAGCACACAGAGTACTGGCCAGGAGGCCTAAGGAGAATGAACCCCCGCGTGCGGTGGTGGTGAGGTTCCACCGGTTCAGTGATCGGGAGTGTGTGCTGCGCTGGGCCAAGAAGGTGAAGAGCAGCAATTGGGAGAATGGGGTAGTACGGATCTATCAGGATTGGAGTGCGGAGGTGGCTAAGCGGCGGTCCGGATTTAATCGGACGAAAGAGGTGCTTTACAAGAAAAAGATAAAGTTCGGAATGTTGCAGCCCGCGCACCTGTGGGTAACTTATTCGGACCGGCATTATTATTTCGATTCCCCGGAGGAGGCGTGGGCCTTCGTGCGGACGGAGAAACTAGACTTGAACTAGGGGTTGGGGGTTGCGGGGTCGGTTGTAATACTTTATTGCTGGATTCTGCTGTTGCTGTGTTCTCTTTTTTTGTACTTTTGCAATTTTGATATGGTTATTTATGGGGGTGTTGTTCTGTTATGTTTTTTTTGCTGTGGGGCATTGTTTGAGTTTTGTATCTTGCGGGGAGGGTTGGGGGGGGTTGTTGTATTCTATGTCGGGTTGGGGGTATGGAGTGGGGCTGGTATTTGGGAGCTGCGTCAAAAGGGTGTGGTGGGGCAGTGCGAAAGCGCGGGCTTTCCTCTGGTTTCCCGCGCTGCGGGGCTGGGGGGTGGAGACGATGACGGGGGGGAGGCGGTGCCTTAACTGGTTCTTCCCCATGCTGGAGCGGTGCCTGGAGGAGGGATAGATTGGGGGATGATCCCACTTTGGGAGGGGTCGGGTTATTGGCGGGAGTTTCCAGGGTCAGCAGAAGTTAGGTGACCCACGGAAGTACAATGGAGGACGGTTCGCGGCTAGGAGGGTTCCTAGCCTGGGGGGGAAGGGAGGGGGGAAAGGGGAATACCGGGTTGCTGCTGGTAGGGTCAGGAAGGAACTGGTGGGGGCTGGGGGGACAGAGGTGAGGTATTGTCGCTGTGGGGACTGGGGTCGGGCAGGGGGTGCTGGCCTGGGGCGGGCAGTCGACAGGGGAAGGGGGCGGAACGCCCTCTGATTCAGTTGATCACCTGGAATGCGAGAGGATTGAATGGGCCGGTGAAGCGGTCGAGGGTACTTGCTCATCTGAAGGGGCTAAAGGCAGATGTGGCAATGCTTCAGGAGACCCACCTGAAGGTGGCGGACCAGGTCCATCTGAGGAAGGGATGGGTGGGGCAGGGTTTCCACTCTGGTTTGGATGTGACGAACCGGGGAGTGGCGATTCTGGTGGGGAAAAATGTGTCGTTTGAGGCATCGGAGGTGGTGGCGGATAAGGGGGGTAGGTATGTTATGGTTTGGGGCAGGCTACAAGGAGAGAAGGTGGTACTTGCTAGTGTGTATGCCCCAAATTGGGACGATGCGGGCTTTATGAGGCGTATGACGGGTAGGAGGCCGGCGGCGGCCAAGGTACTGAGAGGGGTTATGGACCAGATGGGTGGGGTGGGGTGGATCCATGGAGGTTTGTGAGGCCGAGGGCACGGGAGTACTCTTTCTTCTCCCACGTACTCTCGGATAGACTTCTTCGTGGTGAGTAGGGGACTGATTCCAAGAGTGGAGGAGGCCGAGTATTCAGCCATTGCAATCTCCGACCATGCTCCGCATTGGATAGAGTTGGAGATGGGGGAGGTGCGGGACCAGCGCCCATTGTGGCGGTTGGATGTGGGGTTGTTGGCGGAGGAGGAGGTGTGTAGGAGGGTCCGGGTAAGTATTGAGGGGTACCTCGAGGTGAATGATACGGGGGAGGTTCAGGTGGGGGTGGTCTGGGAAGCCCTGAAGGCAGTGATTCGTGGGGAGCTGATATCCATCCGGGCACACAGGGAGGGGAGCGAGAGGAGTGAGAGGGATAGACTGGTGGGAAAGATGCTGGAGGTAGACAGGAGGTACGCAGAGGCACCAGAGGAGGGACTGTTGGGGGAGAGGCGCAGCCTGCAGGCTAAATTTGATTTGCTGACCACTAGAAAGGCGGAGGCACAGTGGAGGAAGGCACAAGGGGCAGTGTACGAACATGGTGAAAAGGCGAGTAGGATGCTGGCTCATTAGCTCCGCAAGCGGGATGCGGCTAAGGAAATTGCTGGAGTGAGAGACAAGGGTGGGAATGTGGTGCGGAAGGGGGTAGAGGTGAATGAGGTCTTCAAGGACTTTTACGGGGAATTGTACCGGTCGGAGCCAACGGGGGAGAGGAGGGGAATGGAGAGGTTCCTCGACGGGCTTTCTTTCCCGAAGGTGCAGGAGGAGCAGGTGGAGGGGTTGGGTGCGCCGATTGAGCTGGAGGAGCTAGTTAAGGGGATTGGGCGGATGCAGTCAGGGAAGGCACCGGGGCCGGATGGGTTCCCGGTGGAATTTTATAAAAAGTTTGCGGACCTAGTGGGCCCCTTGCTGGTGTGGACACTTAATGAAGCGTGGGAAGGGGGGACTTTGCCCCCGACGATGTCGCGGGTGCTGATCTCGTTAATTTTAAAGAGGGACAAGGACCCCCAGCAGTGCGGTTCATACAGGCCCATATCTCTCCTCAACGTAGATGCCAAGGTGCTGGCAAAAATCCTGGCCACCAGGATAGAGGACTGTGTGCCAGGGGTTGTACACGAGGACCAGACAGGTTTTCTGAAGGGAAGGCAGCTGAACACAAATGTGCGGAGATTGTTGAATGTCATCATGATGCCAGCGATTGAGGGGGAGGCAGAGATAGTGGTGGCGCTGGATGCGGAGAAGGCCTTCGATAGAGTGGAGTGGGGGTACTTATGGGAGGTGTTGGGGAGGTTTGGATTTGGCGAAGGGTTCATTAGATGGGCAAGGCTGCTATATGAGACCCCGATGGCGAGCGTGTCCACGAATGGGAGGAGGTCGGAGTAATTCCGGCTTTACCGAGGGACCAGGCAGGGTTGCCCCCTGTCCCCCTTGTTGTTTGCACTGGCAATCGAGCCGCTGGCAATGGCGTTCAGGGACTCAGAGAGGTGGAGAGGTTTGGTGCGAGGTGGGGAGGAACATAGGGTGTCGTTGTATGCCGATGACCTGTTACTGTATTGTGGCGGACCCGGTGGGAGGAATGCCGGGGGTGATGGAGCTGCTAGCTGAGTTTGGACCTTTTCAGGTTATAAACTAAATTTAGGCAAGAGTGAGGTGTTTGTGGTGCACCCTGGAGACCAGGAGGAAGGAATTGGTAGGCTCCCGCTTAGGCGGCAGGGGAGAGCTTTAGGTACCTGGGGGTGCAGGTGGCCAGGGACTGGGGGACTCTTCATAAACATAATTTCACCAGACTTGTAGATCAGATAGAGGAGGAGTTCAAGAGGTGGGACATGCTGCCATTGTCGTTGGCGGGGAGGGTACAGTCCGTCAAAATGACAGTGCTTCCGAGGTTCTTGTTCCTCTTTCAGTGCCTGCCCATCTTTATCCCCAGGGCCTTCTTTAGGAGAGTGACTGGCAGTATTTTGAGCTTTGAGTGGGAACATGGGACTCCGAGAGTGAAGAGGGTGTTCCTGGAGCGAGGGAGGGATAGAGGCGGGCTGGCGCTGCCCAACCCTTCTGGGGTACTATTGGGCGGCCAATGTGTCAATGGTGCGAAAATGGGTGATGGAGGGGGGAGGGGCTGCGTGGAAAAGAATGGAGATGGCGTCATGTAGAGGTACAAGCCTGGGGGCCATGGTAACGGCGCCATTGCCGCTCTCCCCTAAGAGGTTTACCACGAGCCCGGTGGTGGCGGCGACCCTAAGAATCTGGGGACAGTGGAGACGGCACAGGGGGGAAACAGGGGGCTCGATGGAGGCTCCATTGTGTGGCAATCATCGGTTCATCCCAGGGAACAGGGATGGGGAATTTAGGGGATGGCAAAGGGTGGGCATCAGTAAATTGAGGGACCTGTTTATTGGCGGGAGGTTTGCAGGCCTGGGGGAACTGGAAGATAAATTTGGGCTTCCCCAAGGGAACATGTTAAGATACTTGGAGGTAAAGGCGTTTGCTAGGCGACAGGTAGAGGGATTCCCTTTGCTGCCCTCGCGGGGGACGATGGACAGAGTGCTTTTGGGGGTGTGGGTTGGAGAGGGGAAGGTGTCTGACATCTATAAGGTAATGCAGGAGGTGGAGGAGTCGTCAGTGGAGGAGCTGAAGGCTAAATGGGAGGGGGAACTTGGGGAGCAGATAGAGGACGGGACTTGGGCGGATGCCTTGGAGAGAGTCAACTCTTCCTCTTCATCTGCGAGGCTTAGTCTCATCCAATTTAAGGTGCTGCACCGGGCCCACATGTCCGGGACTAGGATGAGTAGGTTCTTTGGGGGTGAGGACAGGTGCACCAGATGTTGGGGAGTCCAGCGCATCATGCCCATATGTTCTGGGCATGCCCAGCACTGGAAGAATTCTGGAAGGGGGTGGCGGGGACGGTGTCGAGGGTGGTTGGATCCAGGGTCACACCAGGGTGGGGACTCGCGATTTTTGGAGTTGCGGTAGAGCCAGGAGTGCAGGAGGCGAAAGAGGCCGGTGTCCTGGCCTTTGCGTCCCTAGTATCCCGATGAAGGATCTTGCTACAGTGGAAGGATGCGAGGCCCCCAAGTGTGCAGACCTGGATCAGTGACATGGCGGGATTTATAAAATTGGAAAGGGTCAAATTTGCCCTGAGAGGATCAATACAAGGGTTCTATAAACGATGGCAGCCTTTTCTGGACTTCCTGGCTCAAAGATAGGTATGTTGGTCAATAGCAGCAGCAACCGGGGGAGGGAGAGGGAGGGGGGGTGTGTGTTCCTTACTGTAGTTTCTATTATGTAACTTAATATTGTGTTAATTTGCGTTGTGGTTAAAATGCTGTGTTGTTCATGGAGGTGGGGCGAATGTTTATGATTGCTAATATTATTGTTATTTTTGGTATTTTATTATGGTTCGTTGTTGTTGTATAAATTCAAAATTTTTCAATAAAAATTATTTTTTTTTAAAAAAGTACAAATGTTCACAAACCTGGCCTGAATTTTATGTTCTCCCCAGCGACTTCTAAGACGCGAGAGCATGAAATTGCACGGACGGAGTTCCCTCTGGGATCCCTCTCCCCCCACCGCCCCAACCTGGAAGCAAGTTTACGGGTGTGGCAGGCAGGGCTTTGATGGGGAAAACTGCTCCTACTCCAATTGAGGCCCTTTTGTGTAGCATTGGGATTTATGGGGCTTCCCTGGGCTTTAGAGCAAGGCCTCCAAATGCTTTAGGCACTGTAAATAAAGTTGGGGAGGGGAAAATTCCAGCCAACCCAGCAGCAGAGGCTATCAGAAAAACATGGCAATATCACAAAGCAGTGCATCCACAGGCTAAGGACTAAAAATTAGTTTTTCAAAGGTTCAATCCACTCTATCAGGTCAAATGAGGACTGAATGACTGGTGATTTCTATTAGCCAGATTGTCCTAATCTTCACCCCAAAAAGCCTGGACCTTAACTTCACTCTTGCTTCTCCTAGGCCATGCTATATATTCTTGGGATGTGTATGTCGCCAGCTAGGCCAGCAATTATTGCCCATCCCTAACTACCCTTGAGAAGAAATGGTGAGCTGCCTTCTTGAACCGCTGCAGTTCCATGTGGTGTAGGTGCACACTGTTGTTAGGAGTGAGTTCAGAGCAGATAGAAGACGGGACGTGGGCGGATGCACTGGAGAAGGTCAATTCTTCCTCCTCGTGTGCGAGGCTGAGCCTCATTCAATTTAAGGTGCTGCATAGAGCTCACATGACGGGGACAAGGATGAGCCGGTTCTTTGGGGGTGAGGACAGGTGTGTCAGATGTCGGGGAAGCCCAGCGAACCATGTGCATATGTTCTGGGCATGTCCGGTGCTGGAAGGGTTCTGGAAGGGGGTGGCAAGGACGGTGTCGAAGGTGGTGGGGTCCAGGGTCAAACCAGGATGGGGGCTTGCGATCTTTGGGGTCGGGGTAGAACCGGGGGTACAGGAGGCTAGGGAGGCCGGAATACTGGCCTTTGCGTCCCTAGTGGCTCGACGAAGGATATTAATTCAATGGAAGGACGCGAGGCCTCCAAGCGTTGAAACTTGGATTAACGATATGGCTAGCTATATTCAGCTAGAAAGGATCAAATTTGCCCTGAGAGGGTCGGTACAGGGATTCTCCAGGCGGTGGCAACCTTTCCTTGACTTTTTGGATCAGAGATAGACGTTCGGGGTCGTGGCAGCAGAAACCCGGGGGGGGGGGGAGGGGAGGGAGGGGGGGGGGGGGGAAGGGGAGGGGGGGGAGGGGAGGGGGGGGGGGGAGGGGGGGGAGGGGGGGGGGAGGGGGGGCAGCAAGGGTCGTGGGGGGACATGCACGACGTAACGCGGGCAAGTCTGCTCGCTGCTCATGTCTGAAACTGTAGGCTGCCTTGTTTGTTAAGCTGTTGCTTGGGGGGGGGGGGGGGGGGGAGGACTGGTGCGCGCGAGAGGGCGGGCGAGGGGAGGGGGATATTGCCTAGAGGGATTGTGTTGTAAATAATTTAAAAAAATTAGTAGGGGTAAATGTTTGTATGGAAAAACTCTTTCAATAAAAATTATTTTTAAAAAAAAGGAGTGAGTTCAGGATTAGGGCAGCACGGTGGCCTAGTGGTTAGCACAGCTGCCTCAAAGCGCTGAGGTCCCAGGTTCGATCCCGGCTCTGGTTCACTGTCCGTGTGGAGTTTGCATATTCTCTCCATGTCTGCGTGGGTTTCGCCCCCACAACCCAAAAATGTGCAGATAGGTGGATTGGGCACACTAAATTGCCCCTTAATTGGAAAAAATAATTGGGTAATGTAAATTTTTTTCTTAAAAAAGGAGTGAGTTCAGGATTTTGATCCAGCGACGTGGAAGGAACAGCAACAATCAGGATGGTATGTGTCTTGGAGAGGACCTTCCAGGTGGTGGTGTTCCCAGGTATCTGCTAGCCCTTTTCCTTTTACATGGCAGCGATTGTATGTTTGGAAGATGCTGCCTTGGTGAGTTACTGCAGTGTATTTGTAGATGGGACACACTGCTGCTACTGTGTATCGGTGGTGGAGAGAGCAAATGTTTGTGTCAATCAAGTGGGCTGCTTGGTCTTGGAAGCTGTCTTGAATCTTGTTGGAGCTGCAGTCATCCAGGCAAGTGGAAAGTATTCATTACACTCATGACTTATTCCCTGCTGATGGTGGTCAGGCTTTTTGGAGTCAGGAAGTGTGTTACTTGCCTCAGAATTCCTAGCCTCTGATCTGCTCTTGTAACCACGGTATTTATATGGCTAGTCCAGTTAAGTTTCTGGTCAGTGGTAAACCTCAGGATGTTAATAGTGGGGATTCCGAGATGGTAATGTCATTGAATGTCATGGGCTGATGGCTGGATTCTATAGTGTTAGAGACGATCATTGCCTAGCACTCGTGTGGTGCAAATGTTACTTGCCACTTGTCAGCCCAAGCCTGGATATTATTCAGATCTTGCTGCATTTAATCATGGACTGCTTCAAAATGGTCACGAATGGTGCTGAACATTTCGCAATCATCAGTGATCATCCCTACTCCTGACTTTATGATGGTCGGGAGGTCACTGATGAAGCAGCTGAAGATGGTTGGGCCTAGGACACTATCCTGAGGAATTCTTGCAGCGAGGTCCTGGAACCAAGAAGATTAACCTCCAACAAAAACAACAATCTTCCTTTGTGCCAGGTATGACTCCAACCAGCGGAGACTTTTCTTCCTGATTCCCATTCACTCCAGTTTTACCTTGATGCTATACTCGGTCAAATGCTGCCTTGATGTCAAGGGCAGTCACTTTCACCTCACTTCTGGAATCCAGCTCTTTTGTCCATGTTTGAACCAAGGCTATAATGAAGTCAGAAGCTGGGTGAGTTGTTTGTCGACCACCAATCATGACTGAATGACTGCAGAGCTTAGTTCTGATCCGTTGGTTGTGGGATCACTAGCCAAGTGCAACCTGATAGCATGATAGGTGACCCTTTCCATGATTTTACTGACGATCAAGAGTAGATTGATGGGGCGTTAATTGGCCTGGTTGTATTTGTCCTGTCTTGTGTACTGGACATACCTGTGCAATTTTTCCACAGTGCCAGGTAGCTGTTCTGGAACTGTTTGGCTGGGGGCATGGCAAGTTCTGGAGCGCAAGTCTTCAGAACTATTGCCAGAATATTGTCAGGGCCCATAGCTTTTGCAGTATCCAGTGCCTTCAGCCATTTATTAATATCACATGGAGTGAATAGAATTGGCTGAAGACTGGCATGTTTGATGCTGGGGACCTTGGGAGTAGGCTGAGATGCATCATGCACTTGGCATTTCTGGCTGAAGTTGGTATGTGCTAGGTTCCCCCATCATTAAAGATGGGGATATCTGTGGAGCCTCCTCCTTGAGTGAGCTGTTTAATCGTCCACCATTAACGTCTGGATGTGGCAGGACTCCAGAGTTTAGATCTGGTCCATTGGTTGCGCGATTGCTTAGCTTGGTCTGTCATATAGTCATAGATTTTTACAGCAGAATGGGAGACCCTTCAGGAGACCCTTCAGCCCATCAAGTCTGTGCCGGCCATCAGTCACATATCTATTCTGATCCCATTTTCCAGCACTTGATCCGTAGCCTTGTATACTCTTGTGTTTCAGGTGCTCATCTAAATGCTTCTCAAATATTGCGAGGGTTCGTGGGGGAGCATGGCGGTAAAGTGGTTAGCACTGCTGCCTCACAGCACTGAGGACCCAGGTTCGATCCCGGCCCCGGGTCACTGTGTAGAGTTTGCACATTCTCCCAGTGTCTGTGTAGGTCTCACCTCCACAACCCAAAGATGTGCAGGGTACATGGACTGGCCACGCTAAATTGCCCCTTTATCGGAAAAAAATAATTGGGTACTCTAAATTTTAAAAAAACGTTGCGAGGGTTCCTGTCTCCACCACCCTTGCAAGCAGAGAGTTGCAGATTTCCACCATCCTTAGGGTGAAAAAGCTTTTTCTCAAATCCCCTCACCTTAAATCTACACCCCCTGGTCATTGGCCCCTCTACTAAAGGAAAAAAGTTCTTCCTAACTACCCTATTTGTATCCTTCATAATTTTGTACACTTCAATCAGGTGCCCCCCACAGCCTTCCCTGCACTGAGGAAAACAACTCCAGCCTAACCAGCCTGAAGAGCTCCAGCCCAGGCAACACCCTGGTGAATTTCCTCTGCATTATTTCTAATTAAATCACATCCTTCCTATAATGTGGAAGTTGGTTAGCTGGATGGCTGGTTCGGGATGCAAAGCGATGCCAACAGAGATGGTTCAATTCCTGTACCATGAAAGCACCACCTTCTCAACTTTGCCCCTTGCCTGAGGTGTGGTGACCCTCAGGTTAAATTACCATCAGTCAGCTCTCTCTCAACAGCAGCCTATGGCAATTTTAATTTTTCAGTGTGGCGACCAGAACTGCACAGTGTGGCTTAACGAGCATAGTTTCGGATAGCTCCATCTCCATTATAACCTCCCTGCTCTTATATTCTAAGTCTCAGCAAATAAAGGCAAGAACATAAGAAATGGGAGCAGGAGAAGGCAATTCATTCCCTCTAGCCTGTTTTGCCATTCAACCCGATCTGGCTGATCTCTTTTCGGCCGCGAATCCACTTTCCTGCTCGTTCTCCATAACCCTTCAACGCATTAATTAAAAATCTGTCTATCTCCTCCTTAAATTTACTCGATGTCCACTGCACTCTGGGGAATTCAACAGATTCAAGACCCTTTGAGAGAAGCAATTTCTCCTCATCTGTCTTAAATCTACTACCCCTTATCGTAAAACTGTGACCTCTTGTTCTAGAATGCGCCACAAGTGTGGTAGTCACCACTGATGTATATATATATGGGTTTTACGGTAAGGCCCCTGTACTACAGGTACGGGGGTAGATCCCTGGCCTGCGGCTCCTGCGGGAAGGTATCATCGAGGCCAGCAACAGCCGCTGGAGAGCCCAAGTGGTGGTGGTGCAAATCGGGGAGAAAAACAGGATTGTCGTTGACTACAGTCAGACCATCAATCGGTACACGCAGCTCGACGTGTACCCCCTCCCACGCATATCTGATATGGTCAATCATTTTGCACAATGCCAGGTCTTCTCGACAGTGGACCTGAGTTATGCCTACCACCAGCATCCCATCCGTAAGGCGGACCGCCCAGACACCGTGTGTGAAGCAGACGGCCACCTTTACCACTTTCTTAGGGTTCCCTTCGGCGTCACCAACGGGGTCTCGGTCTTCCAACGGGAGATGGACCGAATGGTTGACCGGTAGGGACTGCGGGCCACCTTCCCGTACCTGGACAATGTCACCATCTGCGGCCACGACCAGCAGGACCACGACGCTAACCTTTCCAAATTTCTCCACACCGCCACTCTCCCCGACGGCCACCAAGACACAGTCTCCATCAGGGACCTGGCACCAGCTGGTTGCACACACACCCCCCCTCTGTCCTGGCATCACCCTTCCTTCCCCCTGCGCACCGCACTGCACCCCCCGTTCCAGGACAATCCTTCCTCCCCTTGCTCCCACCCGGGGATGAAGAGGATTCCGACACGCTCCCGGAGTCACTGAAGACCAAGCCGACGCCTGAGTCGCCACCAGCACCGCGGCGGTCTCGCCGACAGATCAAGGCACCAGACCGCCTAAATTTGTAATATTCTCCGTGATTTTAAAAGTAACATGTCTGTATAGTTCTCCCCCCCGCTCGCTGGACTCATTTTTAACAGGGGGTGAATGTGGTAGTCATCACTGACGCCCAGTAGGCGGAGTATAAATATGTGTGCTCCCGTACAGCAGCCATTTCGGAGGCCACACTTCTCTGTGTATAAAGCCTCGATTACATTCTACTCTCGTCTCGTCGTAATTGATAGTGCATCAACAAGAGAAAACATTTGCTCTACGTCTACTTTGTCCATACCTTTTATTCTCTTATATACCTCAATTAGATCTCATCTGATTCTTCCAAACTGGAGAATATAGGCCCAAACTGCTCAATCTCTCTTCATTAGACAAACCCCATATCTCTAGAATCAATCTACTGAAACTTCTCTGAACTGCTTCTAATGCAGCGACCATCCCCCCCCACCCCCCCACCCCCCCCCCCCCCCCCACCCTCCCCCCCACACCTTTGGAATACTGCATCAGCTGACATTTAAATTTTCCCCGAGAAAGTCGACGAACTGCTGCCTCCTCAAATAAGGGGAACAAAACTGTACACAGTACTCCAGGTGCAGTCTGCATAGTTGCAGCAACATCTCCCTACTTTTATACTCTATTCCTTCAGCTATAAAAGCCAAAATTCCGTTTGCTTCCCTTATTATCTGCTGTACCTGCACACTAGTTTTCTACGATTCATGCATGAGGACACCCAGATCCTTCTGCATCGAAGCACTCTGAAGTTTCTCTCCATTTAGATAAAAAGTTGCCTTTCCATTTTTCAAACCAGAATGGACAACCTCACACTTATCCACATTAAACTTAATCTGCCGAATCCATCTGCAAGCATCCCATATGCCTTTTTTTTAAAGAATATTTTATTAAGGAATTTGAAAATTTTCACAACGATTTTTACAATTTTTACATAAACAATGACATCAACATGGTAAAATAAACAATTCTCCCCCCAGCCCAATCTTTACGCACCTCAACCATACAACAACAATCCATCCGACCACCACCTCCCCCTTTGGAATACTGCATCTGCTGACATTTAAATTTTCCCCGAGAAAGTCGATGACCTGCTGCCACCTCCAGGAGAACCCCAACATTGACCCTCTTAAGGCAAAATTTATTGTCTCGAGCCTGAGAAACCCAGCTATGTCACTAACCAAGGTCTCTACACTCGGGGGCTTAGAGTCCCTCCACATTAACAACATCCGTCTCCGGGCTACCAGGGACGCAAAAGCTAAGACGTCGGCGTCTTTCGCCCACTGAACTCCCGGATCTTCCGACACTCCAAAGGTCGCTACCTCCGGACTCGGCACCACCCGTGTTTTTAGTACCGTGGACATTGCCTTAGCAAAATCCTACCAAAACCCTCTAAGCTTCGGGCACGCTCAAAACATGTGGACATGATTTGCTGGGCTTCCCGTGCACCTCGCACAGCTATCCTCAACCCCGAAGAACTTACTCATCCTAGCCGCATTCATGTGTGCCCGGTGGACTACCTTAAATTGTATCAGGCTAAGCCTGGCGCATGATGAGGAGGTATCATCATACCTCCGCCTCTATCTCTCCTCCTAGCTCGTCCTCCCACTTTCCCTTAAGCTCCTCCACTGGAGTTTCCTCCGCCTCAGAAAGCTCCTGGTAAATATCCGATACCTTCCCCTCTCCCACCCAGGCACTGGAAACTACTCGTTCCTGTATTCCCCGTGGCAGCGGCAGCAATGGAAAGGCCGGCACCTGTTTTCTCAGGAAGTCTCGCACCTGCAAATACCCAAAACCATTCCCTGCTGGCAATTTAAATTTATCCTCCAAAGCTTTCAAGCTGGGAAAGCTCCCATCTATAAATAGATCCCCCATCCTTCCAATTCCTGCCCTCTGCCAACTCTGGAATCCGCCATCTAGCCTACCCGGTACAAACCTGTGGTCATTATAAATCGGGGTCCAAATCGATGCTCCCTCCCTCTCTTATGTCTCCTCCATTGCCCCCAGATCCTCAGAGCCGCCACTACCACCGGACTTGTGGAGTATCGGGCTGGTGAGAACGGCAGAGGTGTCATTACCAATGCTCCCAGATTGGTGTCTCTACATGACGCCGCCTCCATCCGCTCCCCTGCTGTCCCCTCCCCCACTACCCATTTCCTAATCATGGCTATATTAGCCGCCCAATAGTAATTTCAAAAGTTCGGCAGCACCAACCCACCCTTGCCTTGTTAGCCCTCCCAAAATGCATCACCTCACGTTTTCAAGATTAATTTCCGTTTGCCACTCTTCTGCCCATCTGATCAGCCCATCTATATTGCCCTGGCTTTCCTCCTCATTATTTACCACACCAACATTTTTTGTGTCATCTGTAACATGGTGTACATTCCCTTATTTGAAAAAAAGGTGCTGGGCGTGATCTACCTGAATGGGAACAGAGTCCCATAACGAGTGCGTTTGCCGGATGTTTCCCAGCACTCAGAGCACTGAGAAATCCCACTCTATCAAACGGGATTCCGTTCCCATTTGAGTAGAGTCAGAGTCTCAGCAGGCAACTCCCCGACGAGGCTGCACTGAGGAGCTGCGCTCGCTGGAACTCTCAGTGGAGAAGGAGATCGGGATGCCATTTTAAAATGGCGTCCCGACTTCTCGATCCCCTGACACAACCCCCGAATCCCCCCGCAAAGCCTCAACTCGCCTGTAAGGGTGTCATCAGCCCCCCCCCCCCCCCCCCCCCCCCCCCCCCCACACCCCTGAACAGGGCAACCCCTGAGCAGGATCCCCGCCACGGGAAATATGCCATGTGGCACCATAGCACTGCCAACCTGACACCCTGGCAGTGCCCCTGCCAATTGGAAGTGCCACCTAGACACCAGGTGGCACTCTGTGACAGTGCCAGGCTGATAATGCCAAGGTGCCCAGGTGGCACAAGCAGTACCAGGGTGCCACCCTGCCCAGAGGGAAAGTACCTGGGGGCCTCCAATCTAGTGGGAGACCCCCATGAGTGTTGCTCCGTCTGGTCCCTGTTTGGGGGGCCAGCACTAAACTGCGCTCGCCCGAGATCTTCAAGGTGAAGGGTTAGATCCCATCGTCTTGGTTAGATTGTGGGCGTGCATATCAGAATGAGACTAGCTGTCTCGCTCGAATATGCACATTTGCTAAAAAGTGATCTGTCCAACAATGAGCGGGATTCACATCGCGACGTCTTGCGAGATCGTGTTAGATCTCGTGAGGCATGGGTGAGCCACGTAGATCCCCGAAGAGGGATCTCCCGACATCTACCGGCCACGTCATGCCACACTGCCTTTCAGGCACGACGCGGCCGGAAGATCGCGCCCATAATTTCATTAGAAGCAGTACAGAGAGGAATGCCCAACTCAATCCTGGGATGAGGGGCTCATCTTTTATCTTACGAAGAGAGTGGAACAGGTTGGGCCTATACACATTGGAGTTTATAAGAATGAGAGGAAATCTTATGAAACATAAAGAATCCTGAGAGTATTTGATCGGGTCGATACTGCAAGGATGGTTTCACCTTGTGGGTGAGGTTAGAACCAGGGACACAGTTTAAGAAGAAGGGATCCATCATTTAAGACAAAAATGAGGAAATGTTTTTCTCTCAAGAGTCATTAGTAGGTGGAATTTTCTTCCCTAGTGAGCAGTAGAGGCTGGGCAACCACGAGGCACTGTGGGCCATCAGCAGAACAGAATTGTACTCGACCACAATCTGTAACCTCATGGCCCACTCTACCATAACCGTCAATCCAAGGGATAAACCTTAGTTCAATGAAGTGCGGAGAAGGGCATGCCCATGCCAGGAGCAATACCAGGCATACAAAAAAATGAGGGATCAACCTGGTGACGTTACGACACAGGACCACTTACTAAACAACTTAAGCAATAAATGCTATAGGAAATTCAGCCATTCAAGTCTGCTCCATCATTCAATAAAATCATCGCTGATCTGGTTGTGGTCTCACCTCCACTTTGCCCTCTTCCCCCATAACCCTCAACTCTCTTGCCTATTAAAATTCTGTCCAATTGAACCTTGCATAAATTCAATGACCCAGCCTCCACTGCTCATCAGGGAAGAAAATCCCATCGACTAACGACTGAGAGAAACAAATTCTCCTCATTTCTGTTTTAAACGATAGACCTCTTATTCCTAAACTGTGTCCACTGGTTCTAATCTCATCCACAAGTGCAAATATCCTTGCAGTATCTATCCTATCAACCCCCACCTGCCCAGATGTTTATCGCACACTGTGAGGCAACCAGTCTCACTGAACGCCTTCCTCCCGAGAGTTTCAGATCTCAATTCACCGAGAATTTGCCTTGGAATCCTCTCCCAAATGTTGCTTTCACTTGAACAGCTTTAACAAAGATCCACCTCCAGGCTTTCCACCTCTCTTTGTGATTGTCCTGCCACGTGG
The DNA here is from genome assembly GCF_902713615.1 of Scyliorhinus canicula. Classification (NCBI taxonomy): domain Eukaryota; kingdom Metazoa; phylum Chordata; class Chondrichthyes; order Carcharhiniformes; family Scyliorhinidae; genus Scyliorhinus; species Scyliorhinus canicula. The sequence continues at coordinate 62,800,052 of NC_052153.1, read as the reverse complement.
ATCTCAACATGCTTCAGGCCTCACCTTTCATGTACCTTCTCAGGTATGTGGCTGTACCAGAGTATCACAGCAGGTATGGCAAGCAGGGCATCACAGCTCCAAAATGACCCGAAGTAAGAGGTTACCAACCTTTGGCTGTCTCCTCTGTTCTTCTCGCTTCTCACAAGTGCATTTCATTCCAAGCCTGCTCCCCGCAGCTCTGTCTTTTAACTTGGAGCCTTTTCCTCTTCTCCTCATTCTTAACTTTGCCTCAAAAGGACCTTTTTCAGATTCCTGTTCTTTTCTTTTGACAAGGAGATCTTCTTTGGATCTTTTGTCCTGTTCTATTCCCTGGTTTGGGGATTTTCTTTTTTGTTCTTTGGAACCTGCTTCCCGCAGTTCTCTCTCTTGTGCTGCTTCTCCTGGCACCTGCATCCAATTGAACTAAAACTGCAGTTCTGTTTCTCCTGTCTCTCTGTGGGATCCCTGTTGCTAGGCAACAGCTCAGTTTTTCTACTTTGTTTTAACTTCCCTAAACCACTACCCCTCCATGATAACACAGCTTTCCACTTCAAGGGTCACAGAACCTAATTAAAAATGCAGGCAAAGAAACAAATCACAGGCTTTCAGGCATCACTCTAAAGTGAAACCGAAATCCAGGTTTCCCATTTCTTAACACAGACATACTTATATGTTGAATAATTACTTGCACATATATAGGGACACATTTTTTGTTACAGCCAATTACTGTCAGTTACTGTCAATTTGTTAATTGGTAAATTTATTGGCATAATCAGGAGTATAAAGAGCCACCCCTGGGCCTGGCCAAGGAGGCTATTAACAGGTCCAGGCAATGAGCAGTTAAGGAGGGTTGTTCGATACGATTGCATGATTCTTTTTCATGGTTATGGCTGCGCCAAGATTTCCTGGAAAGGGAGCATGCAGTATCCACTGATACACTTGTGACTTACTTCTGCGACTGGTGTACACCACATGGGCTGAAGTGCATCATTAACCCCCAAAATTATATTTTAATTAAATTTTTATAAGTTTCTGTTAAAGTTTAGTTCAGTTACAGTCAAGTTATAGTACCCCTTTTCAAGGGGTTGTTCATTAGTTTATTTGTTTAATACATTTTCTGAAAGAGTATGAAGAGACTTTGACACTAGTGGGGGTTGCAGAGTTAGGAGCTACATTCGCAATGTTTCACTTTCTGAATAAATCTAAAACCGAGTTAAAATTAACCTCTTAAGTGCCTCCTTCACCAATTGGCCATACTTTGGACAAGTCTAGACAACAGGTTACTAAACTATTTGGCTATTAGTGCTGTAAACGTGAGGAAAAGTTTAAGATTAACATATCTGATCAAAATGAAATTGAAAATCCATTTAAACAAAAAGTAGCTGCATTCATTCTTACAAATAACACAAAAATTTATAAACTAAAATAACCTACCACAATCTGCATCAATATGAACCATACTGCATCCAGGAACGAGAGAGATAGGTTTTCAATACTGAGCTGCAGTATCTAATCATTGACGGAACACTGGCTGTACAGACATTGCCAACTTTGTGGTAGAGTAACTGCTAAGTATTAGCATTAGACAAATGATCAAATCAATGATGCATAAATTTAGATAGCTGAAATAAATATTACCAGGATGGCATTAACTGTAGTTTCCAATAGCTAACCACAAGATTCAGAACGGTGCTTAGAACATTGATGAGAATGAAGAACATACTAAACTGTAGATACATATTCCTTAGAAGATAAAGTAAGTCATTTCTGCTTTCCTAAACAATAAACTAGACTGAAAGTCATATTGCTCTATCCATTTGCCACAGGCTTGTTTATGCTGACATTTTCTTTAGCCGTTTTTCCTTTCTTAATTAGTCTGTTTATGAAATACAGCATCCACAGATGATTTCTCAAATAACCTGGTGTGAAATCACAGCAAATGACGTTCTGAAAACAGCTGCTGGAAGGTGTGTCCTTCTAGTACCCAAAGGATGGCTAAAATTGGGGAAAACAACTACATGTTTAAGAATAAAGACCTCCTAATGGAGAAGTTAACGTAGCAAATGAGAAGACAGGAAAATTAATTTTGATGGAAATCAGCAGAAATATTTATTTATTATGGTTGAAAGTAATTGCTAAGTATGACTTGATGTTATGAATATTTTAAAGCTATTTATTTGTCAGTTGATTCTTAAGAGCAATTACAAGACTACAGTCAGGTAACAGCTACCTGGAGACATTATATGCACTGGGATTTGGTTGCATGTTAAATCCAATTTAATTACAGACCAGAATATTCCTGGTACACATGGAGCTAATTTATCTGTTCATTGCAGGAAACATCCTCAGCTATCTACGTCACATACAGGTGGCTTAAGTACATTCCATGAGGTAAGGTGTTCTGAGAATATAGTCAATAACATGTCAATTCCTTTTCATTTTATACTTTATGATGATAACTTTAAAGTATTGTACTTCATTTTCCAAAATTGTTTTCCCGATCAGACCCAAAGAGAGTTAGTTTAACTCCCAGACAGGTGGTTTGGCATTTATGGGCTAGGAGCTGCCATGCCCCAAAGCCAGCTAACCCCCGTTTAGCACTGCACCTCCTGTAATCACTGATCTGCTGGGACAGCCTATCCTTGCCCATATCTGTTCCAGGTTACATACCAAACTACGTTTACCCACTATCTACACACCGAACCCCCAGCCCCCGCTATATCTGCATGAAAGAGCAGGAAACGAACCTGCTCTTGCGCCATGGTCTCTTCTAGAGTGTTCCCAGCCCAACAGGAAGCCAAGCCTGCCATTCAGGCTGGCATTTGGGCAGGAAACCCAAAACACATGGTATAATTAAAAGACCACAACATTTAAGAAGCTCAGGCTTCTGAGTTAATGGTCATTGTTCCTCGAATGTGCCTTTTTAAAACAATACAATTTCTAGTTTTTATTTTCCTGGCTTGATTTAAAAGAAAACTGAAACCCTAGAAAGACAATGAAGACTGCCCAGACAGCAACAATATACAGCTTGTATTCCACCAAGAGGGGAGGGAAGACTCCATCTCCTGTTGGCTTTACACTATCCTAAAACTTTGCAAATATTTCTGAGATGAGTAATCAAAATTAAATTAATTGCCTCTTCTGAAACAGTGACGGCAGAAGACATGGACTAGTAGAATTTCTCTGGAATATACAGGCAGCTGAGTAATTTGAGAGAAACTTTACCAAGCAGGGTAGAGATCAAAACCATGCTGTACTGAAATAAGTGGTTATGTCCCCCCCCTCTGTCTCTCTCTCTCTCTCTCTCTGACGTATTTTGCCCAGATTTATAAAATAACCATCCTAAGAAGAGTAATCTACTGCAATCCAAGATCTTTTGGGAATAAAACATGTAAAACTGCTCCTTACAACTACAGTTAGGAAGATAACTGAACACAGCCACCGCAATGTGGAATCACCACATTGAGACCAGCAAAAGAGCAGCTAATCATATACTCCTTTATTTATTTTCTTCATAACCCGCAAAGAAAATCCTTGAGTCTAACCTCTTATTCTACCATCTGTATGAGTGTGAGTGGGGGCACAGGCGCATGTGACATACGAACTGTGATTGCTAGTTAACTATTCTGTCAGGGTCAGACCTGGAGAGAAAATGGGGAAGTCACTTCAACCCCCTTCTTGTTGTCATAATCCAATTCAAATCAAGGCCATCGATAGTGATGGCTGAATAAGTTGAACAATCTTTTTATTTCACGAAGATTGTTAATGGTAATTCTGGACATCATAGAATCATAGAATTTACAGTGCAGAGGGAGGCCATTCGGCCCTTCGAATCTGCACCGGCCCTTGGAAATAGCACCCCACCTTAGCCCACAACTCCACCCTATTTCCATAACCCTGTAACCCACCTAACCTTTTTTATTTGGATACTTAGGGCAATTTAACGTGACCAATCCACCTAAGCTGCAGTCTTTGGACTGTGGAAGGAAAGTGGAGCACCCGGAGGAAACCCACGCAGACACAGAGAGAATGTGCAGACTCCACACAGACAGTGATCCAAGCCGGGAATCAAACCTGGGACCCTGGAGCTGTGAAGCAACAGTCCTAACCACTGTGCCCCATATTCCATAATTACCTACAACTGCGCGGATACTGTAAATCAGAGGGTCTTAATTACCATTAACAATTTGTTTAATTATGTAGTTAACTTTATCCTTGCCAGGGGACTACCGGTGGTGGCCATGGAATGAGTGGTCGCACATGAAGTGACTCCTGCCTGAGGACTGCTTTTTTGGTCCTTGCTCATCTCATGGGGGTGGTGCCAGTGGTAAAAGTCGTAATATTGAAGAACTAGGATCTCTCCTCCTGCAGACAATATCAGAGAATTACCAGACGAGGAGTGTGTTGAGCAAGGGGCATTCTTCGGACCTGAACCTGCGTGGTGCAAGATGACGGAGGGGTCCTGTTGGCGTTGTTGTCCGCAGTGATCGACACAGAAGTTGGTTGAGTTCCTATTGGCAGAATTCAGAAAGCAAAGGCTGCCAGTCACTGAGGACTTGGCAAGAGTGGCTGAGCTGACGCAGGCTGCATTGGAGAGGGTGTCACAACGGCTAGAGATGCAGAATGCATCGATCCAGAAGAAGTTGGCGTATAAGATTAAAGAAGGGTTGGGTAGGGTATACGAGCACGTGGGTTTTTTGTAATTAAAGTTCGTGTCCAACCTCAGTTGGGGGTTCCCCAGCTACAGAAATACTAATTAACGGAAGTGAAGTTGGGGGAGGGTTACTGACAATGAAGGTTTCTTTATATACTCACTGGACGGTGGGAGGTGGCGGTGGCCATCTTCGGTGGGGGCAGGAGGTGGGAGCAGGAAACGGAGGTGATAATATCTATCGACACATAGAAGTTGTTTGACCGGGTTGAGTGGTATTGGGTGTGTGGTGGTATGGATATGAGCACTGCCATTGGTGCAGAGCACTGGCTTCCCATTGGCTCTGGCTGGTCATGTGCCTCTCGTCCGATTGGTTGGGACTGGTCACGTGACTGCTCTCCAATTGGTCGAGAGGCAAGTAGGCCCCACCTCCGAGGCGGGTTATAAGTACCCAGAGTTCCCGGCGGTCGGCCATTCTCTGTAGTCGCCAACCGGGCTAACAACTAGCTGATTAAAGCCACAGTTCGGATCCTAAATGTGATTTGAGTCGAATTGATGGTACATCAATTTAATCAGCTAGAATTTTGGAATGGAGCTTCGCATCAAGCCTGATTGCCTCCGCAACAGCTCGCATGCTGCAACTGAGTCTGCAATTTTTAAACACTGGCAGGCGTGTTTTAATAGTTACCTGACGACTGCAGCTGGCAAGCCCACCAAGGAGCAGAAACTCCACATCCTCCACTCATGCGTGGGCACATCAGTCTACGCAATGATCGAGGACGAAGGCGACTTTGATGCGGCCAAGGAGATTCTCAAAGGACACTTTCTCCGGCCGGTCAACGAAGTATACGCACGGCATCTCCTGACGACCAGACAACAGTTCCCTGGTGAGTTCCTCGACAAGTTTTACCAGGCCCTCGCAGCTCTAGGGAGAACGTGCGCATGTCTCCAAGTTTCGGTGACGGAGCACATCTTGGGCCAACTCGGAAGGCCCTGCAAGCGACTACGCTGCCACTGAAGAGGATTTGGAACTCTCACCACGACTGGCTTCCATCAAGATCGACCAGTCGCGACCACGCACGCTCGCCAAGACTACAACAACGGTTCAGCTCAACAAACACAAAACAAGATGCCTGCTGGACTCCGGGAGTACGGAAAGTTTTGTTCACCCCGACACGGTAAGACGCTGTGCGCTCCCCATCCAGCCAGTTAAACATAAAATTGAATTGGCCTCAGGTTCGCATTCCGTCCAAATCACCGGGTGCCGCATAGCGGACCTCACGGTCCAGGGGAGGGTTTTCAAAAATTTCAAACTCCTCATTCTCCCCCGTCTATGCACTCCGGCACTCTTGGGCCTGGACTTCCAGTGCAACCTGCAGAGCTTGACCTTTCAATTCGGCAGCCCTACTCCCCCTCTTACTGTTTGCAGCCTCGCGTCCCTCAAAGTGGACCCCCCTTCCTTGTTTGCTAATCTCACCCCAGATTGTAAACCTGTCGCCACTCGGAGCAGACGATAGTGCCCAGGACCGGACCTTCATCGAGTCCGAGGTCCAGAGGCTCCTTAAGGAAGGAGTTATCGAGGCCAGCAACAGTCCCTGGCGAGCCCAAGTGCTGGTAGTTCGGTCTGGGGAGAAAAAACGGATGGTTATCGATTACAGTCAGACCATCAACAGGTTTACACAGCTGGACGCGTATCCTCTCCCCCGTATTTCCAACCTGGTTAACAGGATCGCGAAGTACAAAGTCTTCTCCACAGTGGACCTTAAGTCCGCCTACCACCAGCTCCCCATCCGCGCGAGTGACCGAAAGTACACCGCGTTTGAGGCTGATGGGCGCCTCTACCACTTCCTCAGGGTTCCATTCGGTGTCACAAATGGAGTCTCGGTCTTCCAACGGGAGATGGACCGAATGGTCGACAAGCACGGTTTACGGGCCACCTTCCCGTATCTCGATAACGTCACCATCTGCGGCCACGACCAGCAGGACCACGACATCAACCTCCAAAAATTCCTCCGAACCGCAAAACTCCTTAATTTAAACTTACAATAAGGATAAGTGCGTGTTTAGCACCGACCGTCTAGCCATCCTTGACTATGTAGTGCGTAACGGAGTGATAGGCCCCGATCCCGAACGCATGCGCCCCCTGATGGAACTTCCCCTCCCCAACTCCCTCAAACGCTGCCTGGGCTTCTTCTCATACTACGCCCAGTGGGTCCCCAACTACGCTGACAAAGCCCGCCCCCTCATCCAGTCCACCTCCTTTCCCCTGTCGATGGAGGTCCGCCAGGCCTTTAGCCGCATCAAAGCGGATATCGCAAAGGCCACGATGCATGCTATCGACGAGTCCCTCCAATTCCAGGTCGAGAGCGACGTGTCTGATGTAGCTCTGGCGGCCACCCTGAACCAAGCGGGCAGACCCGTGGCCTTCTTTTCACGAACCCTCCACGCTTCCGAAATCCGCCATTCCTTGGTGGAAAAGGAGGCACAGGCCATAGTCGAAGCTGTGTGATACTGGAGGCACTATCTGGCCGGCAGGAGGTTTACCCTCCTCACAGACCAACGGTCAGTAGCTTTCATGTTCGACAAGGCACAGAGGGGCAAGATCAAGAACGACAAGATCTTGCGGTGGCGGATCGAGTTGTCCACTTACAACTACGATATCTTGTATCATCCTGGGAAGCTCAACGAGCCTTCCGATGCCCTATGCCGCGGTACCTGCGCCAGCACGCAGATTGACCGCCTTCGCTCCCTCCACACGGACCTCTGCCATCCAGGGGTCACCCGTTTCCACCATTTTATTAAGACCCGCAACCTGCCCTACTCCGTCGAGGAAGTCAGGACCGTCACTATGGACTGCCACGTCTGTGCCGAGTGCAAACCGCACTTCTACCGCCCCGACCGACCGCATCTGATCAAGGCATCCCGCCACTTTGAACGTCTCAGTATAGACTTCAAGGGTCCCCTCCTCTCCAACAACCGTAACACTTATTTCTTGAATGTTATCGACGAATACTCTCGATTCCCTTTCGCCATTCCCTGTCCCGACATGACCACAACAACCGTCATAAAGGCCCTCCTATCCATCTTCTCCCTGTTCGGTTACCACGCGTACATCCACAGCGACCGGGGGACCTTTTTTATGAGTGACGAACTGCGTCAGTTCCTGCTCAGCAGGGGCATAGCCTCTAGCAGGACGACCAGTTATAACCCCCAGGGTAACGGTCAGGTCAAGCGGGAGAATGGCACCATTTGGAAGACCATCCTGCTGGCCCTACGGTCCAGAGATCTCCCTATTCCCTGTTGGCAAGAAGTAATTCCCGACGCCCTGCATTCAATCCGGTCTCTCCTCTGTACTACCACTAATCAAACACCTCATGAACGTCTTCTTGTTTTCCCCTGGAAGTCGTCCTCAGGATCCCCTCTCCCGACCTGGCTGGCCACCCCCGGGCCCATCTTGCTCCGGAAGCATGTGCGGGTGCACAAGTCCGACCCGTTGGTTGAGCGAGTCCAGTTACTCCACGCCAACCCGCAATATGCGTACGTGGAGTATCCCGACGGTCGGCAGGATACGGTCTCGCTCCGGGACCTGGCACCCGCCGCCGTGCGGCCTTCCCCCCTACACCAACACCTCCCCCCCAACCCCAATTCACCCCAGCGCCCCCGCGCCCCCACGCCCAGCGCACATGCCCCCTCTTCCCCGATTACAGTGTCTCCACCACCGGCCCGGGGTACGGAGACACATCTACGACCAACACTCCCGGAGGCAAGGACGACCATCGGCCCGACGTCACCGGCTCCACTGCGACGGTCCTCCAGAACACCACGGGCACCCGACAGGCTGATCGTCTCCATCTGATGCGGCCATGGGACTTTTTTTGGACATCTTTGTGTTATTCTGTTGTCATTAGTAGTAGTAGTATTGTTTTGCCACGAGCCATTGGGCAGCTCACCCCTATCGATTTTCGCTGCTCATACCGCCAGTCCTCGGATGCCCCCCTCTCTCTCTCCCACTTACACCCCCCCCCCCCGCTTTATTTCTCCACAAGGGGTGAATGTGGTGGTATGGATATGAGCACTGCCATTGTTGCAGAGCACTGGCTTCCCATTAGCTCTGGCTGGTCATGTTCCTCTCGTCCGATTGGTTGGGACTAGTCATGTGACTGCTCTCCAACTGGTTGAGAGGCAAGTAGGCCCCGCCTCCGAGGCGGGGTATAGGTACCCAGATTTCCCGGCGGTCGGCCATTCTCTGTAGTCGACCACCGGGCGAACAACTAGCTGATTAAAGCCACAGTTCGGATCCTAAATGTGTCTTGAGTCGAATTGATGGTACATCAGGGTGGTTTGGGTTTGGACCGGTTTCATTGGCTGAATTAGCTTGTTGTACAGAGCCCCATGGTTGAAACCATGAAAATGACAATCCTGCCAAAGTTTTTATTTCTTTTCCAGAATCTCCCAATTTTCTTGTGTTTAAGGCGGCCAATGAACCACACTGGTTCTGGTTCTGTCCGAAATTGGTCCAATTTTGGGAATCCTTTTCGGGGACAATGTTGGAAATTCTAGGGGTGAAGGTGGCCTTGAGCCCACGGATAGCGATATTTGGGGTATTAGGAGATCCGGGAGTGCAGGATGGGGGAGAGAGGCTGACGAGTTGGCCTTTGCCTCCCTGATAGTTCAGAGGAAGATCTTGTTATGTGGTGGGCTCCGGAGCCTCCAAGGGCAGCGGGGTGGGTGAGTGACCTGTCAGAATCGTTACATTTGGAGAAGATAAAGTTTGCCATTTGGGATTTGGACAAGGGGTTTTACTTGAGGTGGAGACTGTTCATCTCCTTCTTGGAGTTGGTAATCGTCGGGATGGGGTGGGATTTGTTTTCTGATTTACAGCTACAAAATGGGTCATGTGGGGTGGTATAGTGGAGGGAGTGTTTATAACGAGAAATGTATAGACTGGCTTCCAACACATTGGGCTGGATTCTCTGATTCTGAGATGAAGTGCTGACGCCGGCATGGGAACGGTGGTGTTTTACGACCGAAAAAATGGCACAAAACAGCCATCGATCCCCCATCTCGTGGGAGGTTAGCAGGCATGCAGCATAGAGCTCCTGGCTCTAGCTGCGGATACGGCCGGAGAATTGCCGGGTCCGTGGCCACGCATGCGCATGGCAGCGGCCTGCAGCAGCCATGCCTTGCAACATGGCGGCGGCCGCGTGCAGACCCAGCCTGCCAAATAGTGATCACCCACCAGTGCCCCCAGCCCCTGCCAAATCCCCCCCTGCCGGCGGATAGGCTCCCCCCCCCCCTCCCCCCTGACTGTGGCGGCGCTGGACTTAGTCTGCAGCCGCCACGGCGAGTTCCCGAAAATAAATATCATAAGTGTCTGACGCCGTTGGGAACTCAGCTCACTGGGGGCGGAGCATCGGGGGAGGGCCGAGGGCTGTCCCGACAGCGTGAGCCGTTTTGGAGGGGGCGGAGCATCGCAAAAGCGGCGCCGCCCCCAATTTCGACACCAACAGGGATTCTCCGGCCGATCGCCGAACGGCATTTCCGAGTCGGAGACCGGAGAATCCCGTCCACAAATGCAAAATATCATGCAATTTTGATTTGTGCCAAATATTACTTGAGTTTAAAATTCCACAGTCTTATTTCATGGACCCTGCTGATTTTAGGGTAATTATGCAGAAGGAAACAGTGCAAACCCTACACCACAGTGTCAACACGTAAACTTTCCTTTAACTAAAACAATCCTGTACAAAATATATTTGTCATCAGTAGAACAGCAAATGAACAGTTGATGTGTTTGATGGTCTCTTTAAACTGGACAGCATGTACCCACCCAGCAACTCAAAGGCCCATTTAAGTTGCTGTGTCTGCATTATCATGCAAAAAAAATTAAAGGGGCCTATGGATTTAAGCAAATTGCATGGACAATCTCTAAAAAATATCACAGCGTACGTTGTATCCCAGAATGTTTTATTTCAGTGCCCCTGCTTTGGAAACGGAGCAGAAATGGCCATTATCGAGAAATTATAGCTTTGAGTAAAAATAAGGGTGGGAATATTTCTGGGGCTAAATACTTCAGGATAACGCTAACATCAGAATTCTTTAGTGGTAATCTTTTATTATACACCTGCAGTTTTCTTAACAAATGGAAGTTTCATCAAAATATTTAAAATATTTAAAGCTTACCATGGGTCCAGTTAAGGTTGCGTGGCAGGAAACCAGATATAATTTTTGAATGTATTTCAGTACAAAATATTATTTCAGCAGGACATCATTTTATTAAAATGAAGAAACTGGCAATCATTCATGCATGACCCTCACAGCTGAAAGACACTTTGCACTATTTGCCTGTCATTTCGACTACATGTATTGTAAGCAGCTTAGCACTAAATCAATTTTAAAAAACTGAAGTTAAATACATTACTATCATAATGGAAGAAAAGGCAATGAATGCTGTGCAGCTGCATTAGGATTCTTTGTTAAGGAAAAAAGCCAATTATCTGCAGCTGTCAACTATAAAGACCTAGAACCATTTAAGCTAACATTAGCCTCCACCTGACTAAAACAGGGGCAATTTCTTTTTTCTTAATAACCTAATTTCCTTCTGCTATAAAAGCATGATAAATACAACAAAATAGTACTGGCTGAATTCTGTCAAAAAACCGTTGATAAGCAGAGATTAGGCTGTAGAACTTTTAGCACAGTATGGTATGCCCTCGAAAAGACCTCTACCTGAGAGCAGGTAGGTTTCCTGCTTTTTGGGATAGAGATTGTCAGGGTGGGTGAATAGTGGCTACAGCATGGTTTGGCACAAGACGATTTGGGCAAAGATTGAGTGTCTGAGCAGATCAGCTATCTATCACAGGCCATCTGATTGTAGGGAGGGATGCAGGTTGAATAATAAAATACCTTCAGAGGGCGATGGTGGTTTAGCAGTAATCTCACTTAATTAGAAATACAGGTGCCCAGGCTAATGTTTTAGGGACACGGTTGTTTCAAATTTCATCACAGTAGCTGGTGGAACTTAAATTCAGCGAAGAAAATCTGGAATTGAAAGTTGGTTTCAGTAATGGTGACCATGAAGCCATAATCAATTGTCAGTAAAACACCCGTATGGTTCCCTAATGTCCTTTGGGGAGGGAAATCTATCATCCTTACCTGGTCCGGCCTAAATGTGACTCCAGTAACGTGGTTCACTTTTAACTGCCTGCTAAGATGGCCTAGCAAGTTACTCAGTTCAACAGAAATTAGGGATGGACAACAAATGCAGGCCTAACCTCTGACACCCACATCCAATGAAAATAATAAATAAACAAAATACACACTTTGCTCCAGGATCACATTTACTGTATAGCACGGAGTTTCTCGTCCCTACCAAAGAAAAAAAGGAGGGGGAGCGTGTAGATTTAGGTTATTATTTCATTTCTTATAAACAATCCTAGCCACCAGCTATGCACTGCTGGGAACATTGTGCAATGTAATAGCCAATGTATTCAACTATTGGCAAAGCAAAATACTCATCACGACAAACATATTCAATCTCTTAGAGCAGTGCTTCTCAAAATGTTTCCCTGTGACCCCCATTTTAATGCTTTCAAATTGTCAAGACCCCAGAGTTAAAGCAGGGTATGGCAGGAGGTGGAGGAAAGAGGAGGGGTTATAAGAACGATGCTGGGTGGATTGATCACCAGCAACCAAGAAAGAATTCTTTCGCTTCTCCATGATATCGAAGCCCCTCATTTATTCAATAACCTAAAGTGGACAGTTTGAGGTTGTAACTATCTCCACCAACGATCTCTTTCTTCTTGTGACTGCAAGGACAATAATACCAACTCCCCAGACATATTGATCGGTCAAAGCAGTGATATTCACTAGAAAGATCATGAGGGCCAACTGGAATTTCAGAAAATTTTAATAGGGCCACAAGCATAATTTTTAAAAATCACATCGATTCAGTGGAATTCATTTCTTCAAAAACGTATCTTAGAAAATAAAGCACAATTATAATGAAAGATAAACACATTTAACTATACAGTATATCAAATGTGATCCAACAAAGCTTCAACATATCAGAAGGATATTAAATACATAGCTATCCCTCATTTAGCACTCCTAATGTATTCCTACAAACAGTATGCAAAATGAAAATTATTTTCCCGTAAGAAAGGTGGGTTATGTTCTTGCCTTATGACTTTTACATTAAAAATCTACTGCCAGTCTTGAAGTAACTAGTCTAAAAATCTTCTTACTAACCTAAAAACTCTTAATAATTTACTAACTCTCAACTTATTAACTCATTCAATTTAACTCCTTATGTGTTGGGTAAGCTGGGTCTGCGAGGACTGCGTTTATTGCAGCAGTGAGAGAGACAGGCTTCCAACACTTGAAGAAATGCAACTCTATTTTATTGAACTCTTAACTATCATACATACTTAAACTGTGGGTTGACACTATGCTGAGTTGACTGGCGACTTGAGGCTAACCTGACCAGACTATCTTACTACCACATGGTGTATGTTCTAGTTGTTGCTCACGGGCTCCGGCTGTCTCAGAGGCTGGATCCCAAGAGAGCGGGAAAACTAGTGCCCTCTGGCTTTTTAGTGGTCGTGTCCTGTCTGGTGATTGGCTGCTGTGTTCTGTGTGTTCATTGGTCATCCTGTGTGTCAATCAATGCCTGTCTGTGCACCATCATATACTTGTGTGTATATTATGACAGCTCCTGCTTGCTGCTTCCCATCTCCAGTTTGCAGTATCTCCCAACTGGACACCTCTTCCTCTCCCTGTTGTCATCTGGACCCAAAATGTGAGCTCTTTTCTCTCCCTACAGATACTGCCAGACCTGCTGAGATTTTCCAGCATTTTCTCTTTTGGTTTCAGATTCCAGCATTCGCAGTAATTTGCTTTAATCCAGTGTAGAAAACAGTAACTGTTACTTCATAGAAAGCCAAAATCACATCACAAGGTTTTAAACCACCTCAGATCCTTTGATCTGCGAGGCTTCTATTCACTTTCAAAGAGAAATAGCTGTTTAATAAGCTGTAACTGACAGCAGAAATTGATACAGGGGTCTTTGATTGGGTGTGGGGGCGTGTGGGGAGGTGTCTGATATGGGGGTTTGATGGATCTCTGCTTCCAGGCAGCCAGGTGTCTGGATTGTATATTATCATTTCCCTTCATACTTAAATGTATCTCAATTACCCTGCTGTGAACCCAACAATACTTATAAACATCCAGTTATGATTCACAGCTCCTGACCACGTCAAAAGCAGCTAATTGCTTTTTGCTGATAAAAAGAAGTGAAAGCACTTTACTCCGAGATGTTTATAAACATTGTGGTCTCTGATATGGAGGTATGGGGAGATGTATGTTATTAAGGTGAGTATCTGGCATTGGGAGGGTCTGATCGGTGTCTGGTTCGGAGTTTCTGATGGGGGGTATGGAGGGATGGAGGGGCAGGATTTGCTTAGGCCGGGGGGGGGGGGGGGGGGGGAGCCCTCCAATGGACTTCGGGGGCACCTTCATTAAAATACTTAACCCCTTTGCCCACCACGAGGTCCATCGCTTCAGGGCCATGCTGGCAAATACTTGCACCAATCCACGCCTGGGTGAATCCCGCCGAGAGGGCCAGAGCATATCCCTTGTCTAGCTATTGACAGCATGCAAATGGGTTCAAATGACCAATTTGCATTTTCCTACTGCCGCAGGACACTAACCTCAATGCTGCCGCCAGCGGGGGACTGGAACATCGCAACAGAATCGGTGCAGATTTTTGCCGAACTTGAGATTTGCCACTGCATCGGGAAATCCGCTACTGGCGGCAGAGAATCAGGCCAGAATGTATAAATGTAGCATGGGGGATTCCTGTTGCCTTAAGTAGTTTAGTGCATTAGTTGCTTACTAACTAATGTTTAGTTGATGTTAATATTAGTTTATTTGTTACAATAAAGCCTTAAAACATGCAATCTTGTCATGTGATCCTTTGAGTTGGCCTATGGGAAATTCATACCTCTTTTTAAAAGTTAGCAGTTTCTATGAAGATCAGACTATACCTCAGTGTTTTTAATCTCCCCAGAACTAAACCGGGAGCAGTCACATGGAATGGCTCCACCTTCCGCTCCACTGTGGTCATTCTGCAATTTTAAAGCCACCTGTTTTGGCAGCAAATGATGCACTTGCTGGAATCCAGCGAGAGCCTCATGCATAATTGCAAATTGGAGTCCCAGGCCATACATGAGCCCTGATGAACCCAGAAAAACAGGAAAGCTTCACTGAAATGTAGTATGGTTGGATGCACATTTGTGCTTATGACCTCCCACGTAACTAACCTCTCAATTTGCATTGCTTCGACAAGGTAAAGTGCTTCCTCACAAAGGGAAGGATACCTGGAAAGACAGCTAACCCTGTTGGGGCATTTTTCTCATCTCCCTTGCAAGGAGCCAACGAGACATTGATCAAAACATGGAAGCAGATAATTTCCTGTATGTATTGGTAATACGGCTACTTAATGAAAGGAGATCACAGAAAAAAAAAAGGCAGCATTTCAAAAGTGAGGAATTTATAAATACACCAAAGAAAAAAATTCATAGCAGAAATCAGCAAGGCAACATTCTGTACTTACGTTCTGACCTCTGCTCTTCACCTCTAGGTTCTGGCACTGGAATTGGCAGAAACCTGGAAAAAATGGGAGACAAGAACAGATGAGATGAAGAGAAGATTAGGGTAGCCCAACGACTGGTGCATTTCACATCAGCTGTAGAACATGGGCTATTCCTGGTCAACTTGCATCACTACCATACTGCACAGAGTCTTATCCAACATAAGCCATCAGGAAAGTGTAAGGATGAGTTGTTGCTGGTTTACTAACTTCTGGTTTGAATTGCCCCTCCTCACTGCCTAAAAGAACTATTTCGAATAAACAATTCAAAATAAATAAACATTGTCTTAGAGAACAGATTAAAAAAATAAAATTCTGAAAAGAACGGTGAGAATTTGTTCTTAACAATTAATCCACTCATTTTTAATACCAACCACTTATTTACCAGCACCCTAACTTTCAACTCACTCATGTGCAATGTCATATGATCTCCGATGAGCTGCTTGTGAACTCCACCTTCAACTTTCTTGTCCCCTTCATACACAACATAGCCTTATTGTCACACTCCCCAAATTATAACAGCCACTATCACAACCTCAATCTGAGGGCACATGCTCAAGTATTTTTTTACAAATTCTGTTGACAGCATTTTGCCCATCCATGATTGCACTCGAGAAGGTGGTGATAAGCCACCTTCTTGAAACACTGCAGTCCATGTGGTACAAGCCCACCCACAGTGCTGTTAGGAAGATGTTCTAGCATTTTAATCCAGCAACAGTGAAGAAATGATGATGTAACTCAAAGTCAGGATGCTGTGTAGCTTGGAGAGGAATTTGCAGGTAGTGTGCTGTATCTCTGCATCTGCCATCCTTGCTCTTTTAGGTGGCAGAGGTTGCAGGTTTGGAGGGTGCAGTTAAAGGAGCTTTAGTGAAAAACAACAAGATATATGGCGCAGATGGATTCCCTGCAGAAGTATCAAAATGCGGGGGAGAGGCATTCTTGACAAGAATCCACAACCTCATCACCCTTAGAATCATAGAATTTAAAATGATTAAGGAGGCCTTTCGGCCCATCGAGTCTGCACCGGCCCTTGGAACGAGCACCCTACCGAAGCCCACCCTATCCCCGTGACCCAACTTAACCTTTATTGGAAACCTAGGGCAATTTTATCACGCCAATCTACCTAAACTGCACATCTTTGGACTGTGGACGGAAACCCACGCAAACACAGGAAGAAGGTGCAGACTCCCCACAGTTACCCAAGCCGGGAATCGAACCCGAGACCCTGGAGTTGTGAAGCAACTGTGCTATCCACTGTGCTACCCTTGTATGGAAGGAAGATAGCATGCTGGATAATCTCAGAGGTGCCTTAATTGTGACCATCTTCAAGAAAGGAGACAGGTCCAATTGTGGAAATAACAGATGAATGTCCCTACCCTATGCCACGGAAAAGGTCATTGCGCAAATATTCAATCGCCTCCTCCCAGTGTCTGAAGAGGTTCTCCCGGACACTCAATGCAGCTTCCACTCATCAAGAGGCACAATGGACACGGTCTTCAGCACACAAGAAATCCAGGAAAAGTGCATGGAGCAGCATCAATCTCTGTACATGGCCTTCTTTGATCTTGCAAAGGCATTCAATTCTTATCAACCGTGAGGAATTGTGGAACATTCTCATCAAATTTGGCTGCGCGCAGAAATTCGTTGCCATTCTTCACCTGCTCCACAATGACATGCCATCAATGATCCTCGCCAATGGAACCACCACTGGGCAAACAGGGATCAAACAGGACTGGGTCATCGCACCAGCGCTCTTCTCCATCTTCCTCGCAGCAACTCGCAGCTCATCACCCTGAAGCACCCTGCTGGAGTGGTGTTAACTTACCAGAGAAGCGGGAAACTGTTCAACTTCCAACATTTCCAGACCAGAACCAAGACCATTCCAACTTCTGTCATTGAGCTGCAGTATGTAGACGATGCCTGTGTGCGTGCACACAAACCACCATTAACGCATCCATAGAATCATAGAATTTACAGTGCAAAAGGAGGCCATTTGGCCCATCGAAACTGCACCAGCTCTTGGAAAGAGCACCCTATTAAACACATGCCTCCACCCTATTCCCGTAACCCAGTAACCCCACCTAACCATTTTTTGGACACTAAGGGCAATTTATGATGGCCAATCCACCTAACCAGCACATTTTTGACTGTGGGAGGAAACCGGAGCACCCGGAGGAAACCCATGCAGACACGGAGAGAACGTGCAGACTCCGCACAGACAGTGACCCAAGCAGGGAATCGAAGCTGGAACCTTGGAGCTGTAAAGCAGCTATGCTAACCACTGTGCTACCATGCTGCCTGTGAGGGAAATGAGAGAATGGGCCTCAGACTATCATCCGAAAAACAAATGTTCTCCACCAGCCCGCTCTTGCCACGCAATATTGTCCCCGACCATCACGGTGAGCCACTGGATAATGAGGATCATTTCCCATACCTCGGGAGCCTCCTCTCAACATGAGCAGACAGTGATGATTAAACCTGGCATTGACCCCAATGCGCAAGAGCAGTCTTCAGACGCCAGAGGAACAGAGTGTTCGAAGACCGAGACCTCTAATTCAGTACCAAGCTCATATACAGCAGACATCTCAAATCCCTGGAGAGATATCACCAACGTTACCTCCACAAAGTCCTGCAAATCCACTGGCAGGATAGACATATCAACGTGAGCGTCCTCTCCAAGGCAAATATCCCCAGTATCAAGGCACTGGTGATGCTCAACCAGCTACGATGGGCAGGCCACATTGTCCGCATGACCAACACAAAACCCCCGAAACAAATGCTCTACTTTGAGCTTGCAATGGCAAGCAATAATGAGGAAGCCAGAGGAAGTGCTGAGGGTTTTGGTAAAGTTTGGTATCATGACCGGTACAGGCTTGGAGGGCCGAAGTGCCTGTTTCCTGTGCTGTGTTGTTCTTTGATACACTACAAGGACACTCCAAAAGCCTCCGTAAATAAATGCAACATCCCCATCGAAACATGGGAATCGCTTGCTTTAGAAAGCACAAACTGGAGACGAAGCATCCACGAAGGCACCAATCACCTTGAGCATCACAGGGTGGAGTACGTGGAGGCAAAGCGGAAACTGCGGAAAGAGAGCAGAATTCAGAGCATTCCACCCATCCACCTCATCAAATACTACCTGCTAAACCTGTGGCAGAGTGTGCGGATCCAGGATTGGACAATTTAGCCATCGCAGAACCCACCACCCAGGAGTGGAAACAAGTCATTCTCGACATGAGGGCCTGCCCAAGAAAGTGATTCTTACAGTGCAACTTGTAGATCTTACATACTGCTGCCACTGTATGGCGGAGGGGGTGAATGCTTAAGGAGGTAGATATGGTGCAAATGAAGCCGGCTGCTTTTCCTTGGATGATATCAAGCTTCTTCAGTGTTGTAGGACCTGCACTTATTTAGGCAAGTGGAAACTATTCCATCACACTCCTAACTTGTGCCTTGCAAGATGGTGGACAGGCTTTGAGGAGTCAGGAAGGAATTACTGAACGCAGGATTCCTAGCCTCTAATAACCTGCTCTTGTAGTCACAATTTTATATGGCTGATCTAGTTCAGTTTCTGGCCAATGGTAACCAGAAGGATATTGATAGTGGGGGATTCTGCAATGATAATGCCACTGCTTATCAAGAAGAGATGGTTAGAATATCTCTTGTTGAAGATGGTCATTTTCCTGTACTTGTATCACACGAATGTTACTTCCCATTTATCAGCCTAATATTGAATGCTCTCCAAGTCTTGTTGTACATGGACAGATTGCTTCAGTATCTGTGGATTCGAGAATGTCAATGAACATTGTGCAAACATCCCCATATCTGAACATACAATGGTGGGAAGGTCATTGGTGAAACAGCTGAAGAGAGATGAGCCAAGGTCACTATCCCGAGGAATTTCTGCTGTGATGTCCCAGGACTGAGATGACTGACCTCCAACAATCACAACCATCTTCTTTTATGCTAGATATGACTCCAACCAATGGAGAATTTCCTCCAAAAATTAACATGTACTCCAGTTTTGCTATGGCTCCTTGATGCCACTGCAATTCAAATGCTGCCTTGATATCAAGGGCAGTCACTCTCACCTATGCAATTCAGCTCTTTTTTTCCATGTTTCAACCAGGGCTGTAATGAGGTCAGGAAGTTGAGTAGCCTAGGCTTAACACAAATTGAGCTTCGGTCAGCAGGTTACTGCTGTCTAAGTGTCTCTTGTCATCTCTGTCAATGGCACCTCCATCATTTTGTTGATGATTGCCAGTACACTGATGGGCAATAATTGTTTGGGATCAAATTGTCTTTTTTTTTGTGGACAGGACCATGGCAATTTTCCACAATTCTGCATAGACACTGGTATTATAGTTGCACTGGGTGTGTGGGGGATATGCCAAGCCATAAAGTTAAAGATTGCAGTTGAATACAATTCTGCTGTTCCTACTCCTGATAGTGCCTCCTCGACATAGATGCCCGGCTTTGAGTTGCTAAGTCTGTTTGAAATCTATCCCAGTTAGCATGGTGGTAATGCTAAACACGTAACATGTCATATGAAGATAATACTTCATCTTCACAAGAACTGTAAGCATGGTCACTCCTACCAATGCTGCCATGGACAAAATCATTTGCAACAGGTAGATTGATGAACATAAAGTCAAGGAGTCTTTTCCATCTTGTTCCCTCACTACTTGCAAACCCAGTCTAGCAGCTATATCTTTCAGGACTCAACCAACTTGGTCAGTCTGGTGCTACCGAGCCACGTTTGCTGATGAACATTGAAGAAGAGTACATGCTGTGTCCCCTTGCCACCCTCAGTACTTCCAACTGATGTTCTAAATGACCTCGATATAATACATGCAGGCATACTACCTTGCCAGCATGTATGCCACAATTTGCCAGTCCTCACCAGGTCACTGAAGTTTTTATGCACTGTGCTCATGTTCATGTCGTGACCCTACAGCTGCAAACTTCTTTGGCCAACTCCAGCCCAGTTTTCATGAGGTTGGCTGGTAACCTCCTCCTATCCTCTGAGATTATTACCTCTCTCTTTTCTCACACTACCTGCAGGAGCACTCTAGGGAAGAGTTACTAATGCATGGAGTGACACCGCCTCATTGCAGCCATCTATCCATCCTGATTGGCTGCACCCTTCTTCAAACTTCTCTTTGTTCAGCCAATATGAAGATTCGAGACTGCCCTTTAAGGATATGCCCTCAAGCCTACCTCCAAAGTTATCTCCTGTTCGCCACCCATTATTGATTGGCTTCCCACAGTCCCGCCATTATTTGGCCACATGGTGCTAAGTACCTGCAACACTCTCGCAATTCACATATTCGGGCGAACAATCTATCTATAGAACCACTACAGTGCAGGAGGACGCCATTTGGCCCCTCGAATCTGCACCCACCCTCTGAAAGAATACCCTACCAAGGCCCACTTCCCCCATCCTATCAATGCAACCCAATCAACCCTGCACATTTTTGGACTGTGGAAAGAAACTGGAACACGAGGAGGAAACCCATGAAGATACAGGGAGAAAGTGAAAACTCCACACAAACAGTCACTCAACAATTACTGGAATCTAACCCGGGTCCGAGGCACTGTCAGGCAGCAGTGCTAACCACCATGCTGCCCCTAGAAAGATTACAGCAAGGGATCTTGAGAAAACTTTGCAAAATGCTGTTCATTCTTTCTTTCACCACAGATGCTGCCTGACTTGCTGAGTATTTCCAGCATTTTCTGTTTTTATTCAGATTTCCAGCATCTGTAGTATTTCATTCTTGTAAGCAAATTGGGGGAGTGGATATATGGCAAGGTAGGTTTCAGAAATTGGATAGGGTGAGGCAATGGGGCAACTTAAAAACTATAGTTTAACGCCTAAGTCCATGGAGTACAGAAAATCTTATTAGCTAACCATGGATTAGAGTCACAAAAATAAAGTCAGCAACGATGGAGGATATGGGCAAGCAAGGCTTAATGTAGTTCATGTTACATGCAGCAGAATTTGAGAAACATTGGGGGGGATTCTCCGACCCTCCTGTCAGGCCAGAGAATCGCCGGGGGGCGGCATTCGGATGCCAGATTTTTCACCGCCGGTTTTTCAGCTGTGGCGGGAATTGCTTTGGCCTGGTCGTGTGCCGTTGGCGGTGGTCCCCCCGGCAATTCTCCACCGTGCGATGGGCCGAGTGGCCATCCGGTTTCGGCCAGTCCCCCCGGCGTAAGTCAAACCATGTCTGTACCGGTGGGACCTTGGTCTACGGGCGGCCTGCGGAGTCCTGGGGGTGGGGGGGGGGGGGGGGGGGGGGGGGCGCTCGGTGGCCTGGTCCGCGATCAGGGCCCACCGAACTGCGGGCGGTCCTGTGCCGTGGGGGCACTCTTTCCCTCCGCACCGGCCGCTGTAACGGTCTGCCATGGCCGGCACGGAGAAGAACCCCCCTGCGCTTGCACTGGGATGACGCCAGTACATGCTGGCGGTCCCGCGCATATGCCAACTCTCGCCGCCCGGCGGAGGCCCTTCGGCACCACTTGGCGTGGCGGCAAGCCCTTTGGCACCGGCTGGCGCGGCACCAACCCCGCTGGCGCCGGCCTAGCCCCTGAATGTCATAGAGGTTGGAGTAATCAGCTTTATTCACCAAAACTGGACAATCCCAGGCCAGCAGATACTCAATAAACCAATGTCAGGGAAGACATTTTTGGCAATTTGGTACTTTTCATTCTTAACATCACATCAGAAGTCAGATGCCCCTCATTTGGAGGATGGCGTCTAATCAGGGTTATAAATTTCTGCCATGGGTGTTCCAGTGAACGAACAGGTCAATTCCCGACCTGCAGAACTTTCGGCACAGCGGGCAGAACATCCTACGGGGTAGTGGGATATGAGTGTGGTATTTGCTTCTTTTCCTTTCCCTCTGTGTTGCTGCTCTGCCTGATCGTT
This sequence comes from Scyliorhinus canicula, assembly GCF_902713615.1. Classification (NCBI taxonomy): domain Eukaryota; kingdom Metazoa; phylum Chordata; class Chondrichthyes; order Carcharhiniformes; family Scyliorhinidae; genus Scyliorhinus; species Scyliorhinus canicula. The sequence goes on along the minus strand of NC_052153.1, from coordinate 62,777,819 downwards.
AAGGCATTGGGACTCGAAGTGTGATACAGCTTTATGGACAAATTTGCGCCATTCTGAACTGGTAGCAAACTTCTCCCAATTATTAAGATCAATGGTATACTTCAAGGGTCTCAGGTTCAATTCCGGCTTGGGTCACTGCCTGTGCGGAGTCTGCATGTACTCGCAGTGTCTGCGTGGGTTTCCTCAAGGTGCTCCGGTTTCCTCCCACAGTCCAAAGATGTGCAGGTTAGGTGGATTGGCCATTCTAAATTGCCCTTAGTGTCCGAAAAGGTTAGGTGGGATTACTGGGTTACGGGAATATGGTGGAGGTGTGGTCTCCTTCTGCACTGTGAATTCTATGATTCTATGAAGGAGAGCTTCAGAGTATCTTTGAAACGTTTTCTTTGTCCTCCCGTAGAATGTTGGCCAATTGAGAGAACAGGACCTGACAGCAGAGACAAATTTTGGTCATCGGAATACAGTGTTTAGTCCATCAAAGTTAATTTTATAGATTTGCCTGAATGCTTGTGGGCCAGGCTTCAAGAAGGAAAACAATGTTTGTTCGATGGTCCTGCCATTGAATCGGAAGAACTACTGATGGAATTTCTCTCGCATTCTTTTGTGTTACAAACACAGTCCAGGTCCCACTACAGCACAGGAGCTTGATGACGACAAGTGCTCTGTACACTGGTCTTCTGGTAACTTGCAGAAATCTTTTCTGTCAAGCACTCGTTGTCACAATTTGCAGAATGGATTCATTCATAATACTGTGCTTTATTCATGCCATGTAGATCTATCTCAGTTGAAAGTTACAGTAAATAGTGCTATCGTTGCCCCAGCCTGTGAGTGACACGATTCCATTCCCTACATACATATCTTGTTTTATTTGTCAGCATCAGGGCTTGAGTAGGGTGCTCCTTCCAAGGGCCGGTGCAGACTCGATGGGACAAATGGCCTCGTTCTGCACTGTAAATCTATGAATCTATGAATCACAGACTAATATTGGTATGCTACAAACATTTATATGGAGTAGCACTAGCTAAACCTCGTGGCATGACCTGCAGAAATAGTCCTGATAATGAAAACTTTTAAATGCAAATAATCCAAATACGGGTCCTGAAGATTTCAAGTGATGGGTCTACGACTATTTTCTTTGGCAGCTTATGACACTCTGAACTTTCCTTTTTCTTCTCTATGGCTACATACAGGATTAGTCACTCAACATACAGATTTGAAACTCTTGATGTTTCTCTTGACCGGCAATCTGGCAGGGTCAGTGGCAGAGTGAGATTTTTGTCTTCCACTGTGCAATTATTTTTTCCCTTTCGATCTGTAACCTCTTGTTGATGTACAATGTGTAATTATTCTGGACCCACGTCCTATCCTAGTTCTTGAGAAAATAAAGAGTGTTTTCACCTTAGCAGAGTAGAACCAGAGAATATAGTCTGTGCTTGATGGAGGCAGGGCCGGTAGCGGGTGGAATTCAAAACAATATTTCAATGAGCAAGTGATCAATCTATGGATTATCCCGAGGGAGATAGAGCAAGCAGTTCGTGCTGATTGATTTATTTCCAAAAATAAAATTTTGGGATACAGTAAATGAATAATATGAGTCATAAAATGCAAAGTGTAACATGCTTGGAAGAAGCAGGGGATTTTGGACTTATTAGTTCCTAAAGCTTGCCAGCTACTGGTGTTTTCCTTCTGTCATGTGAGGTCTGTTGAACACTAATTAATAGTTGTTGATTACTATAATTAGTCAACAAACCAATGCTACGTATCATGTGACTATCAGGATGACAGAAAACAAACTAGATGGACCATGGCCTGCTTTAATCTAGCAGTTCCACCTTCCTAAAAAGAAAATGCAGCAAAAGTTGTGTCCTTCGCAACCTTTTGACTGCCGTTCAGGTGGGTGGGACTGTTCTTGCCCGATTCCATTCTTATCAAATTGTAGCCACTTACAATGGTTCCTCTTCCTGCTCCTGCACTGTTTAGTATCCCCCAAGAATGCATGCTTGACCCCCCCCCCCCCCCCCCCCCCCCCCCCCACCACCTCCACCTCCTTTTTCTCATATACATGCTGCAGATAATGTCCTCCCTGACATGGGTTATTGAGAGAACTGTTGAGTATCTGCAGGTGAAGCTAGTTTTCACATAAAGACAGATGCTGCCCAGCTTGTGATGGTCTTTCACCCAAAAGCAGTAACAGCATGGAAAATTTGTAATTACTCATTTGGAAAGAGAGCAATTACAATTTTTGAATAATAGGAAATATTGGCCCATGAGACCCATGTCTTGTTATGCTCTTGGCGTAGCACAAGCGGCTTCCTTGATGTGCACTCTGACAAAGGAAGGTTCAGACGTGGAGATAACGTCAACACGTTTATTGAACTATTTACAATTCTCCTACTCGGGTTCACCACTACTGTTAATCCTTCTATAGCTACTCAGACTGACAAACCAGTCTGCTACAATCCACGTGGTGTGTGTGATATTGAATCAACCCTGTGTCTGTACTCACTGAATGTCTCCACTGGAAAGAGGAAGATCATGTGTGCTGTGTCCTTTATATACGGGTTGGTGTAATGCCCCTGTGGTAGTGTCACTTCCGTGTATCTCGTGAATGCCCATTGGTCGTGTCCGATCTTACTGACCTATTGGTTGAGTGTCTGTGTGTCATGTCTCTGGTGCTCCCTCTAGTGTCTAGCTAGTCTACGTGTACTTACATGAACCCCTTGTATATCTACGGTGATGCACATCACCACAACCCACTGACCCATGACTTGGAAGCAGTACCAACAGAAGGAAGTTAAAATATGAAACTCTGTTCACGCAGAAGCCGCTGCCTGCATAGAATTGGCTTTTGGAAGGAAAAGGACTGGAATTCTGCTTGGAAGAACTGTGTGGCTGAAACTGGGACCACTCAGGCTGGGTGGGCTACTTGGAAAATCAATAAGATAGCCTCTATTGTATTAACTAATGTTTGTAGTAACTGTGATTCGCCAATTAATTTACATTGATTGTGACTCGCATTAAAGTAAAAAGTCATAAAAAGTGATATCTTGTCTGGTCATTTCTTCAGTTGCAGGGGTTCATTTTCAACTTGATTATTATGTTTTACAGATCCTCACAGGGATCGTTAACAAGCTTCTCACTGCCACCTTTCTCGACTCTTCCATTGCTGTTAAATTATCAGAATGCCTTTGCGACATTCAATGATGAAAACACGGAAATTTCCTTCAATTAAATATTGGAAAGACTGAAGCCATGGTTCTCAGGCCACACTCCCAACTTGGTTTTCAAGATACTGTCTTTATCCCTCTCTCCCTGCCTACAATCTGTGATTATAACAGTCTGGTTAACAACTTGGGTGTCATACATGATCCCAAGATGAGCTTCCAACCTCATATTCAAGTTATTAAGACTGCTTCAGTAGCATCATCCAACTTCACCCCCATCTCAACTCATCTGCTGCTGAAACCCTAATGCTTTTGTTGCCTCTAGACTTGATTATTTCAACGTGCTCCTTGTTGGTGTCCCACATACCCTCCGTGAATTCAAGGTTATATAAAACTCTGCTGTCCATGTCTTAATTCACAGCAAGTCCCATTGATGTTAAAATTTCATCCGCATTTCCATTTCCCCTCCCATAGCCTCGCCCCTCTCCATTTCTGTAAACTCCTCAGCTGCAAGAACCCTCCGAGATATCTGCACTCTTCTAATTTTTCAACATTGCCAATTTTGATCACTACACCATGAGTGGCCATGCCTTCTCTGATCTCTATTTGCCAACTCTACACCTCAGCCTTGCTCCCCACCTTCAATACACTTTAAACCTTCTCTTTGACCAAGCTTTTAGTCACCTGACCTAATATATCCTTCTGCAGTTCAGCATCATATTTGTTTAATAATTTTCCTGCGAAGAACCTTCTGATCTTTAATTACGTTAAAGGGAATGCATAAAATATAAGTTATTGTTGCATAGATTCAGGTGTTCGCTAAAATGCTGCACAGGAAACCTTTGCTTAAAATTAAGGCACATGAAATTAGAGCAGGTGTAGCAGTTTGAATAAAAAGTTGGTTAAGACAGAATAGTGGTGTGCTGTCTTTCAGATAAGTGACGTAAACAGTGATGTCCCCAGAAATTGCTATTGGTATCAGTGTCCTCAAAATAGATGTTTCATATGATGATCTGAACTTGGGACAGGACGCACAACATTAGACTTTGCAGACAACACAAAATCAAGGAGCTTTGTGTATGTGATCTCAGGAAGTGTGGTGATTGTCCCTTTAAGGGCAACACAGCAGAATAATGGTCACCTGGCTTGGGGGATCAATTGGGACAGAGTGTGGAAACATCCCATGATGAGGCAGACACTGAGGCAAAGAGTCATTTTGGGTGCTGGTTGCAGCCACAAGGCTGTTATTTTCTTATTAGTAAATATCCGTTGTATTTCTAATAAAGTCTTGAAAGTGCATCTTTACATCTGGAAATGAGAATGGGATTATCATGACACTGCCACTGGCCCGACACCTGTGTGTATTTATTTTTAAACACAATCCATCCATCCAGGCGCCCTCATTTGCAGCTAGTGTACCTGGTGACTGCCTTACTGCCCTCGGAGATGGTGTGCTTAGTCAGCTCCCTGGGCAGCATGAGGTGGACGGTGGTCTGGATCTCCCGGGAGGAGATGGTCTGTCGCTGGCTGTAGCGGATGAGGCGATAGGACTCGCAGGCAATGCGCTCAATGATGTCATTGACAAACAAGTTGATGACACTCATAGCCAAGGAGGAGATGCCCGTGTCTGGGTGCACCTGCTTCAGCATCTTGCAGCTGCTGTAGCTCTTCTTCCGGCTCTTCTTGTGCTTCTTCGCGCCCTTGACGCGCTTCTTGGTGGCCGCCTTCTTCAGCCCCTTCTTGGGGCAATGCCTTTCCCCGCTGTCTCGGGTATCGTACAGGGTTTGGACCCTCATGGTGACACCGGCGAGTATCCTGTTTTAATCGAAGTCTGAAGAAAATAATTACTCACCCGAATGCCTCTCTTTTGGCAAATAGAGATGTAATGACTTAGACCAGGGCTTTGAGATTAGAATACGAGTTCCCTGATTAGTGCCCCAATCAGGAAACCCCTTTCTCTGTATATAGCAGGGAATGACAGATCCTCTGCACTCCCAGTGTAGATAGCAAGCTGAATGCACCTGGTTGTTCTACTGTTGGTTTTGTAAATAAAAGGAATTCTGGTGAAAGGACTTCTGCCTCCTTGGACTTATTACAAGACCCATTTGAGATTTTGAGATATTGCCAGAGTCTGAGGGACAGATACCGAACAGTTGTGAATTGGTCAGTGTGGTATGGAGAAAAAAAAAATAACCCTGCGAATCAACAACTGTGGTTTTAAGTTTAAAGAAATAGAACTAAAAACAAAGTTGCTGCAAAGGTTAAAAAAGAGAGAACACAGAAAGCAGTGCTTTAAGTAAATAAAGCCTCACGGTAGCATGGTGGTTAACATCAATGCTTCACAGCTCCAGGGTCCCAGGTTCGATTCCCGGCTGGGTCACTGTCTGTGTGGAGTCTGCACGTCCTCCCCGTGTGTGCGTGGGTTTCCTCCGGGTGCTCCGGTTTCCTCCCACAGTCCAAAGATGTGCGGGTTAGGTGGATTGGCCATGCTAAAATTGCCCGTAGTGTAAGGTTAATGGGGGGATTGTTGGGTTACGGGTATACGGGTTACGTGGGTTTAAGTAGGGTGATCATTGCTCGGCACAACATCGAGGGCCGAAGGGCCTGTTCTGTGCTGTACTGTTCTATAGTCTATAAATGGTCAAAGTGAGGTGTCCAGAGCGTGGGAAAATCAAGTGTGTGAAACTTAATACCAGGAGGGCACTAAAATAACCCAGAGGGAGGGCACTAAAATACCCCAGAGCGAGGGCACTAAAATACCCCAGAGCGAGGGCACTAAAATACCCCAGAGGGAGAGCACTAAAATACCCCAGAGCGAGGGCACTAAAATACCCCAGAGGGAGAGCACTAAAATACCCCAGAGGGAGAGCACTAAAATACCCCAGAGCGAGGGCACTAAAATACCCCAGACGGAGAGATGTAAAGAGGATATTCCAAAGATTAAGGTATAAACAAATGAAGGTGTGGTCATTATTGGTGGAATGATTAAAATCAGCAATGTTCAAAAATTAGAACAGTGCAGATATCTCAGAGGGTTCTTGCAGCTGAGGAGTTTACAAAAATAGGGAGGGCTAAGGGTATTTGGAAATAAAGATGAAAATTCTAAAATCAACATGATTTGCTTCAAGTCAGCAGTTTTGGATGACCTCAAGTTCACAAAGGGTAGAATGTGGGAGACCAACCAGGTGAGTTGGAATTGTCTAGTCTAAAGGTAACAACGGCATGAGGATTTCAACAGATGAGTTGAGATAGGGGTGAAGTGGATGCTGCTGCTGAGACAGTCTCAGTGACATCTTGAAAATGGAAGTTCATCTTGGGATCAATGCAGGACCTAAGTTGCCAACAGACTGGTTTAATCTCATATTGTAGGCAGAGAGAGAGAGAGGGATGAAGTCAGTAACTTGGAAACTGGGTTTGAAGTGTGGCCTGAAAAGATTGGATTTAGCCACCCCATTATTAAATTGAAGGAAATTTCCAGTGAGGATTAGAGGAAACGACATTTCAGAGCTTAAATACAAGAATCTTTCAAAGTTGGAGGATGAGTTGATAAAGTTAATTTGTTAAAAAAGCATGGGGGTAAGGGAGGGGAAAGACGTTTCTCAACTACAAAATTAGCAGGTGGTAATTGAAAATAATTGAGGCACGTCAACGAGAACATTGATACCAAAGACTATCTGATCCAATTTTCAGGTGAGCCTCTTATTGGGTGAGCTTGCCTGCGTGAAAAAGATGGGAAGCTGCTAAAATACCAACTCGACATTGTAGAACCTTGATTGTAATTTTCAGGTAAGAATGGGCATAGTGTGCAGCTCCATTTACACTTGGTCCAGTTATAGAAGGTACTGAGTAGCGTAACCAGCAATCCACAAAGAAAGCACTATATGGCCACTCAAATAAACAGCCCATGAAGATTCCCAAGTGGAGCAAGGTGCTTATCCTGGTCTCCCAGACAAACTCTAGCAACATAAGAACCGATCACGATCTGACCTCCCAACATGTAGAAAGGGTGGGCAGATCAGATTGCCTCCTCTTTTGCTGATTTTGGGCACATTTGAAAATAACCTTCATGCAGACCTAGGTACAATAAATCACAATAAATACAACTTACATTAATACAGCAATTTTGAAGTTAGAAAGCTACCCCTAGGCAATTTTACAAGAGTGTAAAACAAGAATTACCACCAAACCAAAACAAAATTAACAGGAAGGATGACTGGCAGTTTGGTCAAAAATGTAGCTTTTAATTAGTGTCTTAAGAAACTTAGTTAAAGGAATGGTGGAACGATGGAGGTTTCCAGAAAGAATTCCAGAGCTTAGATTCTAGCTGACAGAAGGGATTGCTGCTATTAATCATACCAAAGAAGTGATGAACAGATAAGAGGTAGTCGGAAGAATGTAGAAACCGCAGAATTTTGGGGCTGAATGAAGTTACAGATATGACAGGATGTGAGACCAAGAGCTTTTAAGACGATGGTGAGTCTTTTGGTGAGACTGTTAAATTGGAAGCTCTGAGGTTCTGGGTGTCAGCGATTGCAAGAGGAGGGGTAGATGAGTGATGAATGAGGTATGAGGTGTAGAATATTGGCAGAGTTTCAATCAGCTCCAAGTTATAATAGTAATAGATAGCTTGCTTGCAGATCAATGCTCACAATATTTTCTGCTGGTTGCCCAAAGGCATATAATTGTCCGCTAATAGCCACTCAAATAAAAGGTTCCCAAGGGAGTCACTCCCCTTTCTCCAGAGTCTGGTATGTTCTACACCTCTTCAAATGATGTAGATTAAATTGAAAACTGGAGAAAAGTGGTCGCAAAGATTCATACCTATTGGATTTACCAATTATTTGGGATCCTTTAAGAAATCAACTAAACATATATTGGAGAATAAAATGATTCTTAAAAAATACTGAGTCTGCAAAAGTATAATGAACTTATAAAAAATGAGTGAGCTAGTGAACCTTTCAGGTCACGACTACAGATACTAACCATGTTTTGAAGGATTTACTGAATAAGCCTTAACTAAAGAAACAATATGAAGGCACATTCAGCAGAATTGCAACAATCTAGTAACATAGTAAAACCAGAAACTAGTCATGAAGCAAATGTTTAGACCGTGAGAATGTGCTTGGGGAACTATACTGTGTCAGGGAAATATTAATTAATCTTATGTGATTAATGTCTAATTAACTAATCATCTGTTGAATGATCACCACTTTTCTGAATGAAACAGGGGATCTCAGTTGAGGACAAAACCAATGAGAAATGAGTAAGGGACTAAACTAGAGATAAGGATTTCCTTAAGAATATGATCGTCTGATTAATTTTTTTTTAGAAGAATTTTAGCCTTCTGGAAGTGTTGAAGCATTTGTAGAAATTTATATTTTTGAAGTATTTTCTTTACTTTTTCTTATCTTAACGTTTTAATGATTTTTCGCTGTATTCTGACAAGTTTATATATTATTTGATCTTAGTTTTGATTAAGTTCTTATGCAAGTGTATTAAGCAATTTCTTAGTAATAAAATGTGTTTTGGACACCTCTATCAACCTGGATGAGGACCATAAGAGATCCGACAATACCACTCTATTGTCTCACATATTGATGTTATAAATTGTATGAATGTTGATTTATCCAGAAATGTTAGCCATCATTCTCAATTGATTTCTTCTTTCTTGTTAAAGATAGCACATCATGCCCAATCTGAATTTTGCACACTCAAGATTAGAGTATCAGCTTCCATCAGATTGTTACTGTGTTCTTGAGCCAAATTCATATGATAGTTTCTCTCGTCACTGACACTCGAATGAAGATGGTAACGACAAGATTGGCAGTAATCCTCTCCAAATTACCATGGTATGCGCTGAACTACAAGTAAAAATTGGTGCTTAGATAGGTGGAGGGATCATTTATCATACTCTTAAAAAATAATTTAAGCTAATTCTCTCTCATTTCTAATACAAGGCTGAACTGACTGAAAACCACTTTTCGAACAGTTCACTTATGCAGACATTTTCAAAGAGACATGCAGCTAGCTAAGACCCTTAAATTGTAACAGAGTGACTCAGTTAATTTCTAGAAGGCACCGACTGAAATGCTCCAGGTCATTCACGGTATCACATTATTTAAAATATTCTGGTACTTATCAAATCCTCAATCATATTAACGAGACACTATTTTGAAATTACATTTCCAATCATGGATTCAATTATGCCTCAAAAATTCAGAACTCGGGAATCTTAACACGCATTGCAAAACTGCTAATATATTGAGGAAGTAGGTTTTAAAATCTGTGGATCCCACATTTTCATTATACATAGAAGATTCTCAATATTAAAATTAATTTTGTGAATATTGAGTGCCGAAAAGAAAATTACCCTTAAAAATATGTTTTACATGGGTTTCAAGCAGAAAAAAGCACTGAGAATTGTTTACTGTATTACTATGGCATTGCTGAATCAAATCCTTATGCTCCTCATGTTGATATACTCAGCATAGTTGCTATGGGAGATCCAATGTTCTATTACTGCTGGAGTCAGTTGCTATGCAACACAAAGACTGTGCTACAGAGCTAAATATTCCTGATGGGTCCTCGTGTCTCAATTGTTCCTCATAAACATTACAGGGTAGAGGTTCCACTCAATGCGTTTATTTTTGTCATGCCATTCATCCAAAATTGGTGTAACTCATGCAAAAGATCATGGAATTCAAGTGCAAATAACATTCAGCACAAATCAAGTTTCACAGTGTTCTCCACTTGTTGAAAAAGTCACAGCAGAAACCAGCTCTGCCTACAAATCTGGCCACACCCTCATGATGTCAACAATACTGGAAATTACCACTAATAGCACTTGCTGATAGACCTTTGAGGAGGCTCTAAAATTAAGCTGGTTCTTTTGGGTACAAGGACATTTTAAAAGTCTTTACATTTTTATTTTCTTTGTAAGTCAAGAAACTAGTTACTGTTTCACAATGTATCTAGCAAATGATTCTGTATATATTTTAAAAGTCATTCATTTTCAGTCATTTAAAATTGGGTCAATCGCAAGAGTAGAATTACCAGTAATTTATTTAGTAATAAATCTAACTTCAGCTATGTTAATCAAACTGCATGAGTTATTGTTGTTTATTTTATATCTTGGGCTATGCAGAGATGACACACCAGCTCGTGTGCATGTAAAAACTTTATTTACAAGGGTTTTTTTTAAATGTCTGCCACACGCTTTGCATCAAATTCTAGTTTGTTTACTTTTTCCTTGAGTTCAAAGTTTAACTAATCAAGCACAGTGAGCATTTCCAGTAAACAGACTCATCATCAAACAATTGAACACTACAGTTATGACAAAGTTTTATGATTTGAAATTCTGCCTAATCGCACTGGTTCATAACAGATTTTTTATTTGACAATATGCAGGTAGGGTTTAAATGGAAACACAAGAGAAAATAACATTTGGGGCAGCATGGTGGCACAGTGGTTAGCACTGCTGCCTCACAGCTCCAGGGTCCCAGGTTCAATTCTGGCCTCGGGTCATTGTGTGGAGTTTGCACTTTCTCCCCATGTCTGCGTGGGTTTCCTCCAGATGCTCCGGTTTCCTCACACAGTCCAAAGATATGCAGGTTAGGTGGATTGGCCATGCTAAAATTGCCCCTTAGTGTCCAAAAGGTTTAGTGGGGTTGCTGGGTTAGGGGAATAGGGTGGAGGCGTGGGCTTAAGTAGGGTGCTCTTTCCAAGGACCAGACTGGCGCTGACGCGATGGGCCGAATGGCCTCCTTCTGTAAATTCTATGAACTATGATTTCTTGAAATGGGCACACTTTGAATCTGGACTGTCAACTCCACCTACTGTCAACTCCACCCAAAGCAATAACTCCACCCGTTTCCTAAGGTTCTCATAAAGAAATGAGCATATCTACTGGTGCACTTCTGGTAACCTTTCAATTCTATAATTGGATTCTTTGAAAAAACAACTTGCATTTATATAGTGCCTTTAATGTGGCAAAGGATCGGGCAGCACGGTAGCACAGTGGTTAGCATTGCTGCCTACGGCGCTGAGGACCCGGGTTCGAATCCCGACCCTGGGTCACTGTCCGTGTGGAGTTTGCACATTCTCCCCGTGTCTGCGTGGGTTTCACCCCCACAACCCAAAGATGTGCAGGATAGGTAGATTGGCCATTCTAAATTGCCCCTTAATTGGAAAAAATAATTGGGTACTCTAAAATTAAAAAAAAAAATGTGGCAAGGGATCCCAAGTCAATTAGCAAAAAAGCATTTTGACATAGAGCCACAGAACGAGATATCATGACAGTGGCCAAAAGTTTGGCGCAAAGACACAGGGTTTAGGGAGCACAATCAAGGGGGAGAGAGAGGGGCAGAGTGCCAGAAAGGGTTAAGGAGGGAGTTCCAGAGCTTAAGGGCACAAAATCCCGCTACCTGTACTGGAGCAATTAAAAGAGAGGATGAACAAGAGGATAGAATTGGAGAAGGGAAGAGATCAAAGGTTCACAGGGTTGGAGGCTACAGAAATAGGGAAGAGAGAGCTCATTGAGCAACCTGAAACAAAAAAATAGGATTTTAAAATTGAAGCACTGTCAGATATGGGGTCAATGTAGCTCAGCAAGCAGAGGGTGAACAAGACTTGGATTGGGCTAAGATATAAGCTGCAGAGTTTTGCATGAGTACAAATTTAGGTAGAAGTGAATTTGGCAGGCCAACCAGGAGAACAGTGGAAAGGTCAATTCTAGCGATAACAAAGGCATGGGTGTGGTAGGCAGGGTGAGAGCCAAGCAATGTTGCGAAGGCGAAAATAAGCAGTCCTGGTAATGGAGCAGAAAACTCATCGCAGTGAAAACCATAACAAAATGTGAACGAAAGCAAAATACTGTGGATGCTGGAAATCCGTATAAAAACAGAAAATGCTCGAAAAACTCAGAAGGTCTGACAGTAGCTATGGAGAAAAAAATAGAGTTAATGTTTCAAGTCCAATATGATTCCTATTCAGACTATTACTAGAAATGGGAAGTTGGAGATGGGCAAGATTGCAAGGACAAAAGGGTTTGAGAGTGGGTTGATGAAACTTCCGGTGGCAACATGTAGGTGGAGGTCGCATATAAGGTGGCTCCTGCTAGAGTCTTTGGTTTTTGGACTTTTATGCTCGGTGTCAGGGGTAATTTTTCGATGAACAGGTGTGGAAGTCATAAGGAGTTTGGGGAATGTCAAAGTGCCAGAAGAAAGGTCCTGGAAAGAAGGGGGCGAGCTAATGTCCGTTGGCGAGTGTTGCTGAGTCCCGAAGGAAGAAAGATGTGGGGTTTTTGACGGATAGGAGCTTTTGTGACAAAATAGGCAAGGTGATTGAGGCGTATGTGGGGTTGAATTACACGGGGGATCTCCCACCGCCTGTGGTTTGGGAGACTCTGAAGGCGGTAGTGAGGGGGGAAGGTGACCTTGTTTAACGTCAAGGTGGTTAGGGAGGAATGCCAATGGTTGGTAGCAAGGTGGACAGGGAGGAGGGAGGAATGCCAACGGTTGGTAGAAGATATTTTGGAGGTGGATGGGAGGTCTGGGACCCTGATCCGGAGCTCCTGGCAAAGAGAAAGGGGTTGCAGTAGAGGTTCGACCTACTGTCCACGGGGAAAGTAGTACGTCAGTTGAGAAGGGCGAGGGGGGCTGTCCATGAGTCCAGGCAGAAGGCAGGGCATATGTTGGCAGGTCAGCTCCATAGGGAGATAGTTCAGGTTCGGGATAAGACTGGGAGTTGGTGGTGGCTACGGACAGATTAACAATGTGTTTGAACAGTTTTATAGGGGCTTGCATGAGTCGGAGCCACCAGAGGATGAGCGGGAAATGAGGGAGTTCCTGGGTGGATTTGAGTGCCCGAGGTTGGGTGAGGTGGAGAAGGCAGGTAGGGCTTTAGAAGCCGATGAGGGTGGAGGAAGTGATGGTGGCAATCGAGAGGATGCAGGCAGGGAAGGCGGCGGGGCCGAATGTGATTCCGATCGAATTTTATGAAAGAGTTAAGTACAAGCTGGCGCCGTTGATGGTGGAAATGTTCGAAGACGTGATGGACCGGGGGGTTCTTTTACCAAAAATGATGGGGCCTTGGCTTCATTGCTTGCTTAAGAAGGACAAAGATCCAGTGGAGTGTGGGTCGTACAGGGCCATATCTCTGCTGAATGTGGATGCCAAGGTATTGGCAAAAGTGCAGCCATTAAGATGCCTCTCAAGGGTGATTGGGGAGGATCAGACGGGGTTCGTGAAAGGCAGACAGTTGTCATCGAATGTGAGGTGACTGTTCAATGTGGTGCATATTCCGGCAGAGGGAAGGGAGACAGAGATGGGGGTGGCGGAGAAGGCATTTGATCGGGTGCAGTAGAGTTTTTTAATGACGGTGTTGGAGAAATTTGGGATTGGGTCGAAGTTTGTAGGTGTAGCTGTTGTATAAGGAGCCGATAGCAAGCGTGCACACAAATAATATGAATTCAGCGTTTTTTGCAACGCACTGGGGAAAAAGGCAGGGTGCCCTATGTCCCCGCCCATCCGTTTGTATTGGCTATAGAGCCCTTGGCCATTACGCTGAGGAACTCGGGATTGTGGAAAGGGATAGTGGTAGGGCGGGTGGGCCATCGGGTGTCCTTGTATGTGGATGACTTGTTATATATCTTCGGTGGGGGACATAATGGGTTTGCTTCAGAGATTTGGGACGTTCTCTGGGTAGAAGTTGAATTTGAAGTGAGTACTTTATGGTCTCCTCTCCAGGGCTGGGAGCTGGGGTTGGAGGGCTGCCATTTCATTTGGCAGCGTCATACTTCAGGTATCTGGGGGTGCAGGTGGCCCAGGACTGAGCAGGTCTCCGAAGCACGTTCTCCCCATGCCTGCGTGGGCTTCCTCCGGGTGCTCCGGTTTCCATCCACAAGTCCCAAAAGAGATGCTGTTAGATGAATTGAACATTCTGAATTCTCCCTCCGTGTACCCGAACAGGTGCCGGAATGTGGTGACTAGGAGCTTTTCACAGTAACTTCATTGAGTGTTAATGCAAGCCGACTTGTGACAATAAAGATTATTATTATTACTACAAGTTCAATTTCACTAGCTTGGTGGGGAGAGTGAAGGCTGACTTGTTGAAGTAAGACAATCTTCCTCTATCGTTAGCGGACCGGGTACAGGCAGTAAAGATGAATATTTTACCGTAATTCTTGTTTTTATTTCACTGCCTACCGGTCTTTTTTCAAGGCATTTTCCAGGGGGGGGGGGGGGGGGGTGGGCAGTCTATTCTCCTTGTTTTGGCAGGGAAGGTGGCGAGGATAAGGTAGGTGATACTGTAGAGGGTTGATAGCCATTGGGGTGGGAGGGGATGCGCGGCCTCCCGAATTTGATGTATTATTATTGGGCGGCAAATGCTGAGAAGGCTTCCAGGCTTGGGTCACTGACTGTGCGGAGTCTGCACGTTCTCCCAGTGTCTGCGTGGGTTTCCTCCGGGTGCTCCGGTTTCCTCCCACAGTCTAAAGATGTGTAAAGGTTAGGTGGATTGGCCATGCTAAATTGCCCTTAGTGTGCAAAAAGGTTAGTTGGGGTTACTGGGATAGGGTGGAGGTGTGGCCTTAGGTAGGGTTATCTTTCCATGGGCCGGTGCAAACTCGATGGGCTGAATGGCCTTCTGCACTGTAAATTCTATCATAAGGTTCAGGGACGGAATACAGAGGTGGGAGTTTTGTGGGTGAGGATGGAAGCGGGGTCATGTAGGGGGTCGGGGTTGCGGGCGCTGGCAACGGCATCACTCCCGATGGCCCCAGGGAAGTACTCAGTGAGTCCAGAGGTGGTGGCCACGCTGAAGATCTAGAGGTGGCTTCGGCAGCATTTTAGGTTGGCTGCTGGGTCCGGGGAAGATGGATGTGAGGTTCCGGGGATGGGAAGAGAAGGGGATTAATGAAAGTAAGGATCTGAGGGCGGTTTGCGAGGTTGGTGGAGCTGAATGGGAAATTTGAGTTGGCGCCAGGCGAAGGTTTCCAATATATGCAAGTGCGGGACTTGCTGTTGGAGGCAGTGCTGTCAGCTGGGAGATTGGAGAGTGATCTCAGCGATTTACGGGAGGATTTTGGAGGAGGAAGGGGTGTCCATTGAGGGGGGTTAAGGCGAAGTGGGAGGAGGAGCTGGGGTAGCACTGGAGGAGGGATTGGGGTGTGAGGTGCGGCAGAGGTTGAACGCCTCGACTTCATGTGCGAGGCTCAGGCTGATACAGCTGAAGGGGGTATACAGGGTGCACCTTGCAAAGTCTTGGATTAGCCGGCTGTTCGAAGGGTGGAGGTGGTCTGTGAGCGATGTGGGAGGGGTCCTGCAAACCATGTACATATGTTTTGGGTCTGCCGAAGCTGGAAGGCTTTGGAGTTCTGCATGTGGATGTGGAGTCCGGTCCCCTAGAAGCCATATTGGGGGTATCGGATCGGCTGGGGTTGCAGGCGGGTGCAGGGGCAGATGTCTTAGCCTTCGACTCGCTGATTGCTCGTAGGCAAGTCTTGTTGGGGTGGAGGTCAGCTTCTCCACTCTGTACCTCAATGTGGCGGGGGGACCTGCTGGAGCTCTTGGCCCTGGAGAAAGTTAAATTTGTTCTAAAGTATGGAGGGCAGTAATGGGTTCTACAATAGTTGGGGTTTGTTCATTTTGCATTTTGGAGAGCTGGTTACCGTTGACTGTTGAAGGGAGGGCTTAATATGTTGAGGAGGTTTTGTGTTTGCTGTAAATTGTAAAATGTTGAAAATTTGGAATAAAAATACTTAGAGTGGGTTGATGGCAAATTTGAATGAATGGAGCCATAGCTGGAGAAAATGAACCATTAACAATATCAGGCTTATTTCATAAGGTTTACACATGATGCTTTGTTTAAATCTTGAAATGGAATTTAGACACCAGGATGATAGGTCAACTGAGCACAATATTTAGTTTTTATTTCAGTGAACATTTTTCTTAATATTTTCTCCTTTTTTATTATGAAGTGTGCTTCAGAACATTCAATAGTTAAATGACCCTTAACTAACAAGTGCGGTAAATTAAATGAGTCCCCATACAGTATTTTGCTTATGCTCCAGCAACAAGCTACATTTACATAGAGCTGTAAATATTTTTTTAAAAACAAGGATCTGGGGAAAAATGTATGGAAGACAGGCACAGACAAAAAAAGCAGAGATTAGAACAAATGGCCAAACATTGGTCAAAAATATAGATTAGAAAGAGGTCATGAGGTGGAAGCGCTAAGGAATTTCTGCAGAAAACTATGGGCGAGATTTTGGCAGAATCCCTTGGTCCCGCCAATGACACACCTTAGCCACAGGTTTCCCGGCAACGAGGGGTGTATTCAACAGGAAGCCCCACTGACAACAGCAGGACCAGAAGATCCCACCAACGGCCACTGCTGAGCTGCTCTCTGCCACTGCAGAACATGCCACGGAGGGACAGGAAAATCCCACCCTATATCTACAGCGTCAAACCACGGGGCTAATGTTTGTACCACCAATGTTGGGGAAAAAACAAAGGGGACAGAGAAGGCAGAACCAAAGGTTTGGAGTGATCAATATGCGATTTTCCCCCAATTGCAAAATGCATTTTATGCATTTTAGTGACCCAATTGGGCGCAGTATTTATAATCTCATGGCAGTTATAGCACTTAGTGCCGGCTTCAAGCCGGTACTCTCTGTCCCAAAATCTGATTCGCAAGAGAGCTCCCCGCTAAGATGGGGGAGCTGCTTTTAAACGTTCACCTCAACTCATTCCCAGTCAGAACACAAGCATGGCACCACGCAGTCCTGCTCCACGCTTCGGGGATGCTGATCTGGCCAAGTTTCTGGACGCTATGGAAGAGAGACGGAACAGCCTGTTCCCGCGAAGGAGTTCGGAGGACCAACAGCAGGGCTGCCAATGTCGCCTGGGTGTCAGTGGCAGCAGCCGTCAGTTCGGGCAGCGTGACCAGGAGGATCAGCAGAGTTTAGGAAGGCGACCAATGACGTCCACTTGGCTGCAAGGATTGGCATCAGTTCTGCCTGCCACCCCCTGACCACGCCCCCAACAGGTCAGCTGCTGGCACCTCACACCCTCCCCACATCCAATCACCTCGCTTGTGCCCCAGCACACACACGCACCCACCAGCACAATCACTCCATGCCCAGGTGCAGTGCCACACATGCCACCTGCCAACGGCCAGACTCCCCACGCTGATGCACCAAGCCCGCGGCTTACAATGCCCCTCTCGGTTCCTGCAGAAGTTAGCCCATAATAGGCGTGAAAGGGCCCAGAATTACGGCAGATTTCCAGATACCAGAGTCCTCACCCTCGATGAAGAATGGGCCCTGGAGATTGCGAGATTGGCCGAAGAGAGAGCAGTCACTGACAGTGAAGTTGGCTTGCGCCGCTGAGGTGAGGATCCACTGCCCCATCACCCATATGACCTGCCTCAAGTCAGTTGTTCATGTCTTGACAAAATGATCCTTGCCTCTCAGGTTATTCCGGAGCTGATGCAGACGCTAGGACACGGCCATGAGATCCAGGAGGGGATGTCAGCGACACTCCAGCAAGTGCACAGATGATTGGAGGAATCCCAAAGGCTGCGTTTGGAGGAGATGGTGCTGGCAATGTGTGGCACCGAGGTCAACACTGCTCGGGTGGCGACTGCAGTGGAAAGCCTGGAGCGAGACATCAGCGTCTTGAGTGGTGGTGTTCAAGGGCGCGGCTCAGTCAGTGAGGGCCATGGCAGACAGCCTCAAAGTCATCCCAGACACAAGTGGACATTGCTGAGGCACTGCAGAGCATGGTCTAGATGCAAGTGGACAGAGCCGAGGCATGTTGCAGTCACCGAGGAGCATCGCTGAGGGCGTCGACACCATGGTGCAGACAATGGGGAGGCGCCAAAACTGGCACATGGGGTGCCACCTCCAGCCTGCGTTGACACTGCTGCTGCCTTCGCCAGTGTCTGGTCATTTGGGCTGCCACCAGTACCACAAGGGCAGTCACTGCAGGGTCAACAACAGCATCCATTGTGTATCTGTAAGGAATTAGAGGAGAGAGACTAACAATCAGTTTGGGCTTCCACCCCCGAGCCTCCCCAACCCTTGTGTGACCCGCCTTCTGTCAAGTGCCATCCACCGAGCCAGTTGTGCTGGAGAACCCCGCTCTGCACACTTACCCCCAGCCACAGCAGGGTCCTCTAGATATAAGATCTCTGCTGGGAACATTAGGGAGACCATGCTCTGGTACCCTCCCCTGATCCACACACACTTTCTGGTTGCGAGGATATCTCCAGTGCTGAAGCCCAGCTCTAGAGTCTTACATTGCTGGCTGCTGCCTCTGTGGTGCTGACACCTCCAGGCTTCAGGCAAAATGTCCAGGCCTCACAGTTTGATTGAAAGCTAAGGCAATAACACTTGTCTGAGACATGGCACATGTACCCATGAGAATGCACTTTGTTCTATTTTAATTTAATAACAGTTCCAATGTACCAAAAAACATAACAAATTACAGAGCAAACAACAATACATTAAAATACATTAAATTACCCACTATACACCATTGACAAAAAAAAACAATAACCAATCAACAAGAAACAAAACCACCAGCAGCTAAACCCGCTGAACATAGCAAACAGAAACCACAAAACAGGCTACAATACAATAAAATTGCCAACTTCACACCATTAACAAACCCAGTAAACAAGCAATAAGAAAATAAAGCCACCAGCACCCAACCGCAAGGGGCATTAATAAGTGATACACAGTTCCAGACATGAGTCAATAAACAGTCAAAAGTCAATAAACAAATTATTCCAGCGGAAATATCAGCACACTGCAAGAGCAAACCCTCCTCCATCTTCATGGGAGTAGGCTAGCCAAAATCCTCCACTTGCCTCACCCCAGGTCAAAAAAAGCAGAAGGGCAGCTGCAAGCAGAAACACGGCCCAGGCATTGCAGTAGCAGGCAGGCTTCCTCCTCTCTGTTCCCCTCTGCCAGCTTCCAAGAGCAGAATCTCAAAACAGGAATAGTCTGTTCCTGAAGCCACAGTGACACAAAAGAAAGCAGAGGAGTGAGAAAGCACCTCTTCCCCTTCTTCAGACTGGTAGTAAGCTTGTTCAAAGCTTTCCCATGCCTTATCCTAGACTTCAGAAGCAGAAACGTCAGCAGCAAACAAAACCCTCAGTCTTGAAACAGTTTTGCAGCCAAAGCAGCAGGAGCACAGAGCACACACAACCTGCAGCCACTTGGGAGCTGTTAAGTGCTCACATAACTAACAATGCCAAATCCTTATTAGCAACAGCCTCTAGCTCTGGAGGCTGCTCACAGTCAAAGAGAGTTAAAGTGACCGTCAGCATATAACCAAGAACAGGGCTCTGTCCTGGAAGTGTTTGGTACGACAGACAGGCAGCAGCTGTAATTGCCCCTTATGGGTATACACAATATTGGGAGATGGTTTGTAGGCCCCAGAGATGTTATGCTCTTCACGCACGCCCCCCCCCCCCCCCCACCCCAAGACCCTGACCTAAGACGCCCAGCCCACCCAAGCAAGCCCACTCCCCAGGGAGGTCCCCTACCCCACCTTCCAGGCACTGGGGCTGTAGCTTCAGTGCCCTTGGGCTGCATGCCGGGGACTGGAAATGGGTACTCACCTCCTCAGCAGCATTGCTCCAGCTTCTCATTTTTAAAAGGAGTACTAAATGGTGCCCGCATGATCACTCGCTGGGGAGTTGGTTAGTTCCCGGGAGGCCGTTAAATTGGACTTGCATCTCACGAATGAGATGGAGATTGGTCTTAATTGGTGTCAATCGGTACGTCTGGGTAGAAACCGGAATCCGCCATTGGGAGCTGGTCGGTTAGATTGCAAGCCGATTCGCGTCCAGCGCGGATCCCAATTGTGGCCATGCCTACTATTTAACTGGCGTGCCCGGATCGAAGGACGCAATGCGACAGTAAAATCGTGCCCTCTCTCTTTGTTTTAGCATTAGCTATTTCAACACAATTCATGGAGCGTGTGTATTGCATATTTTCATTCCAATGTGAGGTTAATGCGTCTATCATTGTCTGTCTGTTTTAACCCCCTTCTTTAACATATGCATTTTTTGAACAATATTGGCACCTTTTTCATGTCCACAGACTCCCTCGTAATAGTCGTCAATCCTTTGTAAATTTCCTCCCTGATCTCTCAGCACTCAGAAAAATACCATTTAGCTTTTGGGACTTAGTGCTTTTGAGAATCTTGATCTGACCAAGACCCAGTTATATTGCAGTCATTAATTTTTCCTGTTCACAAATGATGTATTGCCAATGACGTCTTCCCATGTCAATACTTGCAAAAAGTAAATGTTTGTTGCGCTCATTCTGTCGTTCCCTCCCCCCACTCCCCACACCTTTATGCATTTCACCTCTTCTCAGACTGGTACTTTCCCTGCTGAAATACATATAAACATATGATGTTTTGTTCAACCTATACTTTATTCCTTGGTCTCTCTTTGCCCCCCTTGCTCTTCATACTAATGTACCAGCATGTTCCTGTATTATCCCAGTGAACTACTTCCTCTATATTCCAGAAGGTTTTGCAGAGGTATATGTTTTTTTTTCAAATTTCATTTCTGTCTATTACAAAAGATTTAGGGTCATGCTTGTTTAGATAGATAGAGATAGAGAAATACAGCACAGAACAGGCCCTTCGGCCCACGATGTTGCTCCGAACGTTTTGTCCTAGATTAATCATAGAATTTTGGACAATTTTTCATGGCCAATCCATCCAACCTGCACATCTTTGGACTGTGGGAGGAAACCGGAGTGCCCGGAGGAAACCCACGCAGTCACGGGGAGGATGTGCAGACTCCACACAGACAGCGACCCAAGTCGAAATCGAACTTGGGACCCTGGAGCTGTGAAGCAATTGTGCTATCCACAATGCTACCGTGCTGCCCTTAAGAAGTTAACCTACACTCCATTATTCTACCCTAATCCATACCTATCCAATAGCCGCTTGAAGGTCCCTAACTTTTCCGACTCAACTACTTCCACAGGCAGTGCATTCCATGCCCCCACTACTCTCTGGGTAAAGAACCTACCTCTGACATCCCCTCTATATCTTCCACCATTTATCTTAAATTTATGTCCCCTTGTAATGGTGTGTTCCTCCCGGGGAAAAAGTATCTGACTGTCAACTCTATCTATTCCCCTAATCATCTTATAAACCTCTATCAAGTCGCCCCTCATCCTTCTCCGTTCTAATGAGAAAAGGCCTAGCACCCTCAACCTTTCCTTGTATGATCTACGCTCCATTCTAGGCAACATCCTGGTAAATCTCCGTTGCACCTTTTCCAAAGCTTCCACATCCTTCCTAAAATGAGGTGACCAGAACTGCGCACAGTACTCCAAATGTGACCTGACCAAGATTTTGTACAGCTGCATCATCACCTCACGGCTCTTAAATTCAATCCCTCTGCTAATGAACGCTAGCACACCATAGGCCTTCTTCACAGCTCTATCCACTTGAGTGGCAACTTTCAAAGATCTATGAACATAGACCCCAAGATCTCTCTGCTCCTCCACATTGCCAAGAACCCTACCATTAACCCTGTATTCCGCATTCATATTTGTCCTTCCAAAATGAACAACCTCACACTTGTCAGGGTTAAACTCCATCTCCCACTTCTCAGCCCAGCTCTGCATTCTATCTATGTCTCTTTGAAGCCGACAACAGCCCTCCTCACTATCCACAACTCCACCAATCTTCGTATCATCTGCAAATTTACTGACCCACCCTTCAACTCCCTCATCCAAGTCGTTAATGAAAATCACAAACAGCAGAGAACCCAGAACTGATCCCTGCGGTATGCCACTGATAACTGGGCTCCAGGCTGAATATTTGCCATCCACCACCACTCTCTGTCTTCTATCGGTTAGCCAGTTTATTATCCAACTGGCCAAATTTCCCACTATCCCATGCCTCCTTACTTTCTGCATAAGCCTACCATGGGGAACCTTATCAAATGCCTTACTAAAATCCATGTACACTACATCCACTGCTTTACCTTCATCCACATGCTTGGTCACCTCCTCAAAGAAGTCAATAAGACTTGTAAGGCAAGACCTACCCCTCACAAATCCGTGCTGACTATCCCTAATCAAGCAATGCCTTTCCAGATGCTCAGAAATCCTATCCCTCAGTACCCTTTCCATTACTTTACCTACCACCGAAGTAAGACTAACTGGCCTGTAATTCCCAGGGTTATCCCTATTCCCTTTTTTGAAAAGGGGCACGACATTCGCCACTCTCCAATCCTCTGGTACCACCCCTGTTGACAGCGAGGACAAAAAGATCATTGCCAACGGCTCTGCAATTTCATTTCTTGCTTCCCATAGAATCCTTGGATATATCCCGTCAGGCCCGGGGGACTTATCTATCCTCAAGTTTTTCAAAACGCGCAACACATCTTCTTTCCTGACAAGTATCTCCTCAAGCTTATCAGTCTGCTTCACGCTGTCCTCTCCAACAATATGGCCCCTCTCGTTTGTAAATACTGAAGAAAAATACTTGTTCAAGACCTCTCCTATCTCTTCAGACTCAATACACAATCTCCCGCTACTGTCCTTAATCGGACCTACCCTCGCTCTAGTCATTCTCATATTTCTCACATATGTGTAAAAGGCCTTGGGGTTTTCCTTGATCCTACCCGCCAAAGATTTTTCATGCCCTCTCTTAGCTCTCCTAATCCCTTTCTTCAGTTCCCTCCTGGCTATCTTGTATCCCTCCAGCGCCCTGTCTGAACCTTGTTTCTTCAGCCTTACATAAGTCTCCTTCTTCCTCTTAACAAGACATTCAACCTCTCTTGTCAACCATGGTTCCCTCACTCGACCATCACTTCCCTGCCTGACAGGGACATACATATCAAAGACACGCAGTACCTGTTCCTTGAACAAGTTCCAGATTTCACTTGTGTCCTTCCCTGACAGCCTATGTTCCCAACTTCTGCACTTCAATTCTTGTCTGACAGCATTGTATTTACCCTTCCCCCAATTATGAACCTTGCCCTGTTGCACGCACCTATCCCTCTCCATAACTAAAGTGAAAGTCACAGAATTGTGGTCACTACCTCCAAAATGCTCCCCCACTAACAAAACTATCACCTGCCCTGGTTCATTACCAAGTACTAAATCCAATATGGCCTCCCCTCTGGTCGGACAATCTACATACTGTGTTAGAAAAGCTTCCTGGACACACTGCACAAACACTACCCCATCCAAACTATTTGATCTAAAGAGTTTCCACTCAATGGGCGAAATTCTCCCCCCCCCACGACGGGTGGGAGAATAGCGGGAGGGCCTTCCCGACTTTTTTGACGCCCTCCCGCTATTCTCCCCCCCCCCCCCCCGAAATCCCGACACGAATCGCTGCCGCCGTTTTTTTACGGCCGGCAG
This sequence comes from Scyliorhinus canicula, assembly GCF_902713615.1. Lineage (NCBI taxonomy): Eukaryota > Metazoa > Chordata > Chondrichthyes > Carcharhiniformes > Scyliorhinidae > Scyliorhinus > Scyliorhinus canicula. The sequence continues at coordinate 62,754,245 of NC_052153.1, read as the reverse complement.
CGATTCACAGCTGTTAGAAGGGCCGAAGTCCCAGCCCTTTACGACCTTTTTACGAACGGCAAACACACCTGGTCCTGCCGTTCGTAAAAACGTCGTGACCACCTGGAAAAAAATAACCATGGCACCGATTGGCACGGCAGTACCACGGCCGTGCCAAGGGTGCCATGGGCCCGCGATCGGTGCCCACCGATCGCGGGCAGCGGGCCCGATGCCCGCGCACTATTTGTCCTTCCGCCGCCCCGCAGTATCAATACGCGGGGCGGCTGAGGGGCAACCCGGACCGCGCATGCGCGGGTTTCGCGCAAAAACGCGATGACGTCACCCGCGCATGCGCGGGTGGAGTCTTCCCACCTGCGCATGCGCGGCTGACGTCATATGACGCGTCAGCCGGCGCTAAGTCCGACAAGCGGGCTTAACGATTTTCGTTAAGCCCGACTTGTCGGAGCCTCCGACGTCGGGCTGCTAGCCCCGACGGGGGACCAGAATCGGTCCCCCGTCGGGAAGGGGCGCGATGCCGTAAAACCCGCCCGGGTTTTACGGCAGTTTGACGATTTCTCCCGTTTTGGGAGAATTTCGCCCAATGTTTGGGAAGTTGAAGTCACCCATGACTACTACCCTGTGACTTCTACACCTTTCAAAAATCTGTTTCCCAATCTGTTCCTCCACATCTCTGCTGCTATTGGGGGGCCGATAGAAAACTCCCAACAAGGTGACTGCTCCTTTCCTATTTCTGACTTCAACCCATATTACCTCAGTAGGCAGATCCCCCTCGAACTGCCTTTCTGCAGCTGTTATACTATCTCTAATTAACAATGCCACCCCCCCCCCCCACCTCTTTTACCATCCTCCCTAATCTTGTTGAAACATCTATAACCAGGGACCTCCAACAACCATTTCTGCCCCTCTTCTATCCAAGTTTCCGTGATGGCCACCACATCGTAGTCCCAAGTACCGATCCATGCCTTAAGTTCACCCACCTTATTCCTGATGCTTCTTGCATTAAAGTATACACACTTCAACCCATCTCCTTGCCTGCAAGTACTCTCCTCTGTCAGTGTTACCTTCCCCACTGCATCACTACGTGCTTTGGCGTTCTGACTATCGTCTTCCTTAGTTGCTGGACTACAGATCCGGTTCCCATTCCCCTGCCAAATTAGTTTAAACCTTCCCGAAGTGTACTAGAAAATCTCCCCCCCAGGATATTGGTGCCCCTCTGGTTCAGATGCAACCCGTCCTGCTTGTACAGGTCCCACCTTCCCCAGAATGCGCTCCAATTATCCAAATACCTGAAGCCCTCCCTCCTACACTATTCCTGCAGCCACGTGTTCAACTGCACTCTCTCCCTATTCCTAGCCTCGCTATCACGTGGCACCGGCAACAAACCAGAGATGACAACTCTGTCTGTCCTGGCCTTTAACTTCCAGCCTAACTACCTAAACTAGTTTATTACCTCCACACCCTTTTTCCTACCTACATCGTTGGTACCAATGTGCACCACGACTTCTGGCTGCTCACCCTCCCCCTTCAGGATCCTGAAGACACGATCCGAGACATCCCTGGCCCTGGCACCCAGGAGGCAACATACCTTTCGGGAGTCTCGCTCGCGACCACAGAATCTCCTATCTATTCCCCTAACCATTGAATCTCCTATTACTATTGCTTTTCTATGCTCCCCGCTTCCCTTCTGAGCCTCAGAGCCAGACTCAGTGCCAGAGACCTGGCCGCTGGGGCCTTCCCCCGGTAGGTCATCCCCCCCAACAGCATCCAAAACGGTATACTTGTTTTGAAGGGGAACGGCCACGAGGGATCCCTGCACTGTCTGCCTGTTAGTTTTCTTTCCCCTGATTGTAACCCAGCTACTCTTGTCCAGTACCTTTGGTGTGGCTACCTCCCTGTAATTCTTTTCTATAACCCCCTCTGCCTCCCGGATGATCCGAAGTTCATCCAGCTCCAGTACCTTAACACGGTCTCTGAAGAGCTGGAGTTGGGTGCACTTCCCGCAGGTATAGTCAGCGGGGACACCAGTGGTTTCCCTCACCACCCACATCCTACAGGAGGAGCATGCAACTGCCCTAGCCTCCATCCCCTCTTACTTTACAGAATTAGCTGCCCCTTGGACCAACTGGACCTCCGCCCTCCGACTCTACTTCCAGTCAGCTGTACTCTAAACTCCTGGCTCCCTTCACGCTCTTTGATAAATATAGGAAATGAAATGTAAGGAGCACCTTACTCCCTCCTCACCTAACTCCCTCAGTCACCAAACTCTCACTGTAGCACTCAAATGCCACAAGCTCAGCACTCCAGTGCAAAAAAAAGAAAAAAAGGACTGAGTTTACTGATTCTAGGCATGAATCCATACTGCTTCCGCAACATTATACCTTTAAGGATGGTTAATTTATAGAATTTTGAACTCTCCTCTGATGGGTGACATGATGGCACAGTGGCTAGCACTGCTGTCTCACAGCACCAGGGTCCCGGGTTCAATTCTGAACTTGGTTCACTGGCTGTGTGGCGTTTGTACGGTCTCCTAGTGTCTGGGTGGGTTTCCTCCAAATGCTCCGGTTTCCTCCGAAGTCCAAAGATGTGCAGGTTAGGTCGACTGGGTATGCTAAATAACCCCTTAGTGTTCAAAGGTTATGTGGGGTTACTCTTTTGGGGGATTGGTGCAAACTTGATGGCCAAATGGCCTCCTTCTGCACTGTTGGGATTCTATCACTGAATAACATTTACCAAATAACTTGCTCAAGTTGTCTCCTTATTTCTTTGAAGTTGACCAGAGAATTTTGAGCTTAATCATACTGTTGTCACTATCCGCATTGGATACCATGAAATCTATTTTCTGCATTGAAGCAGTAAGGCCCCACTTGTGCAAAATGGCTAACTATAAGCATGATGGGAAATATGGTCAGCTTTGAAATTATACATTCAAAGACGTTTGCAAATTGCAAAGCACAGAGATGTACAGGAACTAGTCAAGTCTCGTCCAGATGGTATTGACCCAGATAGAATGCAACACCTAGACCACAGACCTCATTAAAGCCCATCTTGAACCAGACAGCACACAACACCGGTGGTCCCGGTGGATTGGAAATTAGCAAACGTGACACCACTGTTTAAAAAAGGAGGTAGGCAGAAAGCAGGAAATTATAGGCCAGTGAGTTTAACTTCGGTAATAGGGAAGATGCTGGAATCTATCATCAAGGAAGAAATTGCGAGGCATCTGGATAGAAATTGTCCCATTGGGCAGACGCAGCATGGGTTCGTAAAAGGCAGGTCGTGCCTAACTAATTTAGTGGAATTTTTTGAGGACATTACCAGTGCAGTAGATAACGGGGAGCCGATGGATGTGGTATATCTAGATTTCCAGAAAGCCTTTGACAAGGTGCCACACAAAAGGTTGCTGCATAAGATAAAGATGCATGGCATTAAGGGTAAAGTAGTAGCATGGATAGAGGATTGGTTAATTAATAGAAAGCAAAGAGTTGGGATAAATGGGTGTTTCTCTGGTTGGCAATCAGTAGCTAGTGGTGTCCCTCAGGGATCCGTGTTGGGCCCACAATTGTTCACAATTTACATTGATGATTTGGAGTTGGGGACCAAGGGCAATGTGTCCAAGTTTGCAGATGACACTAAGATGAGTGGTAAAGCGAAAAGTGCAGAAGGATACTGGAAGTCTGCAGAGGGATTTGGATAGGTTAAGTGAATGGGCTCGGGTCTGGCAGATGGAATACAATGTTGACAAATGTGAGGTTATCCATTTTGGTAGGAATAACAGCAAACGGGATTATTATTTAAACGATAAAATATTAAAGCATGCCGCTGTTCAGAGAGACTTGGGTGTGCTAGTGCATGAGTCACAGAAGGTTGGTTTACAAGTGCAACAGGTGATTAAGAAGGCAAATGGAATTTTGTCCTTCATTGCTAGAGGGATGGAGTTTAAGACTAGGGAGGTTATGTTGCAATTGTATAAGGTGTTAGTGCGGCCACACCTGGAGTATTGTGTTCAGTTTTGGTCTCCTTACTTGAGAAAGGACGTACTGGCGCTGGAGGGTGTGCAGAGGAGATTCACTAGGTTAATCCCAGAGCTGAAGGGGTTGGATTATGAGGAGAGGTTGAGTAGACTGGACTGTACTCGTTGGAATTTAGAAGGATGAGGGGGGATCTTATAGAAACATTTAAAATTATGAAGGGAATAGATAGGATAGATGCGGGCAGGTTGTTTCCACTGGCGGGTGACAGCAGAACTAGGGGGCATAGCCTCAAAATAAGGGGAAGTAGATTTAGAACTGAGTTTAGGAGGAACTTCTTCACCCAAAGGGTTGTGAATCTATGGAATTCCTTGCCCAGTGAAGCAGTTGAGGCTCCTTCATTACATGTTTTTAAGGTAAAGATAGATAGTTTTTTGAAGAATAAAGGGATTAAGGGTTATGGTGTTCGGGCCGGAAAGTGGAGCTGAGTCCACAAAAGATCAGCCATGATCTCATTGAATGGCGGAGCAGGCTCGAGGGGCCAGATGGCCTACTCCTGCTCCTATTTCTTATGTTCTTATGTTCTTATAACACCTTGAAACCACAAGGTCTAAGCATACGTAACAATGGCTGCATTAGGAAACTGATGCCGTTAGGAAGATTGGGTCATTTGGCATGTTATTCTTTCGGAGCGGAACTGTTGATGAAGGACAAAAGGCATGACCTCTTCCATGGAATACGCAGGCACAGCACCTATAAATTCTGAGATTGGAGGCCATAACTTGTGGGAAGAACCTCGCAGATGCAACACCCCGAACTGGGTCTCAAGACTGTTGGAGAAGAAAGGACCTGGCCAGTCTTTTACGGGGTAACATCTATTTAAATGTCCAAAGCTGAGAGTCTTGGGACAATTGTAACTATTTGTAAAGACTAAAGATTGCATGCATAATATACTTGATGGAAGTTTATGTAATAAAATTGCGTTGAATCATTAAGTTACAGTGACCATATTGTTTGATAGGTAAACTGTTCAACTTCTTCTAAGAATACAGAGACCAAGAGGGTCAACAGTATGTTGCCCAAGTCATTTCCAAATACCAGGTCAAGATGAGAAATGCTTCTTGCTACTTCCTTGGTGCACTATCACAACTGCCAACTATTGACCATCGTCAGAATTCATTGATTGAATGTCCACATCAAAACGTTCCTGTTCTTGCATACCCTTCCTATTTCACAGGAACACAGAAAATTTACAATGCAGTAGGAGGCCATTCAACCCATTATGTCTACACTGGGTCTCTGAATGAGCAATTCACTTTGTGCCATTCTATCGTCTTCTCCTCACAACTCTGCACAATGTTCCTCTCAAATGACAGTCCAATTCCCTTTGAAATACCTTGATTGAACATGCCTCCACCACTCTCTCAGACAGTGCATTCCAGCCCCCAACAACACTCGGCATGAAAAAGTTTTGTCTCATATCGCATTCGTTATTTTTGCAAATTACTTAAGTCTGTGCGCTCTTGTCTCAATCTTCACTGTACTCTTTCCAGACCCCTCATGATTTTGAAAATCTCGATCAAATCTCTTCCTAGCCTTCTCTTCAGTAAGGAAGACATTTTTAACTATGCAATCTGTCTTCAGACCCAAGAGGCTGGATTCTCTGATTTTGAGGCGCAGTGCCGACGCCGGCCTGAGAACTGTGGCGTTTTCCGATGCCAAATCGGCGCCGAACCCTCACTGATCCTGGGGCCACTGAGGGGCTCGCAGCCGCAGCGGGCAAAACTCCTGGCTCCCACGACAAAAACGGGTGGAGAATGGCCGGGTCCGTGGCCGCGCATGCGCACGGCGACAACCTGCAGCGATCGCATCATAAAACATAGCGCCGGCCGTGCGTGGTCCCAAGCTGCCAAATACTGCCCGCCCCCCTGGCCACCCCCCAGCCCACGCGGAAGCCCCAGGCCAGCAGCACGGCTCCTGGCCAACTGTGGCGGCGCTGGACACAGTCTGCAGCTGCCACGCCAGGTTCCGCACCGCTGAGACCACACGTCGACCTCGCGGTCATGAACTCGTCCCATTGGGGGCGGAGCATCGGGGAGGGCCTTCCGATGATGCGCCAACACCGTTCCAATGTCGTGCGGCGCGCGACATGATGATGCCATTTCGGAGGAGGCGAAGAATAGAAAACCGACGTCAAACTGGTGCCGACCCCCCGATTTGGGCGGCGGAAAGGAGTCTCCGCCCAATCGCCGATTACGATATCGGTATTGGGCAACGGCAAACCCCCCCCCCCCCCCCCCCAAGTTCTTTATGCCAGCAACCATCATGTGACGATTAGGTTTGTCCCAATTGTTTTATTGACAGTTTCCCCACCACCAAAATGAATCTGACTGGCCTGTAGTTGCTGGCTTTAAGTTGAATATATATTAATTTGTGTGTTAGGAAATGTAAAAATGGTTTCAGTTTTATAGATTCTGTTTATGAATCTTGGTGCCTGGAAGTCTGGATAGACTTGTGATGAAAAGGCTTTAGGTCTTTCAGTTTTGTTTGTATGTGTATATTTTTAATGAGGTCTTACCACACCTGAAGTTAAAGAGATTAGTTAAAAGGGGCTGAAAGTTCAGTGATTCTGAAAAAAGAAATAAAGTAGAAAAGCTTTACAGTTGCCTAGTGACAGTGATCCAGTTACAGACACTGAAAAGGTGGAAGTTGAGAGAGCGGATTTTAATTTGTGTCAGAGGGACTTTAAGTTCTCGGAGAAAAAGAGCTACAAGGATAGAGGGATTGTAGTTAACTGAATAATCAGTTCTAGGACTCAGTAAAGTGATCAGTTTAGCAGAGGTGCTACTGGAAAACTGTTTCGGGATTTGATCGGTTTGCTCTGCAGCTGAAGAGAAACAGTGAGTTTAGAGTGCAGTTTTTGGGTGTCTCATGAAGATACAAGTTGGTGTGAAGCATCAAGTGAATGCTCAGGAATTCACCAGAAGGAAACAGTTTGAAACTGTGACAGTATCAAGCAAGACGTCTGTGCCATGCTAGTGGTAATTCTTCACCGGTTTGTGTGTCTGTAAAGATATCCTTGGGGTAAAGGAACAGTGGGAATTTGAATTAATTTTTGTGTTTGTGTGGAGATCTTTCCAACCTTTTTGTCTGGTGTAAGGTAGTTCATTTTTCCTGTTTGAATACTCTATTCCTTGTATTAACGGTTCATCAGCAGACTCCTGTGAATTTGTTCAATAAATTTTCTCATCATTTTCAAAAAAGTTAGGATCCATCATCCAAGGTTTCCTTCTGGGACGTGATTTGTCCAGCATTAACAGCAGCCGGAATCTTAACATTATCTTTACATCCTTTTTGAACAGAAGCCCAACATGTGTTTCCTCAAGTCCAATGGCACCTTTCGAGTCAAAGGAAGACTGAAAGGTTATAGCAGAAACTCTACAATTTCTATTCTTACTTCCTTCAGTATCCTTGGATGCATCTCATCTGATCCTGTTGCCTGATCAACTTTAAGTACAGACAGCCTGTCCAATATCTCCTCTTTGTCATTTGTCAACTCTTCTAGTGTTTGAATTACCTCCTGTTTCACCATGGCAAAGGTGGCATATTTTTCCTTGGTAAAGACAGATGCAAAGTATTAATTTAATACCTCAGCTCTGCCCTCTACCTCCATGCAGAAATGCCCTTTTCAGTCCCTAATGAATCCTACTTCTCCTTTTAACACCCTTTTACGATTTACATGCATACAAAAGACTTTGGATTCCCCTTTTATGTTAGCTGTCAGACGTTTTGAAAGGTAAATTGTCTTCCTACTTATGCTGATCTGATAATCTGTAGGTTTACTGAGGCTAGCCTGGTACATGCAAAGTAGAGATGACTAACAAAATTAGTATATTGTGTAACTTTCTTCCACACTAGATGCACTTCATTAAAAGCCCCAGTACCCTGATACTGGAAGATGCCAGCACCTTCTTTTTCCTCACTCCATCTTTACTGAGCTCTCTGTACCCTGAATGTTACCGTGTGGAGTGAAGTAGAAGTGGAAACAGTCAGCCTTTTACTAAAGAAGAGGTATATAATAACATTATTGAACTTTTCTTAAACCCAATTAGTGAAAACATTCTCTCGGTATCAAGCAGCGCTAGCAGGTGCTCAGCACCAAGTGACATTTTTAGTTCCTCAGTGCGAACTGCATCAGTGAATCCTTGACATTATCCAATGCCAACAGGCCCTGCTGTTCATTGTTGCTGTCAAGCTCTCATCAGCATTTGGTAGTTGGGAGTATTTAGGCCTGATTGGGCCTGGTTGAATTCTTTAAGCTTACATGCTTTCAATCCAAACCTGAAGCAAGCACTCTTTACGCAGGCATGCCGTGAAGCCAAAGTAAAAATTGCAGTATTAGGCTTTCCTGATCCACAAGAAACCTTTGTGAGCATCAGTGACTTTATTATTACATTATGCAGGTTTAAAGAACTTGATTTATATAGAGCTGGTGACCCAATCTAAGCCCTGTTTTTGTTGCATTCCAGAGAATTGGCATTGTGACTTACCTCTCAATGTTTGTACTGCTAGATTCAATTCACCTTTCCCAATGGCAAACATGCAGACTCACGAGGGTCTAATATACAAGTGTGAATATTAAGAGTGAGCCCACGGATATCAGTCTTCCAGAATGCAACTTAAAGCAGGTCCAATATGAAATTAATTTTAATTTCATATTGACCAACTATTATAGGGTCACAAGCCTACACCTTCCAATGGTAGAACTTTTATGCTAACGTTCACAGTATGGTTTAAAGAACTTGTGATTAGCCAATGGTATTGTGATAGCAAAACGTATAGCTTTGTTATAAAATCCCTACAATTCACAAGGAGGTCATTCGGCCCATCAAGTCTGCACTGGCACTCTGAAAGTGCACCCTACCTAGGCCCAGTCCCCTGCTGTAACACCATAACCTAACCTACACAACTTTGGGGCAATTTAGCTTGGCCAATCCACCTAGCCTGCACAGTTTTGGACTATGGGAGGAAACCGGAGAACCTGGAGGAAGCTCACGCAGACACGGTGAGAATGTGCAAACTCCACAAAGTCACCCGAGGTCAGAATCAAACCTGGGTCCCTGGCACAGTGAGGCAGCAGACCTAGCCACTGTGCCACCGCATAGCCATTATATTTGAAGTTGTTGAACTTATAGTCAAGCTAATAAGAATCAAATGTATTTTACATGTTTCTTGTGTACCTTGCCTAATAAGGTCTGTCCCGTGCATTGACATTTATCCACAGGTTTTCAACTGCTACCGAGTAACCAGTTGACATTGATAAATTTCAGTTTCCAGGACTGGTTTGTGTAAGAGTAGAATATTTTGATACTCGCTGTCCATCTACTCTAACCTATTTTTGTGGAAAGACTGATGACTTGTTCCAATTTCAGTAGTGAGAATTCTGAGGCAAATAACAATGAATACTACATTTAGTTGATGAGTATGTAACTAGAAGCATGCGGATTTATATGGCATGAGCATAGGACACCATTTGTAGCATCCCAATTTGCATAATCATCATGATATTTCATATGCAGGCAATTTCTCAAATAATTGGAACTAAGCTTTACTGCTCTTGTTAGGATCTGGATCACAAACCAACTATTTGCAATTTGTAAAATTGAGGAAGTGCTACTGCACCACAGGAGTGTTAGGTTAAAACAAACTTTAATTTAAACATAGAATTAACCACATTAAACAACAGAATAATAGTGTTACAGTTAACAGTTACAACAGTTCTTAAGTAAAAGGAGAAACTTTAACTTACTTGCTAAACCTGCCTCTGTATTCAAATTCAACAAATCAATATAGTCCAAGTACCACTCACAAATAAAGTTAACAACCAGATTTCAACTTGCTTTTCTCTGTGCAGAATCTTTGGAGAGAGAGAAGCTTTCAGGACCAAAACTGAAACACCTCTGTTCAGATTAAAATCTGAGGAAGAACTAACTTTTCAGACAGACCTGGTTCCTCCTCTTAATTGAATCATCTGTACCCAAAGCATAAGGAATTTTTCTGTCTCCTCCTGCAAGGTGTCCCATGACCTGTTTAGCCAGGACCAAACATAATACCCCTCATAAATTATCTACACCCTAATTGTCCTTTGAACATAAACAATATTCCATTAGCAGATCACTTCACCTGCAAAATCAATGATGACCTCACTTTTGCGATCCTTGAATCATAGCTTTCGCAGGCACAGTCTGTATGCATCTTAACCCAAGTTTTAATAACATTACTGCAAAAAAAACTATTAAATATGACAATCTCATCCATTCATCACATTCTGCAGGGTGGAAATAACTGTATAATATGTACAGCAATACTATTTCTCAGCAATCCAGTCCACCTGAAAATCTGACTAATCTAAATATAATTTTCTTTGTGAATAATAATTTCAAAAATATAATTATATACTATGGGTGTTCTGGCATAATCATAATTGTTCCTGTGGTTTGGATGATGATAAAATGTTCTATTTCTGAATCCTCCACAGAATTATGTTTTTGAATGCATAAACATCGACCTATCATCCTGAGCTTGTTTGATTTCAAAGTTACCAATAAGACCATACAACATAGGAGCAGAAGTCGGCCCCTCAGCCTATTGAGTCTGCTTCACCATTCAATGACATACTGGCTCCACTTTCTCGCAGATTAAAGATTTGTCTATCTCAGCCTTGAACGTACTGAACCACCCAGCCTCTAAATCTCACTGCAATAAGGAATTCCACAAATTCACTATCCTCAAGAGAGGAAATTCTTCCTTATCTGTCTTAAATGGATGACACCTTACTCTTGAGATTATGCCCTCTGGTTCCAGATTCGCCCACAAGAGGAAACATCCTCTCAGCTCCTACCCTATCAAGCCCCCAGGGAATCCTTTATGTCTCAATAGGATCACCTCACATTCTACTAAACTCCTTTTGAGTACAGGCCAAATCTACTTAACCTCTCCTCATAAGAAAATCCCTCCATACCAGGGATCAACCTAGTGTTCCTTCTCTGGACTGCCTCCAATGCCAGTATATTTTTCCTCAGATAAGGGGAGCAAAACTGTTCACAGTATTCCAGGTGTGGTCTAACCAGAGCTTATTGTTAATAAACCAACTAGAGCTTTGTATAGTTTCAGCAGGATTTCCCTATTTTACTCCATTATTTCCCTATTACTCCATTCCCTTTGAAATAAAGACCAACATTCCATCTGCCTTCCCTATTACCTGCTGAACTTGCATACTAGCTTTTTGTGATTTATGCACGGGGACCCTCAAATCCCTTAGTGCTGCAGCTTTCTGCAGCCTTTCTCCTTTGAAATAATATTCAGCTCCATTATCTTCCATTAAAGTGAATAACTTCACATTTTCCAACATTATATCCCATCTGCCAGGCTTTGGCCCACTCACCTAACCTGACAATATCACTCTGTAGACTCTGTCATCCTCACCATTTGCCTTCCCACCTATTTTTATCTCTCGATGAAATAATCTAAGGAAATAATTAGAAAATTAACATAATTTGATTGTAATATGAAAAGAGACAGAAAAATAGTTCAAATAGTGCTAATCTGTTCATCCAGATTGATTACATATACCATAGGCGGCACGGTAGCACAGTGGGTACCACTGTTGCTTCACAGCACCAGAGTCCCGGCTTCGATTCCCACTTAGGTAACTGTCTGTGCAGAGCCTGCACATTCTCCCCGTAACTGCGTGGGTTTCCCCAGATGCTTTGGTTTCCTCCCACTAGTCCCAAAAGATGTGCCTGTTAGGTGAATTGGACATTCTGAATTCTCCCTCAGTGTACCCGAACAGTCACCGGAATGTGGAAACTAGGGGATTTTCACAGTAACTTCATTGCAGTGTTAATGTAAGCCTACTTGTGACAATAAAGATTATTATATGGTATATCATAGAAATGTGGAAAAAAAGGTCTCATGGCTGGAAAGGATCTAGGGTATATGGAATCCGCCTTCCTGCTATCCTAGTAATGAATATAAGAATAAAGTAGGCTATTTAGCTCCTCAACCCTCTTCCCCCAATATTGAATGAGAAACATAGCTGATCTGTGACCCGACATTATATGCCTGATTTGGTCAAGATAAATCTATTATATATTAGGATTAAGATTTAACAACTAGTATCAATTACCATTTGCATAGTGATGTATAAACTTCTCCCATCCTTTGCATGAAGAGGTGTTTCATAAGATCATAAGAAACAGGAACAGGAGTTGGCCATTCAGCCCCTCGGGCTTGCTCCACCATTCAATAGAATCATGGCTGATCCGGCATTCCTCATATCCGCTGTCCTGCCCTTTCCCCACATCCCTTGATTCCCTTACTGATCAAGAATCTATCTATCTCAGCCTTAAATATACACAAGGACTCTCCTCCCCCCCCCCCCCCCCCCCCCCCCCCACAGCTTTAGGGCAAAGAGTTCCAAAGACTCACAACTCTCAGAGAAGAAATCCCTCATCACAGGTTTGAAATTGGCACCCCTTTATTCTGAGACTATGCTCTCTGCTCCTAGCCTCTCCCATGAGGGGAAACATCCTCTCCGCATTTATCCTGTCAAACCCCTTAAGAATCCTATATGTTTTGAGGGCAGCATGTTGGTGCAGTGGTTAGCTGTCGGGCACTGAGTTCCCAGGTTTGATCTCAGCCCCGGGTCACTGAGTGTGGAGTTTTCACATTCTCACCGTGTCTGCATGGATCTAACCCACACAACCCAAAGATATGCAGTGTAGGTAGATTGGGCACACTAAATTGATCCTTAATTGGAAAGAAATATTGGGTACTCTAAATTTATTTTTATAAAAAAGAATCCTATATGTTTCAATGAGATCATCTCTCATTCTTCTAAATTCCAATGAGTAGAGTCCCAACCTGTCTAACCTTTGCTCATAAGTCAAGCCCTCCATACTGGGGATCATCCGAGCGAACCTTCTCTGAATCACATCCAATGAAATAATCTTTCCTCAAATAAGGGGACCAAAACTGTCCACGTGTGGTCTCACCAGTACCTTGTACATCTGCAGCAAGACTTCCCTACTCTTATACTCCAATCCCCTTGATATAAGGGCCAACATTCCAATCGCGTTCCTGATTACCTGCTGCACCTGTGTGCTAGCTTTCTGTGTTTCATGCCCAAGTACCTCAAAGTCCCTTTGTGTGGCAGCTTTCGGCAGTTTTTCACTATTTAAATAACACTGTTCTTTTGTTCTTCCATCCAAACTGAACAACTTAAAATTTTCCCACATTATACTCCATTTGCCAATTTTTGCCCACTTAGTCTATCAATACCTTGGCGGGCCGAAGGGCCCGTTCCTGTGCTGTATTGTTCTTTGTTCAATATCTATTTGTAAACTATTTTCCTCTTGCAACTTGTCTCTCCATCTATTTTTGTGTTGTCTGCAAATCTTGCCACAGTACATTCACTTGCTTCCCCCAAGTCATTAATATAAATTGTAGCACAACAGTTTAAAATAAACCAGTTTGGCCTTTCACTCCGCATATCCTGGAATTATTACATTGGCGATGAGGATGGAATTCAAATTGCAGTGTTTTTTTTTGTTCTTTTTTTCATTTTAGAGTACCCAATTCATTTTTTTTCCAATTAAGGGGCAATTTAGCATGTTCAATCCACCTACCTTGCACATCTTTGGGTTGTGGGGGCAAAACCCACGCAAACACGGAGAGAATGTGCAAACTCCACACAGACAGTGACCCAGAGCCGGGATCGAACCCGAGACCTTGGCGCCGTGAGACTGCAGTGCTACCACTGCGCCACCATGGTGCCCCAAATTGCACTGTTAATGTAAGCGTACTTGTGTAGATTATTAAAACGGTAAAAATGTGAAGTGTTTTAAGCCATTTAAAAGGGAGTGGTGGAAGGTAGAGCAAAAGAAAGGTCTGAGATTATGGAGAAATGAAACATCAACGGTGTCATGTAACGAAAGGCAAAGGGTAATGCAGCAAAGTAACAAAGCACTGATCCAGAGTAAGTGGTAATGGCAGAGTAATGAACAGCTCTGCCTGAAAGCACAAACAAGATACAGACTGGCATTTGGCGAAATCTAACAAATCAAAATGGAGAGCAGAGTTCATAACCTGAAGTTGCTGAACTCAATGTTAAGACCCTGAGGCTGGAAAATCTCTGATTGGAAGATGAGGTGCTGTTCCTCAAGCTTACATTGGGTTCACAAAAATTTTGCAGCAGTCCGAGGGAAGAAATACAATTACAAGGTGAATTAAAATGGCAAGCAACTGGAAAGTCTGGGTCTTGCTTGCAGACTGAGTGGAGGTATTCCGCAAAGTAGTCATCAATCCTGAGGTTTGTCTTCCCAATGTTGAGGAGGCCACATTGTGGGAAGCAATGAAAATAGACCAAGTTGAAAGAAGCATAAGTGAGTTGTTGCCATGCGTGACTTCAACTTCCCTAATATTTACTGGAACCTCCTCAGTGCAATGGTTTGAATGGAGCAGGTTTTGTCAGGTGTGCCAAGGAAGGATTTCTGACTCAATATGTAGACAGGCCGACTAGGGGGGAGGCCATATTGGATTTGCTGCTTGGTATAGAATCAGGCCAGGTGTCAGATGTCTCGATGGGAGAGCATTTCAGTGACAGTGACCAAAACGCCTTGACCTTTACCATAGTCATGGAGAGGGATAGGAACAGACAGTATGGGAAGGTATTTAATTGGGGGAGGGGAAATTATACTGCTATGAGACAGGAGCTGAGGAACATAAATTGGGAACAGGTGTTCTCAGGGAAAGGCACAACAGTAATGTGGGGGTCGTTTAAGGAGCATTTGCTGCGAGTGCTGGATAGTTTTGTCCCACTGAGACAAGGAAGACACTGATAAATATACAGGCATGAGTAGGGTTCATGCTGGTACTCTGCATGGGTAGCACGGTAGTGTAGTGGGTAGCACTACTGCTTCAAATCTCCAGGGTCCCAGATTCGATTCCCGGCTTGGTTCATTGTCTGTGTGGAGTCTGCACGTTCTCCCCGTGTCTGCGTGGGTTTCCTCTGGGTGCTCCGGTTTCCTGCCACAGTCCTGAAAGATGTGCTGTTAGGTCATTTGGACATTCTGAATTCTCCCTCCGTGTACCCAAACAGACAGCAGAATGTGGTAACTGGGGGCATTTCACAGTAACTTCATTGCAGTGTTATTGTAAGCCTACTTGTGGCAATAAAGATTATTAATTAATTAATAACGAATTCATTAAATTGTCTCACTTCCTCCAAATAATGGAAAAAATTGTTGAATGACAGAACAAATTCAGCCAGGTGGAGGAGGGTGTTGATGGATGTGGACTGGTTGGGCCTCAGATGAAGGAAGAAGAGGAGCCCTTAGACTGTCCTGGAGCAGAGCAGAAGAGCCAGTTAACGCTGAGAAACTGGAAATTGTTGAAATGACGTAGAGAATCAAAAATCAAGAATGCAGGTGGAAAGAGACCAAGGGGAAGAGGTGGGGCGAAAGAAATAATTCAAGATAGGAAGAAACAGGTTCACTGAGGCAGCAACAGGCTAAAACAATGGGTTTACCAGGACAATCCTGTTTATGGATTTTGGGAAGGAGGTAAAAGCTAGCTGTATAAGGTTGGGGACTATGAGGTGGGAAGTTGTGGAAGGAAAGATCTCCAAATTAGAGGAGATTAGTGAGTCCTGAAAACACTGACCCGGTGTTCTGTGATAGGATCATGGTCCAGGGGATGTCAAAAGAAGTGTCTGGAAGTTGGCACTCAGCCTCTGCAAGGTAGAGGCTGGTACACCAGACAATAACCACTCTTGCAGCTAGGTTTAATAACAAAATAAGGGTTGGGACTGAAAGAACAAGAGTGCAGCAAGTTCAGAGGAAGACAGATTAGGGGGAATGGGGGGTGTACAGAGAGTAAGCCAGCCAATGTCACAGTGTCAGTTCTCAGTGAAAGATCAAGAGTGGGTAAGACGGCAGGGGGAGAGATCCAGGTGATGGAGAATACTGGAGGAGGGTTAAAGGGCTCATGGGGTACGGACTACAGTCCAAAGAAATGAGCACAGAAATTAAGACAACGGAGGAAGCATTCAACATTGTGCTGAGCCTGAAATTTATTGAGGGAAGGGTGTAACAGGATAAAACTGCCAAGTTGTCAGTTGCCAAGCTCAGGTCGTTCAGCATCAGAGAGGGGAAGATCAGAGGGTACAGTGAATAAATGGAAAAAGGTGGCATTAGAAGAAATGATGAGGAGAGAGGAAAGGGAAAGGAAGTATCTAAAGGGGCATTGATAATGCTGTTTTGTTTATTTTGGTCAAGACTGGGGTCAAGCAGTGATGTGTAATCGCCCCCAGCCTTTCTCCATCTTCATCACCACCATCCTTCACAATGTCAAGAACAAGCTTCCCAGTGAAGTGGACATCATCTACATGATGTATGGAAAACATTTCAACCTCAACTGGTTGAATCCAACAACAAAACAATACTGACATCGCTCGTGGAACTTCAGTATATGGATGACAACACTATCTCCACTCTCAGAAAAGAATCTCCAAGCCATGCTTGACACCTTCATGGAAGCATAACAAAGAATCGATCTCAGCCTCAACCTCAAGAAGACTCAAGTCCTTTACCTACCCACCGCAGGGCAAGATCCAGTCTTTTCATTGGAGAAACCATCCCAAACGCGGAATATTTCCCTGACCTGCGGAACCACTGCTCATCTAAGGTTGAGATCGATGCAGAGGTCCAACATCTGCGAGCGCCACCTATGAATGCCTAAGGACAAGTCTTTGACAACCGCGACATCCGTACTGATACCAAGATCCTTCTACACGAAGGCAGTCGTCCTCCCAACTCTTCTATAGGGCTCAGTAACTTGGACTACGTTCTGATGCTTCCTCAAGGTCCTGGAGAGATACCGTCAACACCAGGAGACAGATTCTCCTCATCAACTGGGAGGACAGGCGTACTAACATTATCATCCCTGAAGGAGCCAAGAGCACCAGCATCGAGGCCATGATCATCCAAAACTAATTCCACCAGGCCAGCCATGTGCTTAGGATGCCAGAACCCGAACTGCCAAAGCAAATTTTCTTCACCTAGCTGAAGGAAAGCTTCCGAACAAGAGGAGGATAAAGGAAGCTCTTCAAAGACTCCCTGAAGGCGTACCAAATGCCTGGGAGGAACTTGCCCAGAAGAAACTTACTTGGAGGAACTTCCAAATTGAAAGGACACAATTCTTCAAGAACACCCAACAGCAAGAGGAGGTTCGGAAAAGCAGCCGGAAAAAGAAATGCCTGCGATCTCAGTTCCAAGAAACAATCCCACCCCCCTGCAACACCTGCCATGTGTGGGATCACAGATGCGGCTCTAGGATCGGGCTCATCAGCCATGCAAGGACCTGCAGAACCAATGACCAGTAACATGGGGAGACGATGGCATAATGGTAACGTTGCTGGACAAGTAATGCACAGGCAAATGGTCTGGGGACATGGATTCAAATCCCACCATGGCAGCTGCTGGAATTTAAATTCAGAGTAACATCGGAGCAGGAGTACGTTAATCAGCCCATCGAGCCTGTTTCGCCATTCAGCATGATCATGGCTGATCATCCACTTAAATGCCGAGGCCGATTCTCTTGATCATCCACCCTCGCAAGCAACACCTTACACCTTACAGGCCTCACCCAGGAGCACCACCTAGAATGACACAATCCGGTCACTCTGGTCCGATACCACCTTTTCCACCTCTTGAATTGTTGCTCCTTCCACCTCCAGGTGCTTCTCCACCCAATCTAAGATCCCGTGACGAGGTGCTACTGCTCCCTCAATCGCAATCGACCAGTCTCCCTGCACCTCCTTTCATTGCTGCTGAAATTCCTCTTTAATAAAGCTCTTCAGCTACTCCTCTAGCAATCTGGCAGCCAACGACGACCCTTCCTCTTCCACCATCTTTCCCATTGGTGCTGCGCCACGAGTATCCTTCAATTCCTGAGCCAGTGCTTTCACCGACTTTAACCAGGTTTAATACCCAGTCGTCATTCCAATCTGAGGAAGAAACAATCACCCTCCACTCTCCCCACTTTATCCATCAAAGCCACCCATTAAACATGCAAAAAGGACCAAAACTGACACCTCCAGGCAGGAGCCAGCTCATGTGCAAGCAGACCATGACCGCCACCAGAAGCACAATGAGATTACTAATTAACCATGCCTCATTACACAGCATTGGATCTGAAATAGTTTTATCCCTAGTTGGTCCCGCAACATACTGTTCAAAAAAACTTTCACAAAAGCATTACACAAACTCATCGCCCAGACAACCAAATTGTGAAAGCCTAATCACAAAGACTACTCCGGCCCTTTGATTACTTTACAGACCAAATTTGTGTTCTTTTTTAATTGCCCATAATCAATATGTATGTAAAAGGTGTGTGTTCATATCCTCAGAGTGATGGCCCTAATTTGTGAGTTTATTTTTTAAAAAAGGCTTATTTGTTGCACACTTTCCCCAGAGGTTAAAAACATAACGGCCGCGAATCTCCGCAAATGCGGTGAGTCGTAAAGGCTGCGTGAAACTGGCCGTGTTTCACGGCAGCATCTGTGCCCCCTCCTGGGACCCGAATCTCCCCCCTGGGCGGGGCTAGCAGCGCGGCCCCGTGAAGCACGGCATCGCGGGCTTAGCGACCGTCGCTAAGTCCGCGTGCCAAGCGTCACTGCGGCTGACGCGCATGCGCGGCCCGTCATGCCCCTCAGCCGCCCCGCGGACTGATCCTGCGAGGCGGCGGAGGAACAAATAGAGCGCGGGTATCGGACCCGCTGCCCGCGATCGGTGCCCACCGATAGCAGGCCCATGCCACCCTTGGCACGGCCGTGGTGCGGCCGTGCCAATCGGTGCCATGGTTGTCCGGGACGGCACTTTGCGGCCGTTTTCACGAACGGTGAGAGCAGGTGTGATTGCGTTCGTGAAAACGGCCGTAAAGGCCTGGGAACTCGGCCCATCGGCCTGGGGAGAATCGCTGTTCGCCGTAAAAAACGGCGAGCAGCGATTCGTGTCGTGGGGGCGGCCATGGGGGGGGGGGGGGGGGGGGAGAATAGCGGGAGGGCGGGAAAAATGTCGGGAAGGCCCTCCCGCTATTCTCCGACTCGTCGTGGGCAGCGGAGAATCGCGCCCAACATCTCACTTACTCGACTCATACAAAGAAAATACAGAAGAAGGTGAAACTATACATTGACAATTTATGATTGCCTCAGTTCCTTTTGTAGTAGGTCTGTAGTTTCTTAGATGTGTCGATATTTTAGTTGCAATGAAGGTCTTGTCAAGCTGCAAGACCTTTGGTCATCGAATGTCCAGGAAGTTCGCTATCAGGTGAACTCAAAATTGGAACAGGAAGAAATGTCCTCCCACTTTCAAGGTATTGCTATTTATTGCATTGGCTTCGAAAATAAATAGCAGCTGGTCTGATGGCTTTCTGTTCTTCGTCTGATGGAACTATCTCTGCAAAACAGCTTCTTGCAGTTTAAAAGCAGGCAACAAAATGGCCTTTTTCCAAAAAAAGGGCAGTAGGTTGAATACAGATCCTATGTTAAAAATTTGACACCTTAAAGTTTACATTTGTCCAACGTAAATTGGCCGGGATTTTCTATCTTACCTGGGTACCCTTTATTCTATATATTGTTGGTCACAACAACCCTGTTCTAATCTTGAAAGTCTGCAGCAAACTGTCCAGATACTCTTGCCACTCAAATTCATGTTGGAGTGTTTTCAACTTGCTCTTCAGCTCTTCAGTCAGACAGATTCAGAGACAGGTATCTACTGCAGACTACATCGCTGGGAACAGTCTCACTGTCCCCAAACTCTCACACAGCAGGCCAGACACTCAGTGTGCTTTACTATATCTTGGTATCTATTATTTATATCTATTTTTTAGTCTGTTGCAAGCCTTCTTTTAAACACTTATTTAATTTAAGCACAAAGCACTGGAAACTTACTGCCTCAAGCTTACGTGAACCACGACAGGTATTGGAGGCAAAAAGCAGCACTTCCTTCTCCCTCTGCACCAAATTCCCACACTCACCAAGTGTCCAACTTTGCACTCTGTTTATAATGCACTCCATTTATGGTGTTTCTTGCAATCACTGTGTTTGCCAATAATTGTTCACTCTTGTACACTATTTCAATCCATACATAAGTAACAAGTGCTTACTTAGCTTTCAACTCAAAAGTAATTTCCCACTATTCAGTCAGATGGATCATTTCAACTGCCATAACAAGCTCTTCTGCACGCCTACCTCATCTAATCTATCACCAAAACCCCCATCCATAAATTTGTCACCTCTAAACTCAACAAGCCCAATCCTGTCATGGCTGGTCTCCCACCCCCTACCCTCCATAAATTTTAACTCCTCTTGAATTCTTAGGAGACAAGTACTTCTCAAACAGGAAATGGATTTCCTGTCCATTCTCAGCCTCTACTTGACTTTGTTCAATTGCCTTCCCAACTCAGAAGCATTTATGAGAACAGGATATAATTGCCCCTTAATTGAAAAAAAAAATTGGATACTCTAAATTTATATAGCAAAAAGGATAGATAGGCACATGCACATGTTTTTGCCTGGATCTAACAATTTTCTGCTGCAGCGTGACAGCAGCCCATCTTGAGGCTGGCATCACTGTATCTTTTGTTCTCAATTCAGTCAATTATTTTAAGTTTTGCATCTAATTCTGATAGTGTTTGCTTAAAGAATCAAAAATCACAGATAACTACCTTAAAGGAAAGTTGAGGGCACAAGAAATGGAATTAACTATCTGGGTCCACTGTAATAATTAGAATAATTATATTTTGAACATGTTGGAAGGTATAATATAAATAATAATGTCAGGACTGTTTTGCAATTTGTCACAGACTTGAGCAGCCCCACCAGTTCTGATGTGGACCGTTACATGTTATATGCTCCCTGGAAGGACATATGACAACATATATTAGATATAGAATGAAAGGTCATGATGTTGCACCAATTATGATGGAGGCACTTATGCAGAAAAGGGAATTGGTCTCCGGGGGACTTTCAAGAATTAGAATGCAGCACTTCCATTTAATTTTCCTCCTGCATTGCACTCAAAGTCTGCTTGCACTTCATTTTTACTAATAATAATGTATTTGATTTTCTACAGATCAGTTAACTTGAAGAATGTACAATATTTTCCACATGCTGCAAATGTTACAGAGGGATATTGACATATTTTGGGAAAATAATTCAAATCCAACCATGCCAATCTGTTATCTAGGGACCAACACAAGTTACATATTCTGATAAACATTCCACCATGCAGATGAAAGGATGCAAACTTTCAATTGGGGTAATAAATGAGACAAAAATAAGGTGAGTCCTCACCATGAGTTACCCCACTTAAAATATATTGCTTTGCATATTTTGTTGTTTAGAACCTTATTTTTGAGTTATGTTTCCATTTTTGATTTTACTTTGTCCGCACTCTAGCCCCACACTGAACCCTGGGCCAACCACAACCCTGGGTGCCCCAACTTCGATACTGTTGATTATACTAGATGAGGACAAAGCAAACTCTTCTTAAAAGCAATATGGCTTGCTTTCAATCAGTATTGTACACATTGCAGTCATCCATCCCTGGCAATCTGGCCTTCAAACCAGAGAATATCACTTATTTTCATTTAAATTTAATACTCATTGCCTTGTCCCTTTTAAATTTTGTATTCCCATCATTTTGGAAATGAATTTCTTATTTGCTGCAGCTTTGGCAACTAAATTAGAAAAACAAGATCACATTAGAAAAACAAGTGCATGAGAGAAATGGGAAAAGAAAGGCTGAGATAAGGTAGATAGAACGGAAGGAGACCCATACAGAGGACAAACATCAGTACAGATTATTTGGGCAAATTGGCCTGTTTCTGTGCTGCATATTCAATATATTTTACTAATTTCATAGAATTACAATCAGACAGAATGAAACACCAAGCCAAAGAGAAAGTATTAGGAAGGGTGTACAAAAAATCTTGGTCCAAGACATATGTTTTGAAGTAGGACATTTTTTAAGGCTATATTGGATTTGTATTAATATTTACATCATCAAAGCATTCTTCATTTATTGGACTGATTGGCACCATTTATGATATAAAGGGATGGGCATTTGTTTGAATCCCATTTTTGCACAGCTGAGAAACCTTTTTCGAACAAAATGGAGAATCTATAATCTGCCTAGCAACAGCACGAAGCTGCATCTTAAAACGGCACCATGGCCAGAAGATCGGGATATCTGCGATTCAAGACCCTGACAGTGGGGCAAATGTATATATATATTTTGATTAAAACTAAGACTTATGAAATGTTATAAAATGAAATGTTGTAAAACCAAAATGACCCAGGCAGGCAAAAGAAACCTAAGGATTAAATATATTGATTAGATTAGTTTTCCACACAGACACAAATCCTATCAAACAGGAGGCTGACACAATAGATTCCCAGGTTAACCCAGGAACCACACTCAACACCTAATCAAGGTACAGCATAGAGATAATGGGACCCCATTGTAAGTCAAGGGAACACCTATTAAAACCAAGCAGATTACGAGACATTGACGTCAGAGTCAGGAAGCCCGGGAAATCATGTATCTGTACTATTTATCTGTACTATTCAAATGTAAAACGGCAAAAGCCCGCCAAAATCTTGCAAATGCTTGTACTCTCTATAAATATTGAACCTCGTCTGCATATCGGAGAGATCACCGTGGTCAAGTCATTGTTAGGAGCTGGCTGCGTGGGTCTCTCTGAAGGACTTCAGAACTTGTACAATACAGTAAAAACGCTTTGAACCTTGCCTTGAGACTCGACCTCTTGAATGCACTGGCACAAGGGATTTTTCCCTACAACAAATGGCGCTGCGAGCAGGGTTTGATATCTGACTTCTTGACTGGTGGCCACGGTCTGGAAGCCGGGATCAAATTTAAACGAATTTGATAAAAATCCAGTGCAGCCAAGAACGGGTACAAGTCTCCGTTCAAAGTGAGGTACATTTAAAGGGTTAGGGTTTGTCTGTTTTAAATATTGTCCTGGAGAATTGTATAATCTTGCCTAAGTTTTTTTGAAATAGTACAGAGAATTTTTTGAGTAAAAGAGGACGCCGGACAGAGATACCGTGCGCTAAAGAGGTGTAGGTCAAAGACGACCACGTGGAAAAAGGTAAGTAAAACCTTAAGTGAAACTTTTAATAGGAGAAATAGAGAACCAGAGGTAAAGATAACAGTTTTTAGGGTATTTGATAACAGGAAATATAAGGATAAGAACCGCATGCAGAACTAATTGGTGTGACTAACCCAGGACTGTAAATGAAACCGCTGTCCGTGCCAAAGCTATAGGACAAGGGAGTGCTTGACTCGAGGTGCCCTACCTTAAATCTGACATTAAGAGGAGGAATCTTCCACGCTAGGGTTAGGTGTTGAAACAGGCACTGAGAGATACAGGCACTCAGGGAGCAAGGCACGGACAGTGAATAATCGGGTAGCAACACCGACTCTGTAGAGGCGAACAACAGAGTGGACACAGTTACTAATTTTAACAGGGGCTTTGATAACAAATACACATGTGTAAGTGTTGAGGAAAAGGGGACCCGATCCATCCTGACCAAGAGACACGACGACGGAGAGTCCATTAGGGGCCCGGGCGGAGTTTGATAACCTTGTTCGTCTGTAGGGAACACCACAGCCCATAGCAGGGTACCAGGGAGCTGAGACTCCCTCTTTGGGGTGATGGATCAGCCTTGCTAGTGGGGGTGGTGGCCAAGCGGGAGGCGTTGTACTTAAAGGGGCTGGGAACAGGGGCCGATAAACCCACTAAAGACCAGCACACATCCCAATAAGACAACATAAAATAGACCAAGCGTGAGGTGTCAGGAATAGTTGGGGGAGCACAGGGGCAAGAGGCTCACTGGGGCCCCACTACGAGACCCTACAGCAATACAGACGGTGCTGGAACAGTATCAGTGAAAAGGAGATAAGGGAGAGAAAGTTGGAGCACTTTTACTGTTAGAACCAGCATACGGGGGTTACAGGACTGCTAGACAGCAAAATGGCAGACCACGTTATTAAGGGAGAAACTGCAGTAGCTCTCATTTTTAAGTATTTGTTAGCCAGAGAAGCGATTGTTGAAAAGATGAAACGGAACGGGTGGAATGCATCACAAACTTTGGAAGATCAAAGAAAATGGGTAGATAGAGTAAAACGGGATAAAACAAAGGTAATGGGAGTAATATTGGTGACCCAGTTAGCTGGACTAATTGAGAAGGTAAATGCCTCTATGGAGGAGAGACACAAAGAAACAGAACATATTAAGGTATTGCAGGAGAGAGTGAGAGAGTTAGAACACAGAAACTACATTGCGGAGATAGAGCAGAGATCAGAGGAAACGGACCCTCTGCCCTCATACGAGTCAGTGCAGAGCGAAGCAACAGCTCCCATATTAAAGGGAGACATAAAAAATTATAATCTAGCGCCAGTCACCAGAGGAGGGACGGCAGCACAACCGAAAGCGACCTATAAGCCTTTTACCCCAGGGGAAAGTGCATCGAAGTTTGGAGAAAGATTATTCCAAGTATATAGGGAGTGTTCAGGACCGGACAATGTGGATAGGAGAGACAGGGCTTTTATCCAAGCATTTAAGGACGGGCTATCGGAGGCACACCAGGAAGTCCTTAGGATGGGGGTGATAGCATCCCAGGACTATGACGAGCTAGTCGAGTGGGCTAGCGGGATAAAGGAAAAGAAGGGTGCCCAGACAAAGCCCAGACCAGAGAGGACCCCCCATAACGGAGGTGAGGGGAGAACCAGGTTCAGCTGCTACACATGTGGCCAGCCAGGGCATATGGCTAGATTCTGCAGGGGAGCGCCATTCAGGGGGAAACCCGAGGATGGCGGACTCCGCTGTGACCACTGCCACAGAGCAGGGCATACCGAGGCAACGTGTTGGGGGAAACATGGGAGACCCCAAGACCACTACAGACCAACCCCGGGGGCATCACATCCCCGGAATTCACAGGAGTGACTACAAGGGACCCAAAACCAGGGAGTTGGGAGACAGGAGAGGATTAGTGTAGCCACGCCCACAGAAGTCAGTGAATCCCGACAGAAGCTGGTGTCCGTCCACACCACGCATCGACCAACACAGGTCGAAATCTCCCAACCCGTAGCTCCCGTTCACAGCAGGAAAGAGGAGGATAGAATATATGTGGAAGCCTTGGTGGGGGGGTAGGGAATGCCACATGTTAGTAAATACAGGAGCAGCAATATCAATTACAAACCTACCCTTGCCACTAACCAACAAAAGGATATACATAACCGAGGTAGGGGGAGAGAGAATGCCCGCCTATCTTAGCGAGACCACATTAGTAGAAATTAACCACAAGTACATTTCAATGCAATTTTACGTGTGTCAGAATAATGAGGGCACAATCATGGGAAATGACCTAATGAAGGAATACCAGGTGCTGATAGATTGTGGGAGAGGGAAAATAATTTGGCCACAACCGGACGGTAGGAAGACCGAAATAGGGACATTAGCAAGCCACCTGGGGACAATCGGGGTAGCCACCATTGTGGTCCGAGATTGGGATGAGGAGAGAAAAGGGTTCGGAGCCATCTGTGCTTCCATTCCCGAAGCCTGGGCCAGGATGAAATTAGACAGCGGACTAACTGACACAGAGCCGATAAAAGTCCCAGGACCGGAACACAAGCCCCACCGACAATACCCTATCAAGCAAGAAGCGCAAGAGGCAGTGGTAGGGATAGTTAAGGGACTGATAGAAAAGGGAATCCTCAGAGAAACCACCAGCACCACTAATTCCCCTACATGGCCAGTTATAAAACCTGATGGGAGCTACCAACTCACCATCGATTACACAGGTTTGAACAAAGTGACACCTAAATTACACCCCATTGTGGCAAACCCCTCGACTATTTTAAACGGATTGGCACAAGACCACAACATTTTCACGGTATTGGACATAGCAAATGGGTTCTGGTCCCTTCCACTGGACACAGAATCCCAAGATAAATTTGCTTTCACTGTGGGAGAAAAACAGTATACATGGACTCGCCTCCCACAGGGGTTTCACAACAGCCCCGCCATATTTCACAGAACAATGAGCGATATCCTGAGTAGGGTGAAGTTGCATGAGGACAATACGGTTCTCCAGTATGTGGATGATGTGTTAATAGCGTCCAAAACAGAAGAAGGGCACAAAGCAGCCCTGTATTCTGTATTAAAAGGATTGGCAGATGCCGGGCTGAGAGTCAGCCCACATAAGGCACAAATTGCAAAACCTCAGGTCCTGTACTTAGGACGACTAATTTCCCAGGGAATTAAAGAAATGCCCGTAGATCGCAAAATCACAATTAAAGAGATGCTGTGACCAGTTACAGTAAGAGGGGTCCGGAAAGTTTTAGGATTATTCAATTATAGTAGGAGTTTTATCCCTGACTTTGCAAAGATCGCGGAACCAATCCAGAGACTAGTGAAGGGAGGGAAGCCAGCCTTAGAACGTATAGAGTGGGGACAGGAGCAAGAGACAGCATATACAGAATTGAAAGCTAGGTTAGTTTCAGCCCCAGGGTTAGGACAGCTGGATGGAAGCAAGGAGTTCCACATATTTTATGATAACCAGGACGGCTTCTATTCTGCCGTAGTGGCACAGACACATGGGGATAGGAAGAGACCCATAGGGTATTTTTCAACGGCTGAGGGACCAGTAGTCACCGGGATGCCCAGGTGCATAGCCGCCCTAGATTGTGCAGCATGGGCTGTGAGGGTAAGCGAGCCCATTGTCATGACAGGAGAGATCGTGTTACACACAAGACATACACTGGTAGGAATGCTAAACACGGGCAAACTTAAAAAAGTCTCAAATATTAGAAGGGCAAGGTGGGAGGCCACACTCCTACCACCTAACAAGTCAGTCACCATCATTAGGGGCACAGGAGAAAACCCCGCGGCAGGGATTTTAAATATTGGGGAAGCGCACAGCTGCAGAGAAATTGACAACGATAGCGAGGGAGGGAAGATTAGGGACGAACCCCTTCCAACAGCAGATGAGACCCTCTATGTGGATGGGTCCCGCAAATATGTATCCGGAGCACCAAGGACAGGGTGGGCAGTAGTAGACCAGAACCTGAAAACCCTAGAATCGGGACGGATCGACGGGGGTCAGTCCGCTCAGGTGGCAGAATTAGTGACCTCACCCAAGCCTTGAGGTTAGCAGCAGGGAAAACCGTAAACGTATACACGGACAGCCAATACGCGTTCGGGGTGGTCCATGACTACATGTCAGCATGGAGGAGAAGGGGGTTCATTACCACAGGAGGTACCCCCATTAAACATCAGCAGCGAATAAGGGCTCTGCCAGCAGCTAGTGAACAGCCTAAAGAGGCTGCAGTAATCAAAATAAAAGCCCACCAGCGGGAACCAGGGAAGGACACCCCGGGGTGGATTCATTTCAAAGGAAACCAAGCCGCAGACACAGCGGCACAACAAGCATTGGAGAATAGCGATATTAAAAGCCTGCCCCTTGCAGCGATAGTGGTAGAACAGGAGGAAATTGACTTACAGAAATTACACAGGGACATTCCCCAACAAGAACGAGATAGATGGGAGGAGTTGGGCGCAGTTAAAGGGACAGATGGGGTTTGGAGAAAAGATAACCGGGTATTGGCACCAGGATGCATCCAGACCACATTATTAGAACCACGGACTCTCCCACACAGGCAGGGATGCAATGATACATAGCCTGGGGAGAGAGTGGTGGTGGAGAGGACTAGGACGAGATGTGGTTACATACTGCCGCAGATGCACTATATGTGCACAGCACAACCCAGGGAAACCCATAAAAGATGGGATATAAACCTAGACCAAAGGGACCCTGGGAACAGATACTAATGGACTTTATAGGGCCGTTGCCTCCCTCTCACGGAAAAACATACTGCCAAGTAATAGTTGACCAATTCACCAGGTGGGTGGAAGCATTCCCCACAACCAATTGTACAGCTCCAACGGTAGCCAGGATCTTGGCAACCGAAATTATTCCCCGATGGGGGATGCCAACTCAGGTCGATTCGGACCAGGGAACACATTTTACAGGAAAAATTATGAAGAATATTTGCCAATTATTGGGAATAAAACAGAAATTTCACATCCCCTACCACACACAAAGTTCCGGGATGGTGGAGAGGATGAATCGGACTCTAAAAGTAACTGTAGCAAAAGCAATGCAATCCTCAGGTAGAAATTGGACAGAAGTCCTACCTGCGGTTCTGATGAGGCGACCACAAATCGAACTACCGGCTTGACTCCATACGAGCTGATGACCGGGCGAGCAATGCACTTACCCGAAAACATTATCACAGGTGGGACAGACGTGGGTCCGATAAAAGATCGGATCCGCCGGTACATCAGAGACCTCAGCACCCAATTAAAGGGGATGCGCCGGTCCGTAATTTCAAATCAGGCACAGGTTGAGACACAGGAGGACTCAGAAACATTACCAGAGGTCCCAAAAGCCGGGAGCCGGGTCTTAACAAAAATGCTTCCTGCCAAACCAGGATTTGCCCCGAGATGGCACGGACCTTACGAGGTCATTATTAGCGGAGACACCTGTGCCTGCATAGATAGAACATAGAACATAGAACAGTACAGCACAGAACAGGGCCTTCGGCCCTCGATGTTGTGCCGAGCAATGATCACCCTACTTAAACCCACGTAACCCGTATACCCGTAACCCAACAATCCCCCCATTAACCTACACTACGGGCAATTTAGCATGGCCAATCCACCTAACCCGGATATAAGGGGACAGGGGATCTGGAAACACTGGACCCAATTGAAGCTGTATTAAGACAAGTAAACTAAAGGTACTGTTTTCATTGTTCAAATCTCATAGGGACCAGGACCAGACCTACGATCAAGACATCAAAACCAATAACCTTTAATTTAATCACCTGTTTGTTTATTATCTGTATATATCGTAACTATTGTAAAAAGAAAAAACCAAGATGGGAGTAGAGATACATTTAATGATAGCCATGACCATTGTAAATACGCTCCAACACATGAGGGTTAGGGGAGCAGAACCACCAATTGTGGAAAAAAACCTATTCCTGAGGACACACCAGCAGATCTATGGGAATAGGACCGCTTGTTACCCTTCAGCATGATCGGCAAACTTTCTATTTATCACAACACCAGGGTGGCTCCCACAAGATCCGTTTACTATTGACACATCGGGGGCGCCCTGCAAGGAACATTTTGGACATTTCAAACAAGGGAAACAAGGGAGATGTGTAGAGCTCACTGAGCCGGGAATTTCAGGGGGATGGGACCCCAACGGATAGAGACACATGGGGACTACCCACAATGTTTCAAGGGAAAGGGATGGGGGTGCGTGCATGCCTTTGTCCCTAAAAATGACTCGTGCGCTGAGGCCCATTGTGCCCTCCAGGAGTGCCGGGTCCGGGAAGGACACTTCACTTGTGACTGCAAACAACAAAAATGCATTGCAGTCACCGCGGGTAGGCAGCTCATGTGTGGCAAGTGCAACGGCACCCACGTAAGCTCAGCCTCGTGGAATTACCCATTTGATTCTCACCAAGAGGTACAATCGAGTGGGCAGTCCCGGGGGAAGAAAGGTTCCACAACATGGAACCATGGGGTCAGACGACCCAGGGGTAATGCATGTTATCGAGTTAAAGAGGGTTATGTGTTTTAATTTAAAAATGTATATATGACGGCCACAGACAGGCCTCCAAGGTTCTTTGCCGTGGGGACAATCAAACCACTCACGGTTCCATGCCCAAGCGAAGGGCATGTCCAAAAACGGATAGTGACCAGGGCCATCAGTGCAGAATTCTGCGCCGACTGGCAGACCCCTGTCACATTGGGATCCTCATTGGAATATGGATTCCTGGGGACACTATCCCTAGGGGGCGCAGCAGGGGTGGTCAGCACCAAGAATAGGAATTTCTTTATATGCGGCCTGACCATCCTAGGAAACAGCACCCTACAAGCACTAGGGGCAATTGACCAAGAACTCGCGGAACTCAGACTATACACACAACAAACAAGATATGCGGTAGACTATCAGTTAGCCAGACAAGGAGGGGTATGCACCATCATCAAAGAAAAATGTATCACATATGTACACGACAAGACACTAAACATAACAGCAGCCATGTCCAGGATACAAAAACAATTGGATAGTTTTAAACAGGGACTCACAGGGACTGATGGGTGGTTAGGGTGGTTGTTTAACACAGTTTGGGGAGCATACATCATGAAAGGAGTAATTTTAGTAATAGTCATCCTGTTCACACTCTGCCTGGGTCTAACTTGTATTAAAGCCATATGTGCAAATATTGTACCAAGAATGCTACCCACTGCCAGCATCCAGATGCAAGAACTGTACCACACCATGGGGGAAGAGGAACAACAGCAAGGACGACATCTATACAGATCCTTTTACCTCTGAGGATCGTCCATGGGGGGTCAGCCATGAATGGGACCCCTGGACGAGAGGAGGGACTGAAGTAGGACATTTTTTAAGGCTATATTGGATTCATATTAATATTTACATCATCAAAGCATTCTTCATTTATTGGACTGAATGGCACCATTTATGATGTAAAGGGATGGGCATTCGTTTGAATCCCATTTTTGCACAGCTGAGAAACCTTTTTCGAACAAAATGGAGAATCTATAATCTGCCTAGCAACAGCACGAAGCTGCATCTTAAAACGGCACCATGGCCAGAAGATTGGGATATCTGCGATTCAAGACCCTGACAGTGGGGCAAATATATATATATATTTTGATTAAAACTAAGTCTTATGAAATGTTATAAAATGAAATGTTGTAAAACCAAAATGACCCAGGCAGGCAAAAGAAACCTAAGGATTAAATATATTGATTAGATTAGTTTTACACACAGACACAAATCCTATCAAACAGGAGGCTGACACAATAAATTCCCAGCTTAACCCAGGAACCACACTCAACACCTAATCAAGGTACAGCATAGAGATAATGGGACCCCATTGTAAGTCAAGGGAACACCTATTAAAACCAAGCAGATAACGACACATTGACGTCAGAGTCAGGAAGCCCGGGAAATCATGGGCGGCATTCTCCCCTACCCGGCGTGACGGAGGGTGCCGGAGTAGGGGAGTGGCGCCAACCACTCAGGGGTCGCGCCTCCCCAAAGGTGGGGAATTCTCCCCACCTTTGTGGGCCAGCCCCGCGCTGGAGCGGTTTGCACCAGAAGACTGGCGCAAACACCCGGCGCCCCCGGGACCGGGGCTGGCCAAAAGGCTTTCGCCGGTCGGCGCATGCGCCGGCAGTGCCGTCAGCGGCACCTGGCCGCTCACATCACTGCCGGCGCATGCGCGATGTGGTGTTCCCTTCCGCCTCCGCCATGGTGGAGGCCGTGGCGGCCGCGGAGGAACATAGTGCACCCAGGGCACTGGCCCGGCCCCCGATCGCGGGCCAGGTCACCGTGGGGGCACCCCCCGGGGTCCAATCGCCCCCCGCCCCCCCAGGACCCCGGGGGCCTGCTCGCGCCGCTGAGCCCACCGTTTCAGAGGTGGTTTAAACCTCGGCGGCGGGAGAGGCCTCCCAGCGGTGGGACCTCGGCCCATCCGGGCCGGAGAATCGCCGCAGGGGCCTCTCTGATCGGCGGGGCGAGATTCCTGCCCCCGCCACTTCCCGGGTGGCGGAGAATCTCTGCCACGACGGGGGCAGGATTTTAGGCGCGCCCAGGCGATTCTCCGACCCTGCTGGGGGTCGAAGAATTTCACCCCATATATCTGTTCTATTTATCTGTACTATTCAAATGTAAAACGGCAAAAGCCCGCCAAAATCTTGCAAATGCTTGTACTCTCTATAAATATTGAACCTCGTCTGCATATCGGAGAGATCACCGTGGTCAAGCCATTGTTAGGAGCTGGCTGCGTGGGTCTCCCTGAAGGACTTCAGGACTTGTACAATACAGTAAAAACGCTTTGAACCTTGCCTTGAGACTCGACCTCTTGAATGCACTGGCACAAGGGATTTTTCCCTACAACAGTTTTAAACAACTTGAGAAATGCAAAGTAAATGGAACAGGAGTTTTAACTTAATGTCTGTACTTTGTGGCCCTGGATGGAATTTAATTCCCCCCCCCCCCCCCCCCACCCCACACTCTCACCCCAGAACAGGTGGAGAGGCAGGGGAGGGTGTTGGGCAGTGATGGGCAACCTAGGCTAATGAGTGGGCCACATGAGTTGCCCTCCTTCATCTCAATGGGCCCCAAAATTGAATCTGGCATGTTCACTAACCATGACCCTTGGAGAAGATTGAATACATTTAATATGCACTGAATATTTCATAACAATAGAAAATGCTTAATTATTGATATATTTAAGTTTGTTTGAGTGCAGAGGGAACGCACGGCTCTCACCTTCAATGTTGGATGCAATCAGCATGCACCTCACTTCACATGCTCTTGCCTTATGTGCATATCACTTCAGTTGTATCGGTTGGAAAAAAGATACACGGATGGAAATCAGTGGAATGTGGCAACCCTGCATGTGGGCAACTGTTAACACAATGTCTTGTGTGCCGCACTCAAAACTTTAATGGGCCGTATGTGGTCTCCGGGCAGATTGCACACCACTGGTGTAGGTCAGGAGGGGTAGACAGGATGGAGTGCCTGTTGCCTTGATAACAACTCCCAATTAAATCAGGGGCATGGAAAGTGGAGGGCAGCTATAGGGATCTCTAACATCCAGGGACAATGAAAATTAGTTAAGCAACTAATTTTATGGAAGGACTCTCACAGACAGCAAACAGGAAAACACAAGCAGGTCTCACCATTCACATTTTATCATTTTTCAGAGAACAAAAATGAGCTTATTTAAAAAATCTATGATTTTTTAAAATCATGACATGAACAAATGTGACATTCCACAAGTATAATATTACTTTCCCAGGGCCAGAGATATTGTTCAATAGTAATTATAACTTTGTTTTTAAGTTACACCACATTCAACAAGGGATAACTTTTTCTACAGTGAAGGCTCAGGCTAATCCAACGATTTCATGATTTCCATCCACAAAAGCTTCAATACCAAAGTCTGTAGAACAGCACAGGTTTGCTGACAGCAAAGTCCCGACTGAATTTAACTGCGTATATGCGGACTGCTATCAGTTTCACAGTGTAACGGTGGAAAACACTGATAATTTTGTGCTCATTACAACCGCAAAACCTCGGCCAGGCAAGTAAATCCAAATGGCAGTATCGGTGCATACTGGAGTTAGAAGGCAGAGAAAAATATGGTGATGATAAGTCACACTCATTTCAATGCCCGCAAAACAAGTTTGCCAGCTGGCCAATTTCACTGTTGCCTTTAAATCCTTTGGAGTGTTCCAAGCCTTGATCCAGACTTATGTAAGCACTGCTTTTGTCACTCCAGCTAAAGGATGTTCAAGGTAAGGGAAGCAGGTTTAGAGATAGTAACAGCATATGGCATCATCTGGCTTTACTGACTTTAGACACCTTAAATACATAAATTAGGGATTTAATGTGAAATGAAAATCGCTTATTGTCACAAGTAGGCTTCAAATGAAGTTACTGTGAAAAGCCCCTGGTCGCCACATTCAAGCACCAGTTCGGGGAGGCTGATACGGGAATTGAACCGTGCTGCTGGCCTGCTTTCAAAGCCAGCGATTTAGCCCTGTGCTAAACCAGCTTCTGTCTATTGAAGGATCACATCTATAAATTAGTTGATAGGCAAGGGCGCTCAAGATCTCTCAGCAGCCCTCAACAAATCCAGGTTAAAAATATTTCTGCAGAGTTGACACCATAGTAGTTGCGATCATCTCGCTTTGCAACCCGCTCCAATCTCCCCTGCTGAAACATGCCCAAGGATTGCAGCAATGAGACTAGTGACCCAATATTTATGACCCCCCCCCCCCTCCCCGGCGATTCTCCGGCCCGCGATGGGCCGAGCGGCCGCCTGTTTTTGACCGGTCCCGCTGCCATAAATCAAACCAGGTCTGTACCGGCGGGACCTGGCTCTACGGCCGCCCTGCCAACTCCACTGCGCAGCCCCTGAAAGTGCAGAGGATTCTTCTGGATGATGCATTCAACAAAAACAGTTTTTCACTCAATGTTGGGTAGATTAGAATACATACTTTATTCCTATTTTAAAATAATGAAATAGAAAATGAAGCACATTGTTTCCTTTATAACACCCTTAAAAAGAAAAAAAAAAATCAAACATAAAAAACACGAGCAAATAGTTTAATTTGTTTATTTGAGTTGTCACTGTATCATGCAGTAAAGGTTATTAATTTCAGATTAGCACATGATCTTCACTCAACTATGTATACGTGCAATTCCCACTGAACAATATTGCGCAACCTTTATTATGAGCTACTTGTTTGGGCAAGCCTAAACCTGTATGATGTGAATAGATATGGCTTTTGTTGTTTAAGGTTGCAATACCTGAATCTACACAAAAATGCACTTATATTTAGATTCATTTCCAAGAATATACCAGACGCAGTTTACTTTATAATACTTTTTACAGTAGTTTCCTGGGAATTTTTCAATTATTCGACACAATATTTGTATTTCATTGGCGACTAGGTATGTTTTATAAGAACCTTATTGGATTTAGAGCTTGACTGTTTTGATACACAGACTTGGTGCTTCCTACCCATTAATTCTTCATTTCTGACCTTCCCTCCCTTCCCTCCTTAGTAACAATAGCCCATTTCTGTTCATGAGTATTATCTGTCAAGGCACTGAGTACCCAAGATTTGTGACTCATTAATTCAATAATCTTGCTGCTAGAAAGTAGGCAATCACCACTGATAATCATTTTCAAGTAGCTAATAAGTTGCTTAAACATAATTTTTTGCAAAACATATACCAATACAACCGTGCACGAAGGAAATCAAAAGGCTTCACAGGAAGATACTGTGTCAAAAGTAGACTGCGGAGGAGACACTTTAAAGAAGTTTGGAATGGCTGGAGACAGGAGGTAGATAAGGAAATGATAGCAAACCACAGCTGGAGTAGTCACACAATGTATCAATTATTTAGTTGGATACAAGTTTGATTGGCAAACTTCAAACAAAATGTGATGAAAATACACCAGATTAGGAACAGGCAGTATTTGGATATGATGAAGTGGTTCAGAAAAGGTTTTATTTTTGGAGGAAAAAATACAGTTTTGTAGAATAAGAAACACTCTTCAGTATAGGAATAGACTGATGTTATCAGAACATAAGGGATCCAGAAAAGAAAGCTGATAATCAGGGACTGGTTTGACAAAAGGCCATAGTTGAAGTAGTGGGCGTTGGAAACAAAATATTTTTTGATGATACTGGTAGGTAAGTCACAGAGAGACTATGGAACTAGAATGAATGGAGGCAGGCACTGAAGGAAGTCAAATGGAAGACTGGAGAAGACTGAGAGGGTCAGAGTCAGTGACCACAGCACAGTAGATTTTGGGCAAAAAAAATTACAGTTTTGCATGTTTGGAATCCAAGGTGAGAATGAAGGGTGCAGACAGTTTGTAACAAAGGAGAGAAGTCATGAGTAGTACAATGACTTAATAATAATAATTTTTATTGTCACAAGTAGGCTTACATTAACACCGCAATGAAGTTACTAGTCGCCACACTCAGGCGCCTGTTCAGGTACACAGAGGGAGAATTCAGAATGACCTAACAGCACGTCTTTCGGGACTGTAGGAGGAAACCGGAGCATCCGGAGGAAACCCACATAGACACAGGGAGAGCGTGCAGACTCCACACAGACAGTGACCCAAGCCGGGAATCGAAACTGGGACTCTGGAGCTATGAAGCAACCGTGCTACCCACTAGACAGCTGGTTTGTGATGCAGAACAAGGCCAGCAGCGCAAGTTCAATTCCCGTACCAGCTGAGAATTCTGAATTCTCCCTCGGTGTACCCAAACAGGTGCCGGAATGTAGCGACTAGGGGCTTTTCACAGTAACTTCATTGCAATGTTAATGTAAGCCTACTTGTGGCAATAAAAACATTGATATTATAAAAGGGAGAAGTAGTAAAGCTTATAGCAGTTCAGCACATCTGAGAATGAATGGTATTTATTGCCAAAGAATAATCAATTTGAGAGCCTGCTGAACTGATGCCACAGGCGTGTATCAGGAGTCCAATGGAGATGGGAAACCATCTCATGAAGGCAAGGACACGAGAAAAGGATGTAATGCACTTGTGAAGGAATCAACATGGATCTGACTTCATCCAACCCGTGAACCAAAGCTGAACAGGATTATATTGTTACTGGATATGTGAAAATGGATTGAAAGTAACTTTTTTTCCCAAGACAGAATTTGAAACAAGCAGAGAATTCAGCAAAGAAAATATTTCAAGTGGTTTGGCAGTAGTCAATAATTGAAAGTGCAAATCCATTGTAATGTAATTACCCTTTTAAGTATGAGACCTGGCCTATAGTGTGATTAAATTCTTTAGTATACTTGAGATCATATGGAAATGGTAATTTAGTGAAGACTGAATTGTTGGTACACAGTTCAGGCACTGATTTTAGATTGTAGTTTATATATAGTCTGATGAAAGATCGTCAATTTAAAATGGTCACAATGAGGAGAGGAGGTAGGGAAAATATCTTCACATGGGGAGCCTTTGTTCCTCTTAAGGACATTATGCAGCGATGAGAGAAAGCAGAATTACTGCATCAAAGAGTCAGCACACACAGATAAGCCAAATAGGCTCTCATAGTCTATGAACTTCTGTGGTTCCAGGGTACACATTTAATAACTGGTATTATTAGCAAAACTTGGCAAAGTGGGTGATTCTACTCAAGGTGCAACATAAGTCAGGTAACTTCACACAAGCTTTATTTTCTATTACCAAGTAAATATTTCCGACCATATACAATTTTCCTTCACTTCTGAAGATGATCATTGTAACATCCATTGCCACATAACAAGGAAAACAAGAGAACATAATAAAGGACATATGAATGTCTACATTGGGGATATGAATTACATCTTATGAGTGGGTAAACGTAATTAGGGGTGGCGTTGCAAAAGAATGGTCGAATATAAAGCATGTCTTGCAGATCTTTAAATTTGTTCAGTTCATTCATTAATTAGGGTGGGTAAAAGATTAATTAGATGGAAATACTAATTTCAGTTTGCAAACTATATTGCATGCTAATTCTAACAATAATTTGCAATTATACAGCAACTTTAACTTGGTAAATGTTGCAAGGTGTTCCACAGCAAAGTTAGTGACAAAATGTAAAACTGAATAACAGAAGGATATCTTAGGCTGAATCTTTTCAGAAGTCACAATCACAATTGGATTGCCATTTCACTCTTAGTTTCTTATCTAACGCAGGGGCTCACATTTCTGGCCCAGACTTCCAAACCAGACATCTCCAGAAACGTGAAGTGTATCTGTTCTCTGAATCATTCCTTATAGTGCAGGATCTGTGAGAGATGACAAGGAACGGCCCCCTTTTAAGGCATAAGCTGTCGGAAATTTTCATTCACTCTCCACCGAAAAGTTATTTAAGTGCCTAAAACCTTTCAATGTTAGTGAATGAATGGAATAAATGTGCAGGGTTGGGCGAGGAAGCATCCAAGGGGCGAGAGGAAAGTCATTGGTGGGTGGTGGGAGAACGTTATGTGGGGATGTAGTTCAGTGAAGTCACAATGGGGCGATATCAGGGTTGGGGTTGGTGATCCCAGAGAAATAGGCCAGAATTTTATGTATAAAGTTTCAGCAAGCTCCCAACCTGGAAGCACGTAAAATCGTGTGAGAAGACATCGTCATTTTGGACAGTAGGCGTTGCAACAATTTAAACAGCAATTAACTGGGATTTTACTTTGTCCGCTTCCTTTGCTGTTGGCAGGTGGGCTGAGCGGAAAGACAGCCTTTACATTTAAGGCTGCAATACAATCCAGAGTAGGATGAAATTCAGATCTCAAATAAAACTAACAAATGTATCTGGAGCCAAGGTCTCGGATTGTGCTGTCTAGAGACTTGTCACAGCTCATTCGATGATTTTTTAAAAAGA
Organism: Scyliorhinus canicula; assembly: GCF_902713615.1. Classification (NCBI taxonomy): domain Eukaryota; kingdom Metazoa; phylum Chordata; class Chondrichthyes; order Carcharhiniformes; family Scyliorhinidae; genus Scyliorhinus; species Scyliorhinus canicula. The sequence goes on along the minus strand of NC_052153.1, from coordinate 62,716,110 downwards.
AACCTCAACTGTAGCTCCCTCAGAAAGTTCCACGACGGCCACCTGCAACACACTGGAACCGCTAGCCGCATATTCCCTTTTCTTGTTGTCCGTTCTCTACCCACCCTCCCAGTCAGCGCTCAGCCTTTCACAAAGTGTGTTTCATGCTGGGTGACCAACACCTCGGATGGCCTTTAATTAGACACTCAGCGTAATATCGCGTTAACAACGTGATCTTGGGCGGAGGCTAGTTTCACATTCACTCCCACCCACCCCAATTCCGGGCACGCCCCAATATAATATTCAGGCCATGGTGTTCAAATAAATCAGAGGGGAGTTGACAGGATAGCTTGTTGGGCATAGACAAAACACTCCTAGTCCACCTGGCCCATAAAGTGCTTTAAAGACATTTAAATTATGAATCCAGCCTTTCTCACCTTTTATCAGCCAGGAATCACGAGGCCCCAGAAACACATTTGACAGTATTTAGAAATAGAAGGCCTGTTAAAATGGGGACACACAACCTCCTTAAAGGCCTTCCATAACTTAACTGACCCACACCCTGAGAACAGATTGGTCACCTATCTCCAACCCACAACTAAATAAATAAATAAATAATCTTTATTGTCACAAGTAGGCTTACATTAACACTGCAATGAAGTTACTGTGAAAATCCCCCAGTCGCCACATTCCGGCACCTGTTCGGGTACACTGATGGAGAACTCAGAATATCCAAATTACCCAGCAGCACGTCTTTCAGGACTTGTGGGAGGAAACCCACGCAGACACGGGGAGAACATACAGATTCCGCACAGACAGTGACCCAAGCTGGGAATCGAACCTGGGACCCTGCACTGTAAAGCAACAATGCTAATCACGATGCTATCATGCCACCCCACTATGCTGCTGTGCCAATGATTGGAGACAATTGTGAAGAAGGATGAGGAGGGGTAGTTTACCTTAGTCAGTCATATCAGATGGAATTGTGGCATTGATAAGAGCCATTTTGCTACTGTGCAAAAGTTGGAAACCTCACTGAAGAGATTTAAACATGGAGTTCGGGTAAAGTTCAGCAAAAACTTGGGAGACAACAATATGCTCAAGAACGTCGGAGTGGAAAGAGAGGTAGTTTAGATTTTTTTTTAAGAGGAGGAGAGGGGAAGATAGCCGCATATTTGCTGTAAAGAGGGACAACAGCTAGAGAGAGAACCGTTAACAATTTTGGATAACATGGTGGCCAGGAAGGAAAGTTAGATGGCCAGCAGTTTACTAGGAATCAGGTCATAGAAGCACAGAATGGATATCATGGAGAGGTTAAGCTTAAAGAGTGCATGAGGGGAGACAAGAAAAATGTGAGCTCAGGGTGGAAACTGTAGGATGTTTGGCCTGGTGGGCTAGTGGGGAGAAGTATCTGGCAAAGGCAACTGATTGGATAAGCACAATCTTAGTTATTAAGAAATTCATGAGTTCCTCACGTACTGCTGAAGGTGAAAAAAGTAAAAGGGAGTGAGGTAAAGCATATTTGCTGTTTCTTTATTTGCATTGACAATATCACTACTATCAGGTTTTTTTGGAGCCCTCTTTATTCCTGACCATTTATGCAGCGTGATAAATCATAGGTAATAGAGAGATCAAGTGGTGAGGTAGAGCTCTGCATCCTTAGTGTACATGGGGAATCTGACAGTGTATTGTAGGTGGCGTCACTGAGGAACAGCATGAAATAAGAAACCAAAGATGACAAAGGATGAAACTCTGGGGAACACAAGAGACAGTGGCGGTGATTGCAGAAGATTCCCTAGTTACAATTAGATAGTTAAGAAGGAAAACAGGCGAGGGCAGTCCCAATTAGCTGGACAATGACAGGAAGATATTGGAGGATGGTGTGGCCAACCATGCTAAAATGTGCAGATTAGTCAAGACGGACAAGCTAGAGGATATTACATCATGATCATGGTCACACAGGCTATCAGTTGTTATTTTGAGGAGGGCCATTTCAATGCTGTGGCAGAGCAGATAGCTGCTTGGAGATTCCAACATGAAGTTATGGAAAAGGTGGACAGAGACTTGGGAAGTGGCAGCATATTGAAGGACTTTGGAGGAAAGGGATATTGGGATGGGGATATACATTGCAAGAACAGAGGGGTCATGGGTGAGGTTTTTCTTGAGGAGAGGTGTGGTGATGTCAGACTTGAAAGGACAGTACCATACGAGAAGGAATTGTTTAAATATTAGCAGCACAAATATCAGGAAGGAAGTAGGGTGATTGGTAGTTTAGTGGGAATAGGGTCAAGGAGCATGAGGTGGGTCTCATGGACCAGATGAATTTGGAAAGAATACGAGAGAACATTGAAGAAAAGCTAGAGAAATTCAGCAAGAGAAGGAATGGGCAGTTGACCTGCTCCTCACATTTTTGGGGGGAGATGACAGTGAGGGGGCAGGGGAGAGGGATTTCAGAGCAGGGGGCTCGACAGTAGAGAAGAAAAGTCAAGGCTTATCTTTACATTCCAGGCTGATTCTGGAATATGCAGCAGTTTTGGCTAGGTAGCAGATGAAGATCCCTTTAACATCCCTGATAAAGTATATCATGCCACGTGATGCTGATCAGTTTCAACCCCTATATCCTTAAGGGTTCAGTGACAACAATGAGCAATAAAGTATATAATTTAACAGAAATTATCCAAGTGCAGTGAAACAATTATTTACATTCAACAAATGTAGTTTTGTAAACCAAAGAAACAAAATACTACGGATGCTGGAAGCTGGAGAACTCAGCAGGTTTGGCAACATCTGTTCATCAAAACCCAATTCTGTTTTCATTTGTGAAGTTAAGATCTTATTGATAATTCTGAAGTTCATACACATTGGTCAATATAAAATAGCTGCTTGTATTGTCAGTGTATCTACAAATCAGGAAAACCCGTCCCTGGACAAAACTTTTTTTTTGTTTCCACCTTACAATACACAGATTATTAACATTCTTATCCTTTCTCTATCTGCTGACAAAGCATCACCTACAAAGCAAAAGTTTTTGAATTTAGTTGTACACCAATACAAGGGCAGAGAGCAAATAAAATGTAGTAAAAGGAGTCTGTGTGACTGTTCTGTACTGGAGCATTAGAAAGGGTGCAGATTATCACCGCCACCTTTCAATTCTGGTATTATCCATACAAATCTTTTTTGCACCTTCTCTAGTACCTCTAACTTCTTGAGATAACATGGGAGACCAGGACTGTAGACAGTACTCCAAGTGTGGTCTAACCAAGCTTTAATACAAGTTTAACACAACGTCTCTGTTTTTAAATTGTATGGGTTCTTCCTATTTATTCCCTTATTCCCCCTTTCTTTTATTTTGCCATTAACATTTTTGATCCATGGGTAATGAAAGCACTTTATTTCTAAGTCAAGCCAGAGAGAGAATGGGGAATTCAGAAGTTACAGGAGAAAACACTCGGTTAGTCTATGCTATTTTAAACAGAAGTTTCAGACTTTTGGGCACCAGAGAGAGAGAGAGATGGGGTAGGACTTGGTTTGATTGATTGGCTGGTGGCAAATGAATTAGCCAAAAGGCTTTTCTCTGCCCGGTAAAAGTTGGTGATTGGATCCTATACTATCCTGGTGGGATGGTTCTCAAGAGACCTGAGAAATCCCTGAAGGGTCACCTTGCCCGACCACAACATTCCCCCCCCCACCCCCCCAGTTCGGAGAAATGGCCATGTCTCTCGCCATTCTCCCTGTCCAGAAAGGCTGTGTGTGCTTTATTTCTAGAGCTGCAGAGAACCTAATGAGTTAACCTACAGGGAAACCATTGCAGGCTGCAAACAAAGACAAGGACCTACTTTCTCTCCATGAAGGCTGTGAGAGTGCTGTATTTCTGAAACTACAGAGACCTGAATGAATCTACAGTAAAAGCCTCAAACAGAAAACAAAGTTTAAAGAGCAGAAAGGTGCTAAAAATCACCATCAGAAAAAAAGACTCTTTTTCCCTTTTGTGTATATAGAGGATAGGACAAGTTAAAGTGGGGAATTAGGAATTAGATAATAGTGAACCAGTTGCATTTGCTGATTATTTCATTCAAGTCTTGTTATTAATAAAAAGTAATTGTGTTTACATTTAGAAACACGGTGACTGTAATTATTGGGCAGCCAAGAGACAAAGACTTTTCCTAAGAATTATTGATTAATTCACTTGTGTTGCGGCTCCGGGACAAATGGGGCTGCGATTGACCGCTCATCACCCATGGTGTCGTAACGCAATTCTATTCTCTGTAGTATTGCTTCTTTTCATGATTTGTGTATCTGTACCTCTACATCCCTTTGCTCCTCTAACCCATTCATACTAGTATTCAAGGAATATGTGCAAATAGTATTCTACTCCCTGTTCACATCTGTGGTCACCTCCTTTTCTACTGGAGGGGCTCTACAGCATGTGCTGTATGTCATTTTGGAGGAAGCCACACAGCTCTTCAGACATCACCAGGAATGTCAGTCAAGGCCAGTGTAAAATCCAACTAGCTAGAAACATTCATCGGACACACAGTAGGATACGAAGAAAGAGATTTATTAAGATACACTACTAAACTCCCATGCCCTGAAGGGTCACCTTGCCCGACCTGCACCCAAGCCGGGGTTTTTAATATTGTGGAGCCTTTCCTGTTGATGGGGAAGCTCTGCCCCAATTACTGGGGGTGTTCATACTCGCTATGAGTTAATGGGAACCGGATGGTTCACACTCCCTTACTTCCCAGGGGTCACATTCTCCCCCCCCCCCCCCCCCCCCCCCCAAAGTTCGGAGAAATGGCCATGTTTCTCGTCAATCCGTGGGACACTTTGTCCGTTTTGCCTGGTGTTCAGGCGTTGAGGGGCTGGCCCAGGAGGCACATACCTGATCGGTGAGTGGTGCTTCCGTACCGAGCCTCGAGGCCAGACAGGTGTGACTGGCATTGGAGGAGTGGGCATGGATATTGACGGGGGAATGAATGGCGCGGATTGGCGTCTTCCTGCAACTGTACGTCCGCTGGGGTGGCACTGTAGCGCAGTGGTTAGCACTGTTGCTTCACAGCACCAGGGGACCAGGTTCGATTCCTGCCTTAGGTCACTGTCTGTGTGGAGTCTGCACGTTCTCCCCATGTCTGCGTGGGTTTCCTCCCGTGCTCCAGTTTCCTCCCACGAGTCCCGAAAGACATGTTTGTTAGGCGAATTGGACATTCTCCTTCAGAGTACCCGAACAGGCGCCGGAATGTGACGACTCGGGGCTTTTCACAGTGACTTCATTGCAGTGTTATTGTAAACCTACTTGTGACACTAATAAAGATTATTATTATTATGTCGAGGTCCAAATCAGGATCTGAGAAAATGGCGTCGGCATCTCAACCTCCTGGCCGTCGACAGTCGGAGGGGATGCCGGTTGCGGTGGAGGTAGTGGAATCTGGGCACCGGTGGCGGGCACTGGCAATTCTTGGGAGGCGCCACAGATAGGGTCCATATGGCGGGTACATTCCCGGCCCAATGCCTGTACAAAACAAGTTACTGGCCACGTTTTGCATAGCACGATTCCCGGGATCCACCTGGCTCCGATCACCAAGATTCTGGGCAAAGATGGCATCTCCAGGAGTAAAACTCTGGAGCGGCCTCTGATGCCCCACGTCGAGTTCATATTACTCTTGGACTCCAAAGACGATGGACAATCCTTCCTTTTCGATCTGCGTATAACTGCGCTCAGCATTGGCGAGCATGTGGGATGCAAATGCGATTGGTCGTTCTGATCCATTGGCTATGCAATGGGCGAGGACCATGTCCACGCCATAAGGAGATGCATCACATGTCAACAGCAGTGGTTTGGCGGGGTTGAAGTGCGTTAGTAGTTTTGAGGACAACAGCTGCCATTTTACCACGCCGAATGCCCGCTATTGAGACGGTGTCCAGTCCCACGGTTGACCTTTGTTTTTAACACTAGGTAGAGGGGACTGAGAAAGGTTGCCAGGCTCGGGATGAATCTCCCGTAATAATTTACTAATCCAAGGAAAGAGCGTAGTTCTGGCTGGCTGCCGGGGACAGGGGCATGTTTTATTTTCCACACCTTGGCCTCTATAGGGTGCCGATCCAGGTCCACTTGGTACCCCAAATAAGTGTCCTTGAGGGCATGAAGACTCATTTTTCCGACCAGAGACATATGTCTGCCTGCTCAAAACGCCGGAGGACCTCAGCCAGGTTCAGCAGATATTCCTGGTCCGACACCCTGGTAATGAGGGCATCGTCCCAAGTAGACGGCCACCCTGGGCAACCCCCGCAGGATGTTCTCCATCACATGCTGGAAAATAGCACATGCCGACGAGACTCCAAAAGGCAACCAGGTATACTCTAATAAGCCCGTGGGTGTACACAATGACAAATCAACGGGAGTCTGGGTCCAGTATAACCTGTAGATGTGCATGACTCGTGACCAGTTTTGTGAACGTCCGTCCTCCACTCAGCTTTGCATCGAGGTCCTCAATGTAGGGGATCGGGTGTCGGTCCAAACAGGAAATGCATTCATCGTCATTTTATAGTCCTCGCAGAGATGCATGGAACTGTCTGGTTTGAGTACTGGCACAATTGGGGTGGCCCAATTGGCAAACTGTACGGAGCAGATGATCCCGAAATGTTCGAGCCGGTCCAATTCAGCATCAGGTTTTGGCCGCAATGCATAGGGGACTGGGTGGGCGCAGAAATAATGTGACAGTGCCTACAGGTCTCCACTGATTTTGGCCATGGCTGCTTTTATTGCGCACAGTCCATCTGCAAAGACCATGGGGAATCTGCCGAGACTCGAGACCGTGCGGGTTCATGGGGCATATACTCTTGGGTTTCACATGGTGCCACCAGTCCTGACCCAGCAAACTTGTTCCTCCACCACACACTACCACCAATGGTAGATTAGCGGATTGGTGCCCATAAGTCACCGGTACCTCGGCAGTGCCCTCAATGGCCAACGGCTCTCTGATGTACATGGCCAACCTGGCCTCAGTGTCACGGAGAATCAATTTGTGGAAGCCTGTGGAGATGCCCTCAAATATGCGGCGGCTGATCACGGACACAGCTGCTCCAGTATCCAGCTCCATGTCGATGGGGGTGCTCATTTACCAAAAGGGATATTCGTATTGGGGTGACACAGGGTGCCACAACACTGTAGATCCTCCTAGTGGTCGTCGGCATAGTAAGCCTTGTCACGAGGGGAGCAAAACCGTCTGGATAGGCGGCAGGCAGGCTACTCATCGCATTGGCCACTGGGTCTTGGGCCTGGACATCTGTCAGGGTATCCCTTACCCGCTGATTCAACCCTGCGCTCCACAGTTGCTCTGTGACAGTGGCCGCCATCATTTGGGCAGGCACCCCATTGCTGGGTCTCCCGGTCCTCCGCCTGGGATGGACCTTGGCAGCAACATTTGGAGCGCCCCGATTCAACTCCGCCATCTCTTGAAGCTCCTGGACTCTTGAGTTCTGCGCTCTCACAGGAGGCGGCAATTTCAATTGCCCGCTGCAAAGTCAGCTAGGTTTCAGTGAGCAACTTCCTCTGTGTGGCGAGGTCCCGTATCCCGCAGACAAAGCGGTCGCAAAGAGATTAGCTATGGGTAGGCCAACCTCGCAAGTGTCAGACAGCTTCCTTCAACGCGCCAATAAAATCACTGTTTGATTCATCTTGGGCTCGGTTGGCCATGTGGAAGCGGAATCGGCGAACAATGACTGGTGGTTTTGCACTTTGGTACCAAGGCTACCAAAGCTGCAAAAGACTTGGGAGTCAGACGCATCTGGATGTCTTAAACATTTGATAAGTGCATGTGTTGGCCCGGCAACCACCGTTAGTAGGGTCATGGTCTGCTGTTCATCTCCAATTATGCCGTTGGCTCGAAATAAATATTGCATACACTCTATGTATTGAGCCCAATCATCATAACTCACATCAAAGGTCTCCAGCTTTCCTCTATGCGGCCTGGACAAAGTGGCCCGAGAGTGGAACATGCGGTGGCAGCAATAAGTCCACTTTAGCCTCATCGCCAGTGTAGAATTCAATGGGTGAGAAACACTCAGAGGACACTCGGTAGGAACGAAGAAAGAGACTTATTAAGATACACCACTAAACTCCCACGCCCCGAAGCTGCCCGACCTGCACCCAGGCCGGGGTTTTTATAAGGTGGAACCTTCCCTGTTCAGGGGCAGTTCCACCCCCAATTACAGGACGAGTTCATACTTGTCATAGTTAATGGGAACCAGATGGTGCACACTCTCTTCCTTCCCAGGGGGTCATAACAGACTGTATACAATTTCCTCCTGTGATGCTTCTCTATTTTGAGCCTGCTGTCTCTGGTTCTCTCTTTATTCTTCCTCCACCATCACAAAAAGGAGTACAGCCACAAAATGAGTCATTTTCCTAATTTTTCCTCCCAAAAAGTAGCTTGTGTAATGACTTCCTACAACGGCAAGAGACGATGGTGGTTACAATTCTACCCTAGTCAGCTGATAGTTACTTGCTTCAGGTAATTACGAGTATCTGTGTGTTTCAAAATCTAGATCCAATGTCAAGTAACCCCACAAACAAGTGCAATTGGAGGATATGCATATTTGTGATCCAGGGACATGGTGAGTTTTGTAAGTGGAGATTTATTCCGGGTTTTATGTACAGCCATGAACGATGGAGGATACTTGGATGATTTTAATTTTTGCATGTAACTCACTTAAAATTCCAGAGTCTTGTAAGTTGTATGCCATTTGTTTATGCTTAGTTTGTACATCTCAGGGCATCAAGTCAAAGAAAACTGCAGACCCACATATATTTCAATATAGTACTGGAATCTTTGGATACAATGATACAAGGGGTTTAAATATTTTTTGAGCCTTCTTTGCCTTTCCTTTTCTTTTCTACACCTCCAGTTTCCCACCAAAGGCAATTTCTGAGTGCATCCTGAGAGCTTGCACAGTCTGAAAATCTGAAAGGCAGAAATAAAGCAAAATCTTTGTAACTAACTGAACATTAATCTCAAGGTACATATGTTAACAAGGTTGACAAATAAGGAATTTGTGTTCCAGTTCTGTGCAAATCACAGCATTCCCTGACAACTTGTAATTATTTACAGTAAGTTCACATTCCCTTTTTAACTGAAGTAGGAATTCATCAGAGTGCATTTTATCATGCAGTAGATTAAATCTTTATAAAGAGAAGCTGTTGCTTGCAAATACAGAAAGTGAAGTTTACGTGCACTACTCTGAGCCCTACTACTTGCTCCAAAACATTGTACATTCTAGCATTACATTTCATACACTAACACCCTTACTGCAGCTTCATTAACAACACTCTTTAAAACAAAATCAGAAAAATTGCAAATGCTGGAAACCAGAGATAAAAATAGAAAATACTGAAATTATCCATCAAAGCTCTGGATCCAGGAATTGTGCCTTTAGATTGGAAAATTGCAAATGTTGCATAGTTAGTTAAGAAGGGGTAGAGAAAGAAATCAAACATCTACACACCTATAAATTTAACATTTATTGTGGGGAACAGCTGGCAGAATACCGTTCAGGCTCTTTGAGATTTTGAGGGCTATATTTTGTATTTTCTGCAGGCTATTTTATTTCACAGGTTCCTTGAAGGTAGAGCAAGCCTAAATTAGACATCAGACTGTGGGCCGGACTCTCAGGCTGAGGGCCTCCTTTCTTCCACGCCGGCCCCTTTAACCCTATGTCAGAGAACCCACTGCGCATGCGCGCGTTGGCGCCAGTGCCACTGGGCATGCGTAGGCCCCGTGGCGCCCAATTGACGCCAGGATCAGCAGCTGGAGCGGCATGGGCCGCTCCAGTGCCGTGCTGGCCCCCTGTATGGACCAGAATTGTTGATCCTGAGACCGTGTTGACACCGTCGAGAAATGCAACGGCGTTTCCAACGGCGTCAACACTTAACCTCAGGATCAGAGAATCCCGCCCATAAAGTTCTTCAGGGACTTGACAGAATAAATGCGGAGAAAATGTCCGGCTGCACATTCTAGAATATTGTACATAGTCTCAGAATTAGTCAGCCATTTAGGATTGGGAGAAATGTTTCCATCCAAATGGTTTTGGATCTTTTGAAACCTCAACTTCATAGATTTGTGGATGCTGTCACTGTATATTCAAGGCAGCACTGCTACCTCAATGTTCTAGGGACTCGGGTTCAATTCCGACCTCGGGTGACCGTCTCTGTGGAGTGTACATTCTCCCGTGTCTGCGTGGGTTTCCTCTGGGTGCTCCGGTTTCCTCTCACATTCCAAAGATGTGTAGGTTAGGTGGATTGGCCATGATAAGTTGCCCCTTAGTGTCCAGGAATGTGTAGGTTAGGTTAAAGGGTTATAGGAATTGGGTGGGGAAGGGGGCTTGGGTGGGTGTTCTTTCAGAGGGTCAGTACAGACTTAATGAGATGAATAACCTCCTTCTACACTGTAGGGATTCTATAATTCCAAGAGGATTAAGGGAAAGGAGTACAGTGCAGGAAGATGGCGTTGACAAAGAATGTCAACCATGATCTATCTGAATGGCATATCAGGCTTTCAGAGCCAAATAGCCGAATACAGTTACTATTTTTTCTTTGTGCAGTCATTTTCAAACTCAGGGTCACGACCGCTGGGTGGGTTGCGGGCAGGTGCCGGGAGGGTCACGGGGTAATTGATCGCAGCGTTCCCAAACGTGGGAAGATGTCCCAACGGCAGTGACCAGCTTTTAAAAATGCCGGCCAGGACTGGCTTTCAAGAATGCCGGTCGTCCCACGTATGCTTGCGCCCTCAGCCTGATGTAGCACTGTGCAGGACCGGAGCCCAGCAGGGAAAGCTGCCTTCTCCACACATCAGCACACTGTCCCAGGAACAGATTTGTTTGCAAAAATCGATGGAGTCTTCCTGCCAGACGTGGCGGCAGAGAGCAGGTCATGTGCCCGGTACACTGACGTCACATGCTCTGGGCGCGATATTACTCAGGAGAACTTCCTCCATTGTGTAGCTGCCAGCAAGCACGCAACAGGACTGTGTGAAGAACTGAAAATGGATCTTCTTGGACTAAGGAAAGGAAGGCCAGAGACCTTCCACGGTAGCATTGTGGATAGCACAACCGCTTCACAGCTCCAGGGTCCCAGGTTCGATTCCGGCTTGGGTCACTGTCTGTGCGGAGTCTGCACATCCTCCCAATGTGCGCGTGGGTTTCCTCCGGGTGCTTCGGTTTCCTCCCACAGTCCAAAGATGTGCAGGTTAGGTGGATTGGCACTGGATAAAATTGCCCTTAGTGTCCAAAATTGCCCTTAGTGTTGGGTGGGGTTACTGGGTTATAGGGATAGGGTAGCTGTGTTGACTTTGGGTAGGGTGCTCTTTCCAAGAGCCAGTGCAGACTCGATGGGCCGAATGGCCTCCTTCTGCACTGTAAATTCTATGGGAAAAACAGGTCAGGATCGCACAAATGAATCTGCTGGAAAGAGCTTCGCACGAGAGCCCACGGCAGGACAAAGCAGTGTTGGTGAGAGCACCAGGACCACTGATGAACAATCCATACAGAAATGTAACATTGAATGATAATGCAAGTGAGATCACGAGGACCAAGCAGGCTAACCCGTTTCATTAAAGGTAAGCAAAAATGGTGGATCGCAAAATTCACCATTGGCAAAAATGGTTGGTTTTTTGGTAAAAAAGGGTCCCCGGAAAAAAAGTATGAAAAACACTGTCTCAGTGGATTTGGACAAATTGCAGCTCAAATTGTACCTCTATCCTGACACAGATCCGAAAGTGCTGTACAGGCTCAAATCAAAATTTTCTGTATGGCTCAGAACTCTATCACATATCTCATTATTTTGAGCCAGTGTATAAAGCACAGCAAGTTTGTTGAGATGGTACAAATTGAATACCAATCTGTTGAATTCAGTAAAAAGTACAGTGAAAATGTTTCAATTATTTATAAAAGCAGCTTTAAGAGTGGAGCATTTTGAAGGCTGAATTGTTCTAGCTCAGCATAGGTGGTGACATTAAACAAAGCACAACACTGAAATATTGCATCTCAGTTCCAAAACCTCAGAAATTATGATTATAATCCACACATAACAATCATGTGCACATTTCTAAGCAATTAGTAGATTGATAAAATAGGGTGGGAGATCTCTTTAATAAATAATACTTAAGAACAAGATTTTATTTCCTATTTCCTTTTACAATATTATAGGCAGTAACTTCCGTGGAATGGCAAAGTTGGATTGCCACTCTCCTCCTACTTACTTATCCTGACATACAGCGCACCTTTCTTGCCTGAACTTCCAGCTTGGGTCAGGTTGCATTGGGTTCCCGAGGCTCCCAGTTGGGTTGAAGGTAAGGAAGGCATGCCCCTTCTCTACAGCACTAACTGTCATAAAGCAGGTAAGTTTGAATTTGAGAAGTCAGGATGTAAGGTAAGTGGGAAAGACCTTTTTATACTGAAAAAGGGATGGGGGGGGCACATTTGTAAATAGATGACAATCACCTACTATAAAATATGTGATCCAATAAAGTATCCTAAAACAAGAAAAAGGGTGGGTTGGAGCTCTTGTATATTGTACAGTAAAACTTCAATAAAAACATTTTCAAAAAGAAAAAATGGAAGGACTGGGGGGGGGGGGGGGGATGGACGATAGGGTCAGTTGGGTGAGGTAGGGTGGGTTTTGAGGTCAGGTAGTCAGTGGGGAGGGGATTAGGTGGTCAGTGGGGGGGGGGGGCGGTCAGCGAGACAATTACAGTAGTCCCCCGTTATAACGCGGGTGTTCGGGTCCAAGACAGCCACCCGCGTTGTATCCGAGCCGCGGATATCCAAGATGGCGGATATCCAAATGAATGAACGAGAGGAAACATCGCTGACTGTGCTGAACATTGCTGAATGGAAGGGCGTTTTAAATAAGAAACAGCAAAGTTCGTTCAAGTCTTAAATCAAGTTTTAAATTTATTAAAATATATACAATAATATACAGTATACATACAATAATATACTTAAAATTGTACTTACAAGCATATTTTTTTAAATCATTTAAAAAAGTCTGTGAGTTTCCTCTGGCACATCCCTTTCCTCATCTTGACTTGTGCTTGTCTCTGGAGGTTCTTCAGGTGTAGGATGTATATTGGGTCGAAGTCTTGCTGCTCTGTGTATGCTATGAGCCACTTCAGGTGCGTGATGGCATCCGAGTGGCTCTTTGCCACTGTGGGCTGGGGTTCTTCTTCTTCTTCTGCCTCCTCTTGGGTGACCTGGTCGATGATCTCCTCCTCTGTGAATGTTTCTGCGGGTGCCATGTCGTCCTCTGCTGCTGACCACCTGTTCACCCAATCCTGGAGTGTTAGGTTCTCATCCAGTTGGTCCTCTAGCCTCTCCTCAGCTGCCCTGATCTCTGCTTCAGTAAAGCCTACGAAATCCTCTTCATCCGGGTAATGTTGGGGTCGTGGGAGTGCTGCTCCTAGGGCCTTGTTCCAGCAGTTGGCGATGGTCTTCTCTGTCACAGCTCCCCAGGCCTTCCCTGCCAGATAACAGGCATCCTTGATGGTGATGGCTTTCAGGTAATCTGGGACAGTGAGAGGAGAGTCTATCATTTCCAGGATCAGTTCCTTTTTGTACACAGACTTGAAGGTCTGAATGATGCCAGCATCACATGGCTGGATCTTGCTGGTGGTGTTCTTTGGGAGATAGAGCACTTGGATCTGCCCATCCCTGGTCTTGAGAACATCTCCCTGAGGGTGGGCTGAGCAGTTGTCCAGTAGGAGTGTGGCCTTCTGCGGTAAGTTGCGGGCTCTAAGGTGGTCCCTGACACTGGGTACGAAGAACTTGAAGAACCACTCCTCAAATAAGGAAGCTGTCATCCAGGCTTTGCCAGAGTTCCGGTAGGTAATGGGTAGGTTCTCCATGTTGATGTGGTGAAAGCATCTAGGAGACTTGAATTTGCCCACAATCAATGGCTTCAGCTTGTGTGTTCCCGTGGCATTGCTGGCAAACAGGATGGTGAGCCTGTTCTTGGCTTGCTTGTACCCCAGAGTCTTGTGGGCATCATCCTTGACAGCTAGGGTCTTGTCAGGCAGCATCTTCCAGTAAAGCCCTGACTCATCTGCATTGTAGAGTTGCTCTGGGGTCAGCTCCTCTTGCACCATGTAGTTCGTGAGGATGTCGGGAAAGGCTGCTGCGGCTCCTGAGTCGGCGGATCTCTGTTCACCACTGATGGTAACTGCACCTATCCCATGTCCTTTCTGGAACCGATGGAGCCAACCCTTGCTGGCTACGAAATTGCTGTCCTCTGGGTGGAGCTGGTGATGGAACTTCTCAGCCTGAGTCCTGATGATAGGTCCAGATAGGGGGGTGCCACCAGACTGTTCCTGGACAAACCAGGTGAACACAGCCTTCTCCAAGTTACTGTCACTAGCGTTCCTTGCCCTTTTTCCTGCTAAGCCCTCCACTCTGAGAAACTGTCCCAACATATGCTCTTAAATTGGGCTCATCTTTCACCCACCCACGGAGGGTTGACTCTGGTACACCAGTCTCTCTGGATAATTTTGCCTTCGTTTCCCCGTTTCGAAGCCGGTCTATCAAATGTATCTTTTGACTCACTGAGTAAGACTTGCGCTTAAACATTTTGAACGACAGTAACTGAACTCGAAGATACCTGCACTGGAAAAGGTATCCCTTTTATGGCTGTGTAATTGGGCTAATCGGTCGCGGCTACTCATCGCGGCTAATCGTTCTACAGTACAGTAATCATCGCTGCTAATCGGTCTAATCATCGCGGGTAATCATCGCTGCTAATCGGTCTGATCATCGCGGGTAATCATCGCTGCTAATCGGTCTAATCATCGCGGCTAAAAAAGGTGCTGTTTCAAAAAGAGTTTAAAATGAGTCAAGTAAGTTGGGGTCCATAAGCCCCACCCCCCCCGCCGTATATCGCGAACCGCGGTATTGCGGAGCGCGGTATAACGGGGGACTACTGTATTGGGGAGGTAGTCAGAGGGGCCAGATGGTAGTCAGGGAGAGTCGTGTTAAATGTTGGTGTGGTAGAGGTAGTCATGTGGATGGGTCAGTACCTTAGTTACCCAGAAGTTAGAAGTTGTTTTAACTCTTCAACCTTTTACTTTTGCTGTAACAAAATCAGAGTTCACCACCAGTGCAGCACAAATGCCCAATGGAAGTTTGAACTTCCCAGACAATTGCCATGCAATCTTCAGGTGGGGACTTCCAGGGCATTGTGTCCCAATGCATCATTGGGGTACCCACAGATGCCCTGGAGTTTGGAAATTACAAGCCCTTGTCACTAAACTCCAAACTGAATTTCATTTAAACTAGATGATATAGAGTTAAAAATATAGTAAAGTTCCTGCAGAACTGCTTATGGCAAGTCACTTGACATTAACTGTTTTTCATGCCTTGTTCTTGGTGGTGCTTCACCTGTTTTGATTGCACCATTCTCTTTTGCCTTCTTTCTGTCCCTTTCTTTGCTTTTTAATTTGTGTTTTATTTAATCAGCCTGTGTTTTTGACATCTACCTACCGCAAATGAAAATTTTACTCTATTCCAACCCCTGCAGTTTAATAATAGGAACAGCAATTTTCTGCCACAAAGTTGAAATGTGGTTATGGTTCCAACGTAAATGTGGTGAAGTGTGGGCCATGGTGAGATGGGAAGCAGGAGCCTCAGATGCGAATGAGTGCAGTTACAATAGAGACCTGGGCGAAGCCTTGATGACAGACAAAAGTAACAGCAACAGAGAGCAGCCGGGATAAGTTGAGGGACAGTGTTACTGCCAAATATGGGAATAAGTAAGAAATGGATTGGGTAGCACATGGAATAGGAACATGGAGGAGAAATACTATAATGGAATAACCAGATGAGCTGAGAAAGGGCCTCAAAGATGGGAAATGAAAGAAACAACAAGTCCCTGTTTAACTGTGCCCCATTTAACGTCATTTTAATTTAATGTTAGATAAGCTCATAAGGCCCGTAATCTTGCTGAGCACAGCAAGATTAGTTTTAGTGTAGTTTCCCACATGACCCAATTGGTGCCATTTTGGAGTGGCCTCTACCCTTCCCTGACCTCCAATATGTGGCCTATTTTCCCTCCTCAACCCCTGACTTCCGGCCTCTCCATGCCTGAGGCACATTTTCTCTGAAACTCCTGCTCTGACTCACCCTCTCATTACACCCCTCTCATGAACCTGCATTCCTGCTCAAGATCTCGATTGGATCCGACACCGGACCTCCTGGGTTGTGAAAGTGGAAGTCCCGATGATGCAGAAGTGCTGAGCTGGGGCTGTAATAATCCAAGCATTTTTAATGACTTGAAGCTGTTCCTGCTGCTCATCTCCAGGGCCTTCGCTCATAACAGAGGTTCAAAAGGACACTGAACATATATGAACAAAAAATGTAAATAACATTTAGGGGCGACACAGGGACACTGTTAGCACTGCTGCCTCACAGCTCCAGGGATCCGGGTTCAATTCCAGCGTCTGGTGACTGTCGATGTGAAGTTTGCACTTTTTCCCAGTGTCTGCGTGGGTTTCCTTTGGGTGTTCCGTTTCCTCCCACAGTCCAGGGATGTGTCGGTGGATTGGCCATGATAAATTGCCCATAGTTTCCAAAAGGTTGGGTGGGGTTACTGGATTACAGAGATGGGAGGAGGCATGGCCTTAAGTAGGGTGCTCTGTCGAAGGGCTGGTGCAGACTCAATGGGCCGAATGGCCTCCTTCTACACTGTAGGGATTCTATTCTATGAATTGCAATAAAACACAAAGTGGCTTTACTGTTATGCCTGGAAAACTGGCCATAATGTTAAATGCAAGCTCTGAACTCATGTGGGCTCAGTAATTTACAGGCAAGGTCAGTTTTATGGGTGGAGATGCATTCAAGTTGTCAGGGGATCAATAGACATACATAAAACAAACAGGAGTATGCGTATTGTAGCTAAATGTATAATCAGGCTTGTCCAACCTGTTTGTGCACGCCTGTGTGTGTGCGAATGCGCGGTGGGACATTTCAGTTTTTTTCTCACTTGGGGTTGATTAATAAATTTTGCAAAGACAAGATTTGTCACAACATTAAACATGAACTTCTTTTAAATGAGCTGATGTTTGAAAATAAACAACTGCTGAGCAAGTGAACAATGTCAAGGTAATAAATTGATCATTTTTTAAAAATGTAATAAATAAAACCGGCGAGTATTACTCTTTTCAAGGGCCGGTGCAGACTCAATGGGCCGAATGGCCTCCTTTTGCACTGTAAATTCTATGATTCTATGAGTAGTCAGGTGTGTGTTTGACTCCCAGTCTCAGAGTGTTCATTCACTCAACCTCACCCAATGTGAGAGTGCATGTTGGTGTGTTAGGGTGAGGACAAAGGAGTACTCCGAGACTGGGTCACACACAAGCCAGCACGCCCGCACACAAATGCACGCACAATTAACTTCACACTGTTTGCTGCTCGTTTCTCCTCGCATTTCAAATGTAAGTCAGTTGTATGTCCAACAAATTTGGAAGGCTGAGTTCTGAGGGCTGCTGGCTGGACAAGCCTGAAATTCCATGATTAACAAAGCTAGGCAATTGGCTTCCACCCTGGTCGTGCATTCCTCTGGACACAAATACAGAAGAAATTCAAAGCCTTACTTTCCGAATCTGCACATGAACAATAGTCACTCGGACAAGGTACCCAGCATGTATCACCACTTGCAAAATAAGTAGAAAAACAAATTGGAGAAAAATACAAACTCATGTTGAAGGAAAAATAACTAAATCATTACTGACAGTACCGTGCTGACAGGAGAACACTGCACATTTTTAAAACCTGCATGTCCTCTTTAAGAGACACTATTGATCTTTAAGAAAGCTGCCAAATGTCACCTGACCTTTAGAACTACAAGTTGGCCAAGCTTCTGGAAATGTCTAAAAGATGTTTAAAATAAACATGCCTGGACGACATCTTTGTGGAGTGTCACACCTGCCTTTGTCAGGTCTTAGCCCAAAACAGCAAAGGTAGTATGGCCTCAGTCATTCGGTCTCCAGTAAGGGTGTGAAACAAAAGAGAACGAACAAAACTGATTATGCACAAGGGAACTGCTAAGGACCTCTATCTTCCTTTACTGTAAATTGATGGCTTTGACAATGAGTTACTTTGTTGATATTGTCATGGGAGTGTCCCTTTAAGAAATGTTTTTGTCTTATCACATGGCTTCGGTGATGTCATTGTGTGCGTGGAGCTGGGCTATGGCTCTGAGTTTTACTTTCGCTTTTGAGTTTTGGACTGGTTTGAACTGCACAGGTTGAAAGGCGTATCTCTCTATCTTTATTTTACAAGCTGTTTTCAGACTGCTTGGTAACTTTAAAAAGATAATTGCTTTTTGGAGGGAATTCAAACCTGCTGTTTGAAAAGGGAACAGAGTATCAATAACAAGTTATATACCAGTAAGAATGCCGTGTGTTGGGCCACATCTTTGAAAAGGGGTTTCTGGTTTTACTTGGATTTTGTTATTGAATTGGAACAGTTAAGAGGGAATTCATTAAGGGTTATACATAGATTACTATAGCTGTGTGGGGTCTTTATAGTTGTAGTTGATAAAAATTCTTACTGTGTGTGTTTATACAAATGTTAACTAAATTTGTAGAATAAAGCTTGGTTTTGATTAAAAGCACCTCAGAAGTCCGTTGAATAACACCTGAAAGGCAGGCTCTTGTGCTCATCTTAGCCAAATTCAACATAAAGATTGCAGGTCAGGTGGACTCCAAAATATACTTTGGAGTTGTGAAACCCTGGCCCATAACAATATGAGCAGATTATTGATTGCTTTCTATCATTTATCCATGACCAGTCGTCACAAGAGCAAAACTCTATTTTTGGAAAGTATTTTATTGTAAAGTCCCATGGACTTTGCATACAGCAGAACGCATAAGTTACAACAGAAGAAACATCACTGTTTTATCAGCATTGCTTACGGTCAAAGGTTATTGTGGAAAATACAAGCTCATGGTGTAGGTAGTAACACATTAGCATGGATCGAAGATTGACTATCTAACAGTAAACAGTTGGCATAAATGGGTCTTTTTCGGGTTGGCAAGACATAACGTGAGGTGTGCTACAGGAATCAGTGCAGGGACCTCAACTTTTCACAATTTATGTAAATTACTTGGATGAAGCAATTGAAGGTATGGTTGTGAAATTTTTGCTGACACAAAGATAGGTAGGAAAATAAATTGTGAAAATGTAAGGAGATAGCGAGAGGTTAGGTGAATGGGCAAAAGCCTCGCAAATGGGGTATAATGTGGGCAAATGTAAAATTGTCCATTTTGGCAGGAAGAATAAAAATAGGCTTATAATCTAAACGGTGAGAAATTGCAGAGCGCCGAGATGCAGAGGGGTCTGGATGTCCTAGTGCATGAATTGCAAATGGCTACTATACAGGAACAGCAAGCAATTAGGAAAGCTAATAGAATGTTATTGTTTATGAGGAGAATGGATTACAAAAATAGTAAGGTTATGCCTCAGCTGCACAGGACATTGGTGAGACCACATCTGGAGTATTTTGTACAATATTGGTCTACGTATTTAAGGAATGATGTAAATACATTAGAAGTAGTTAGGAGAAGGTTTTCTAGACTCAATGCCAGGAATGGGTGGGTTGTCTTATGAAGAAAGGTTGGAAAGATTAAGTTTGGGTCCAGTAGAGTCAAAAGAGCATGAGACAACTTGATCAGGACCTTTAGGATCCTGAGGGATATTGACAGGATAAATGTGGAGAGGATGTTTCCTCTTGTCGGAGAATCTAGAACTTGGGGTCACTGTTTAAAGACAGAGATGAGGATAATTTTTTCTCTGAGGGCCCTGATTCTCTGGAATTCCCATCCTCAAAAGGCAGTGGAAGTACAGTCTTGAACTACTTAAATATAGATTTAGGTATAATGTAAACAAGCCCATCAAGTATGTCAAAAACAGAAGATAATAATTATGGGCAGCACGGTTGCACAGTGGTTAGCACAGTTGCTTCACAGGTCCAGGGTCCAAGGTCCGATTCTGGCTTGGGTCTCTGACTGTGCGGATTCTGCGCGTTCTCCCAGTGTCTGCGTGGGTTTCCTCCGAGTGTTCCGGTTTCCTCCCACAGTCCAAAGATGTGCAGGTTAGGTGGATTGGCCATGATAAATTGCCCTTAGTGTGGACAAATGGCTGGATGGGGTTACTGGTTATGGGGATAGGATGGAGTGCTTAAGTGGGGTGCTCTTTCCAACAGCCGATGCAGACTTGATGCGCCGAATGGCCTCCTACTACACTGTAAATTCTATGATTCTATGATTTCCTGGAAGAAAAGAAAGGCTTGCCGATGACTGACACATAAATAAGAACGACCTTCTTCATACCATTTCTGAGGCTGAAACATGATGTAACAGTGCTTAGCCTTGAAGAACCAACACATTTTATAATTTAAGTAAAAGTAAATGCGAGAAATCAGAAACAAACGCCGAAAAATCTGGAAGAACATAAGTCAGGTATCATCCATGGTGGGATAGACAAGTTTGCACTTTGGGCTGCAATCCAACGAAGGAGTAATTAAGCACTCAAGACCAAAACATGAACTTATTTGTTCTCTCCACAGACGCTGACAGACCTATTATTCAAATTTTATTTTTCAATAGAGTTTCAATGAACGTTCCAGTCTAAAGCTTAAAGCCAGGCTATATAGCTCAGTTAGCTGGACAGCTGGTCTGTGATTCCCTGCGAGGCCAACAGCGTAGGTTCAATTCCCCAGCCGACAGAGGTTATTCATGTGGGCCTGCCTTCTCAACCTTGCCTTTTGCCCGAGGTGTGGTAATCCTCAGGTTAAATTATCACCAGTCAGATTTCCCCCTCAAAGGGGAAAGCAGCCTTTGGTCATCTGGGACAATGGTGACTTTACTTTTGTTGAAATACACTGCACTGTTCTATATGCATACAAGTTTAGTAATGTATTGTTTATAAAGAGCTTTGATACGTACTGAGGATGTGATGAGGACTACATGAAAGGTACAATCTTTCTTTGAGGAGTCTATCAACATCAGCAGCACTTCACACACAAGGTTTCCAAGTATTGTGCCATTTTAGGCTCTGAAACTGTGTTAAATCTAATGTGAAATCAGGATCAATATTTTTGGAAATTCATTACAGCATGGATTATTTTAGCAATAGCAAAGTACATAACCAGAATTTTACACAAAGACAGTGGCCCGGGCCCAGCTGAAATGTCAGAAGCCAGACACTTCTGGGGGTCCAGGAAGTCAGGACCTGTGAAGTGTCTCAGGTCATGGCCTCCACTCCCAATTGAGAGGATCTTCCACTTCCGAGAACTGCATGCAAATTAGATGGCTGGCAGCACTCCAAACCCAGCAGCGCCTCCAGCTTTTGGCGGGGTGGGGGAGGGGGGCTACCCCTACCCGACAAGCCCATTCCCAGGGTGTTACATATACTTACAGTCCAAGATTCCCAAGAAATGCATGCATCAGCAATTCTCATAGAAGCATGCAAGTTAGAAATCATGAATTACATTAACTAATTTTGCATCGCGGGTCCAAGTTATTTTACAGTAATATAATAGGATTAACCTCAATTTTATCACAACTGCCTATTAATGAAACTGGACACTCAGACAATCAAGTTAGGCTTATATTGTCGAACTTAAGTAACAAAAACTTTGTTTTCATTCAAACAAAATTGCAATTATTAGAATTTACTATTTTAATCCTACATCCATAAATTAGGAACAGAGGTGGAAAGTATAGTCTAATATATATGGCAAATAATATTTTTCATTTAAAAACATGATATATTGAGATCATTGAATTTCAACACTCCCATTTACTGTATGAATGATTCCAGAAGGCTGAAATTATTGACCTTGAAATTATGCTCTTGGGTGAAATGCTTAACTTTTTGCATGAAATTCCACATCCACTATTTTAACAGAAGTATTCACACATTTAATTTAAAGGGGTTAAAGTCTGCACTACAACAAAGGAACTTCAATCACTCCTTTGTCCTTATCCCTTAGTACAATTTCAAGGCCACTGACTTCATAGCAACACTTTACAATCTAAAAAGTTTGAATAAAGTGTTGAAATCCATGATCAATAGGCCAACGTAATTAATGATTTAGCTTGTATGATTAAACTAATTTTCAGATTTGTACCCAGCTAAAAAGGTAAAACTTCAATTTAAATCGAATTGTGAAATTCTAAAACATTAAAACCGCTGCACATAGGCTTCGCTTTCACTAAAAGGCAAAGGAATTTCAGTAAATCATGGTAGTACATTACAATGGGTGGAAATTTGATTTGAAATAACTAATTGCTCAGCTCATATACCATAAACAAATGAAAATATCCGATTGTTGTTAAAGCTTTAATTTCAATAATGCATCTGAGTTGATTATGAAACCAAAACAATACTCCTGTGTTTTCTTTAGACTTTGGATTGCTAGATTTAAATTGTTATTTTTGAGATATATCAGCAATGTATACAGATCCGGAATATGATGTGCTGCTTACTTTCTTATTTATTCAGACAAAAGTCTTTCTCACATTGTTGCAATAGTTTCCAAATTAATCATCTATCTATTCCTGTGTTTATTAAACTTTTTTCCCTGGGACCCACTTTTGCCAGCTGCCTGGCCTTTGGGAACCACACCACTCTCCTTTACCTAAAAAGTGACAGGTGAGCCTGCTTGGTACTCACAATCTCACTCCAATCAAGTTCATCAGGAGAAGAGGGCAATGCGCACATCGGTGCAGATGGTTCCTTTGCGGCGTCTTCATCTTTGTGAGAACGGAAATTCTAACTCGCACATGTAGGTCATTGTGAAGGGCAACAGCAACAAAATGCTTGCTTTACTCAGCACTGGATAGTCTTCGGAGCTGCTACTCCAGAATGCTGATAATCTCATGGACCTGGGGCGTGTTTTTAAATGGGCTGTCACAGATCAAGTGCAAAAGCTCAGTCTCCTCATTTGGAGTCAGCTGTTAAGTTAATAGCTGACTCTGGGGTCTCAATTGTTGACCCATCTCTTCTCTTCCAAAATTTTAAATATTCTCCTCTGGAAAGTAGCTAAAAACTGTTGGTCAGCATATCCAAATGCGACTGAATAAGGTTGGTCAGTCTATTGATAGTTTCCCTGCTAACACTGCATCGTGGGGAACATGTAGTTTTGGTTTTGTACTTGCACTTGCCAAACTTTCAACAGCGCTTGTAAAGCATCTATTTCTTCACAGCGCCGAAAGCAATCATCATCCTTTCTTTGCAATTAGAGATTCAGTTTGTTTAGAATTGAAAAGGTAAGACAGAGTTAGCATCCAACTTTTATCACCAATGAGCCAATGGGGATGGTTTTTCAAGTAAGAAAGCATGGATTTCATACCTTAATTCGTAAACTGTGCCAAGCACCCGGCCCCATGATTGTGTTGAACAATACATGTATATGCTCGGCCCCCATATCAGAACACAGAGCCTCGGAAGATTGAGTGTGCTGCTTTTAATGAAATTCACGTCTTCCACAATTCCTTTCAATATCACTTCAAGGTCAGATGGAATTCCTTTTGATGCCAGTGCCTCACAGTTAATAAAGCAATAATTACAAAAAATGTCATAACCAGCCTCCTTAATCCTCATTATAATTCTGCTGTATTTCTCAAGTCAGGTTGGCTTCCCTATTCCTCTGCAATGGACGCAGTCGAGCTTGCACATTCCAACCATGCAACTATTAAATGTTTCAAAGATCTGGGCGCCAGTCGTGCTAGTTGTTAATATCAAGAAGGAGAGCAATTCCTCAACAAGTTTATTGTGCCAAACGTACCTGGCACAATCTGAAACATCTGTACTTTCATCCTGTTTGAGAACTCTTGTGCTAGCTTTAAATGAGAAATATGTTGTACTTCTAAATTCTTAAGCAATATCACAAATTCGGCGAGCCACTGTGATCACCAAGTGGGATAAATTTCAGATCTTCAGTTGACTTCTCATCTAGGACCATGCTGGCCATGTCTTAGGCTACAGGAAGAATTAATCTCTCTGCAACAGTGTGGGGCATTTTATTTTAGCTGTGCGACAAGCTACTATGAAAGAGGCTAATTGTGCTTTGTCATTCAAGGTTACATTTCTGCTCAATCTTCGGCTGATGATTTCAGTTCTCGCTGCATCCTTTGAAAAAAAACAATTCAAGGGGTTTCTTCCAAAGCCTGATCTTCAGATGCCATTGCAGTTTTTAGGGTTTTAAACTCTTATTCACCAGTACTTCCCTGCATACTGTTGGTCTTTGCATCCTGATTTGCATGGGCACAATTAACAAAACCATACTTCAAGATATCATCTTTATTCCAGATTTAAGTTTCTTCTTTGTAGAATGGTCACCAGAGTCCGTGGAGCTCTGTACAGAGCTAACACTTACCACTCCTCTGTCCTGTTGTAGACTCTCCTAGGCAACTTCATCCAGCAGATTTTGATTCAAGATCCTGGCTAGCAGCTACAATGCCCATTTGATTCACTGGACGTGTCGTTCTTGTAACAAAATGATCCATGTCCACAAGCCTCTTTCCTTGCTCATAAGTGAAAAAAGCTGGTCTTGAAATTAATTTGTGCTGAAAGGATGTAAGTACAGGGCGCTTGGCCCCCAAGTGTACGTGCAGGGTGCCCTGCGCTGCTCACTTGCCGCTTATGGTCGGAAACGTGACTGTTGATTTGCAGCGGTTTTCAGTCTCAATACCAATAGCGGCTGATGAACACAGCAAGAAGCAATTCGATCAACCGGGAATACCACGTCCCTCAGCTCCACGACATCCACCCACGACCCACCCGCGGGTTGAGACCCGCACTTTGAAAAACCCTGATCTATTCTTCCCACAGTACAGTAGCTTTTAACATTTTTATACTTTGTTTTAGCATTAAAAGAACTGTTACCTGTGAACAAAGCATCAATAACAAATCGTCAATTTGATCCAACAAGGCACCCGTTCCTAAATATGAAGACTATGGGTTCAGGAATTATCCTAATCCATGATTTCACATAATTTAGGATGGCATTGCAGTGCAATACTGAGGGAGCCCGTATTGTCAGAAGGTACCATCTTTCTAATGACCAATTAAACCAATGCTCCATGTTCAGATGGATGGAAAAGATCCTGATCTACCATTTGAAAAATAGGGAATGTGTCCTATTCAACATTTATTTATCTTTTAAACAACAAAACAGGTTAGCAGTTAAATAACCTCATCTTTTGTTTGTGGGAACTTGCTGTGAGGCTGGTTTAGCTCAATGAGCTGGAACATAGAACATACAGTGTAGAAGGAGGCCATTCGGCCCATCGAGTCTGCACCGAGCCATTCGGCCCATCGAGTCTGCACCAAACCATTAAGCCTTACTTTCACCCTATCCCCGTAACCCAATAACCCCTCCTAACCTTTGTGAACACGAAGGACAATTTAGCAAGGCCAATCCACCTAACCTGCACGTCTTTGGACTGTGGGAGGAAACTGGAACACCCGGAGGAAACCCACGCAGACACGGGGAGAACGTGCAGACTTTGCACAGACAGTGACCCAGCAGGGAATCGAACCTGGGACCCTGGTGCTGTTAAGCCATAGTGCTACCATGCTGCCCTTGACAGCTTGTTTGTGATGCAGTACAAGGCCAGGTGCGCGGGTTCAGTTCCTGTACCAGCTGAGAATTCTGAATTCGCCCTGTGTACCCGAACAGGTGCCAGAATGTGGCGACTTCATTGCAGTGCTAATGTAAGCCTACTTGTGACAATAAAGATTATTTATTTGCAATAGTTGCTCCACTTCAAAAACAAAGTGCTCAAGATGTTCTGAGGATGTAAAAGCTATTCCAGAAAAGTAGTTTTCTCTTTAATTAAGATCCCAATAAATTGTTTACATGTGCATTAGTGGCATTGTTTCAGTATGAGATTATGTCTAAATTTCCAGCAGATGGAATCTATTGTAATGGAGCAACTCATTTAATTTCTCTCTTCAGCATCCTAGATTTAGTGTTTACTACTGCCTATGTTAAGAACATACCTTAATACAAAGAGGTAACCTTTGAATTTACTGACAATGAACTTTGTTATAACCCTGCATTTGATAATCCTTAGTGCAATACATGATACTCAGATACAAGTGCAGCCTCATAGTACAATGGTAGATTGCACAACAACTCCAAACTCCCCAACAACCTATTCATACAGCTTTAAATTCCCCACAATGCAACCCTTGATGTTAAAACTGCAATACATATTGTACATTTTGTTTCGACATCAGAAGATGGCTACTTGTCAAAAAAAAAAATCCGTCAATGCTATTCATCCTAATATATCCAAAGTTCAGAGAGGAATTCAAATTTCAATGACCACAAATTTAAGTATCACCTTGTTGACTTTCAGACTTTCTGCATGGCTTCCTATGAATTATTGTACAGTGCAGCATACAAGTCGACCATTGTAGCTTCGAAAAATACTTCCAAAAACAAGGTTAGACTTATATGCAGAGCATAAAATGAGAACCACTGGTATTGGCTAGGTGGTCTTTTGTTTTGAAATGTGAAAAAAAGTTCAGATCATTGGGCGCGATGCGCGGTCTGCTTTGCGATGTGGGTTTCACTGGCTTGGCCAGCATTTATATTGCCAATCCCCAATTGCTCTTGAGAAGGTACTGGTGAACCGACATCCTGATGGGTGGCACGGTAGCACAGCGGTTAGCACTGTTGCTTCACAGCGCCAGGGATAGAATCATGGAATCTACAGTGCAGAAGGGATCCTGGCTTGGGTCACTGTCTGTGCGGAGTCTGCACATTCTTCCCGTGTCTGCGTGGGTTTCCTCCGGGTGCTCCGGTTTCCTCCCACAAGTCCCAAAAGATGTGCTTATTAGGTGAATTGGGCATTCTGAATTCTCTGTCAGTGTACCTGAACAGGCGTGGTCATGTGGCGACTAGGGGATTTTCACAGTAGCTTCATTGCAGTGTTAATAGAAGCCTACTTGTGTTACTAATAAAGATTATCTGTGTGGTGTTGGTACACCCACAGTGCCATTAGGGAGTTGTGTAGTTCTTAGATTTTGACTAAGCAACAGAGAAATGGCGATGATATAGTTTCAAGTCAGGATGGTGTTTGACTTGGAGGGGAACTTGAAGATGCTGGTGTTCCTATACATCTGCTGCCCTTGTTCTTCTAGGTGGTAGAGGTCATGGGTTTGAAAGACACTTTGGAAGGAGCATTAAAGAAATGTTACAGTGCATCCTGAAGGTGGCACACACTATTGCCACTGTGCATCGGTGGTGGGGCGAATGGAAAGGTGATGGGTGATGTGTCATCAAGCAGGCTGCTTTGTCCTGAAAAGCATCGAGTCTCTGGCGCTGCACTCGTCCAGTCAAGATTATTCCATCACACCCCTGGCTTGTGCCTTGTAGATAGTGAACAGATTTGTGAGATGAGTTACTCTGCACAGAATTCCTAGTCTCTTACCTGGTCTTATGGCAACAGCATTTATATGGCTAATCCAGGTCAGTTTCTGGTCAATAGTAACCCACAGGATGTTGATAATTGATGATTCAGTGATGGTGAAGCTGTTGAATGTAGGAGAGATAGGGGCAGCACGGTAGCATTGTGGATAGCACAATCGCTTCACAGCTCCAGGGTCCCAGGTTCGATTCCGGCTTGGGTCACTGTCTGTGCAGAGTCTGCACAACCTCCCCGTGTGTGCGTGCGTTTCCTCCGGGTGCTCCGGTTTCCTCCCACAGTCCAAAGATGTGCAGGTTAGGTGGACTGGCCATGATAAATTGCCCTTAGTGTCCAAAATTGCCCTTAGTGTTGGGTGGGGTTACTGGGTTATGGGGATAGGGTGGAGGTGTTAACCTTGGGTAGGGTGCTCTTTCCAGGAGCCGGTGCAGACTCGATGGGCCGAATGGCCTCCTTCTGCACTGTAAATTCTATGTAAGTAAGATGGTTGGATTCGCTTATTGAAGCTGATAATTGCCTGGCACTTGTGTAGCATGAATGTTACTTGCCACTTATCAGCCCAAGACGGGATGTTTCCAGATCTTGCTGAAAATGGGCACAGACTGCTTTAGTATCAGAGGGGTCATTGAACATTTGCTGTCATGCAGAAACATTCCCACTTCTGACCATGGTGGGAAGGTCATTAATGAAACAGCTGAAGATTGGGCATGACTTCCGATGGCAGCCATGATGCGAGTGGTCGCACACAGGGCAGCTCCTGCTTGAAGGAGTAGAAAAGAGCTCTTGTTACCCAAAATGCAGTGCAACTTTGACAGAAAAGTGCGGTTGAAGGTCGGAAGAGAAGTTCCACCTGGCAGTGGTCAGGGGTGGAGAAAGGGGTCATCTTAGATGGGTCAGGTATAGCATGAAATTAATGGGGGCAGAGACAAAAAGAGAGGATGGCAGACGGTAGAGGGATATGGACGGGTCAGCCCTCAGTAAGTCTGATAACTTGAAACGGGCGAGGGCTCAATGCACCGGTCTAAAAATCTCAGTCTTTGCGCACCTTAGGAGCTTGAAAGCAGAGATGGTCTTTCTGCAGGAGATGCATTCCACGTGAAGGACCAGGTTAGGCTGAGGAAGGGATGGGTTGATCAGGTTTTCGGCTCGAGGTTTGATTCAAAGTCGCGGGGAATGGCAATTTTGATGAATAAGAAAACGGGGTTTGTGAGTGCGAAGGAAGTGAGGGACCCGGGCGGGAGATATGTGATTGTAAGTGGGGTATCAGAAGTGGTGAATGTGTATGCACCGAATTGGGACGATGTAGGTTTTATGAGGGAGTTCCTGGCAGCAATCCCAGACTTGGTTATGGAGGAAACTTTAATTGTGACCTGGAGCTGAAGGTACATAGATCAAGCCCCAGGTCAATGGGTAAGATAAGACTGGCAAAGGAGCTGGGTGGGTTTACAGAAAAGATGGGTGTGGTGGATCCGCGACGCTTCAAGAACCGAGGGGGAAGGGAGTATTCCTTTTTTTCGCGAGTATACAGGGTATATTCCAGAATTGACTTTTTTGTGGTGAGCCAGGAAATTTTGGTTGGGATGAAGGGAGCACAGTATGCGGGGATAGTAATCTTGGACCATGTGCCCCATTGGCTGGAGATTTGGCTTAGATCGGGATGGGAGCAGAGGCCGGGGTGGAGGCTCAATTCGGGGTTGTTGGCAAATACAGGGTTTTGTGACAAAGTGCGGGCGGTGATTAAATTATATAGAATTGAACCAAAACGGGGCGGCCACTTTTTTGGAGGCGCTAAAGGCAGAGGTCCAAGGGGAGATTATCTCGTTCAAGGCTCATGCGGATAGAAAAAAAAAGAGGGAGGAATACGAACGACTAATGAACAAGATAGTGGAGGTAGATAGGGAGTCATCAAGGGTGCCCATTAAGGAGGGATTGGCATGGAGAAAAAAATTACAGGGGCAATTTGATATGCTGACAACGGGGAGGGCAGTAAGACAGCTGCTTAGGGCAAGAGGGATGCAGTATGAATACGGACAGAAGGAGAGTCGAATGTTAGCACATCAGCTGCAGAGGCAGGCCACATCTGGGAAAATATTGAAGATACGGACTGGAGAAGGGGATGTGGTGTCGGAGACGGGAAGATAAATGAGGCATTTAGGGTTTATTATAAGGAGCTGTACAGGGGTGAAGAGAAAATCCTAGAATCATAGAATTTACAATGCAAAAGGAGGCCATTCGGTCTCTTCCAAAGAGCACCCTACTCAAGCCCCTACAAAGAGCACCCTACTCAAGCCCATACCCCACCCTATCGCCATAACCCAGTAACCCCCATTTAACCATTTTTGGACACTAAGGGCAATTTAGCATGGCCACTCCACCTAACCCATACATCTTTGGACTGTGGGAGGAAACCGGAGCACCCGGAGGAAACCCACGCAGACACAGGAGAACGTGCAGACTCCGCACAGTGACCCAGCGGGAATCGAACCTGGGACCCTGGAGCTGTCAAGCAACTGTGCTAACCACTATGCTATCGTGCTGCCCAACGTCACGGGAAACTTCTTGGGACGGGAGTCATGGGACGGTTCTTAGATGAACTGGAGTATCCACAGCTGGCGGAAGAGAAGAGGCAGATGTAATGTTCTCTTGATACGCCGATGATGGATCACGATTCGGTCGTCTTAATAATGAACATCAGACTTGGATTTAAACAAACTATTTATTGCTAACTACTACTAAAGGGTTATTACAATGTCTAAGATATAAACAGTGGGAACGTTCTAATACTAACTAACACTTAGAAAGTACAGAGCTACTCTCATATGTGACTGCTATACACTCCACACAAACACCTTCTGCTGGAACACAAAGTGCATCCGGGTTCCGAGCCCCACGTGCTGGTCGGATGCTAAAACTACAACAGTAAAACATATAACTTACATTACACATGCAGATCATAGATCATAGAATTTACAGTGATGAACTATTCATATTATATACAGATGATAGTCTGCCTATCATCACAGCAGGTGTTAGAGGAGCCCCTGGGGCAGAGGAAGATATTGGACAGTATAAGTGGTATAAAGTTGGGGAAGGCCCCGGGGCCCGATGGCTACCCGGTGAAATTTGATAAAGCGTTCGTGACGGACCTGGCACCACATCTCTTGGGGGCATTTATTGAGGCATTGGAGAAGGGGGAGCTGTCGGAGACGATGCGCAGGCAACGTTAATACCAAAAAATGGGAAGGACCCATTGGAATGTGGGTCATATAGGCCCATATCGCTGTTAAATACGGACGTGAAAGTGCTGGCTAAGTTGGTGGTGGGAAGGATGGAGGGTTGTGTCCCGGGTGGTTGAAGAGGACCAAACAGGCTTCGTAAAGGGCAGGCAGCTTTCTATTAATATAAGGAGGCTGTTAAATGTAATTATGACTCTGTCGGGAGCTCAGGTATCAGATATAGTGGTGTCCATGGATACGGAGAAGGCATTCGACCGGGTGAAGTGGTGGTACCTGTTTGAGGTCCAGGGAAGGTTTGGGCCGAAGTTTGTGGCATGGGTGCGCCTGTTATATGTGGCACAGAGGGTGAGTGTGCGGACCAATGACATAGGTTCACAGAGCTTTGAACTACACAGGGGAATAGGGCAGGGGTGCCTGCTGTCACAGATGCTGTTTGTGCTGGCAACGGCTCTTCGGGGGTCAGCAGAGTGACAAAGGATTATGAAGGGATTATGAAGAGACGAAGGGAGCATCGGGTGTTGCTCTATGCTGACGACCTTCTATTGTATATTTTGGACCCACTGGAGAGCATGGAGAAGATCATGGGCCTGTTGGGGACATTTGGGGAGTTCTCGGGATATAGATTAAATGTAGGGAAAAGCAAACTGTTCCGAGCGAATGAGTTGGGTCGGCAAGCCAATTTAGGGGGAATGCCATTTAAGGTGGCTAGAGACATGTTTATATAATGGGGGAGTCAGGTAACAAGGGAATGAGCAATGCTTCACAAATGGAATCTAACAAAACTGGTGGAGGAGGTTAGGGAGGATCTCAAGAGGTGGGACACGCACTTGACTTTGGCAGGGAGAGTCCATGTGGTGACGATAATAATAATAATAATAATAATAATCACAAGTAGGCTTCAATGAAGTTACTGTGAAAAGCCCCTAGTTGCCACATTCCGGCGCCTGTTCGGGGAGGCCAGTACGGGAATTGAACCCGCGCTGCTGGTCTTGTTCTGCAGTACAAGTCAGCTATTTAGCCCACTGTGCTAAACCAGCCCCTGAACATTCTCCTGAGGTTCTTGTTCATATTCCAGACACTCCCGATCTTTATACCGAAGGCCTTCTTTCGCAAACTGGGCACAATTATTGTGGACTTTGTATGGGCAGGGTAGGTGCCAAAGGTTAAGAGGACCCTGGTACAGAGGCAGCAGGGAGGATTGGTGTTGTCGAACCTGCTACATAACTATTGGGCAGCAATTGGTGAGCTGCGGGTGGGAAGGAGAGGGGGTAGAATGGGTTAGGATGGAGGAGGAATCCTGTAGGAATCCAGCTTAAGACTATCATGATGGCAGCGTTGCCAATGGCACCGAGCAGATAGTCAGGGAGCCCGGTGGTACAGTCCACTGTGAAGATCTGGAACCAGCTGAGGAGGCACTTTAGGATAGAGGGGATGTCGCTGTTAACGCCATTGTGTGAAAACTACGATTGTGTGCTGTGGGGGATAGATGGCACATATAGGAAGTGAAGAGAAGTGGGGATAGTTAAGGTGAGGGATTTGTATCTGGAAGAAGAGTTTGCCAGGATAGTTGAATTGAAGGGGAGGGTAGAGGTCCCGAGTGGATGTGAGTTGAGGTACCTGCAGGTGAGCGGCTTTGCGCAAGATTTGGAAAGAGCTACCCAGGTTGCCGAGGTACACTCTGTTGGAGCGGCTGTTGCTTCCGGATGTGGAAGGGGAGGGCAGGATCGTAAACATATATAGGTGGCTGGTAAAACAGGGAAGTGAGCGGGTGGTGAAGATTAAGGAGAAGTACGAATGGAACTGGGAGGGGAAATGAACGGGAGTATGGAGTGAGGCACGACGAAAAGCAAATGCAACCTCCTCATGCAGAAGGACGAGCCTTCAAAATTGCACACAGGGTACATATGATGTGGGCAAGAATGAGTGGGTTCTTTCAGGAGGTGGCAGACGAGTGTGAGAAGTGTGGGCAGGGACTAGTGAAAACAAACGCACATATGTTCTGGGGCTGCGGAAAGTTGGAGAGATTCTGGGCGGGGGTGTTCGCGGCACGAGCAATGATGGTGGGGGAGGAGGTTAAGCTGGACCGTTTGGTAGCGATATTTGGGATACTGGAAAAGCCGGAGCTAATGGAGGGGAGGAAGACCGAAATTGTGGCCTTTGCCTCTCTGATTGCCCAGCGACTAATTTTATTGGAGTGGTGGTCAACAACACCACCGGGTGTAGCAGCCTGGCTGGGGGACTTCTTCGGCTGGAAAAGATCAAATACAAGTTAAGGGGTTCAGCAAAGTGTTTTGAGGCAAGGTGTGGGATCTTCATGAGGGAGGGGCAGAAAAGTGGAAACATTTGTACAAACTGTATGGTTGTGTGATGGGTGGTTTGTTTCCCGAACTGTTTATATGTTGTAATTTTTCATATATGGTTGAAATAAAATACATTAAAAAAAAGGATGATTGGGCACATGACACTACCCAAGGACCCCCATCAATTATGCCCTGGACTGAAATAATTGACTTCTAACAACCACAGCCATCTTCCTTCACGCTAGGTATGATTCCAAACAGTGGAGAGTTTACTCACTGATTCTCATGAACTCAGTTTGCTTGGGCACACTTAATATCAAGGGCAGTCACTTAAACTCACATGCATCTGTTAGCAACACAGCCCATAATTGCCTGCTTTATCCATGTGCCAACTTATAAGTAGAACCCATATTTCTTAGCTGAAAAATTGGGTGTCAACTTATATGCCGTATATCGGCTTCAACATGCATTTAGTCATCCAAAAGCAGTTAGGTCTTATACGTTGGGTTGACTGTGATGCTGCGATTTACCGTATATAGAAGGAATCCCCAGCAAAGATCATGGGCGGGACTTTCCTGGGCGACACGCTCTCGCCGGCAGCGGGATTCCCAATTCCTATCACCTGCCAATGGGATTTTTAATAATCTTTATTATTGTCACAAGTAGGCTTACATCAACACTGCAATGAAGTTACTGTGAAAATCCCCGACGCCACACTTTGGCGCCTGTTCGGGTACACAGAAGGAGAATTCAGAATGTCCAATTCACCCAACAAGCACGTCTTTTGAGACATGAGGGAGGAAACTAGAGCACCCGGAGGAAACCTACGCTGACGTGGGGAGAACGTGCAGACACCACACAGACAGTGACCCAAGCAGGAATCGAACTTGGGACCCTGGCGCTGTGAAGCAACAGTGCTAACCGCTGTGCTACCATGCCGCCCCCATTGTGGCCACCCCGCGCCGCTGGCCGTGTGTGTGCTGCCGGCGCAACAGAAAATCCCATTGGCGAGAATCGAGCCCCATTTCTGAAGAGAAAAAAAGTGAGCGAGTGTGTAAAAAGGGACTGGTTTAGCACAAGGCTAAATCGCTGGCTTTGAAAGGCAGGCCAGCAGCACGGTTCAATTCCCGTACCAGCCTCCCCGAACAGGCGCCGGAATGTGCCGACTAGGGGCTTTCCACAGCAACTTCATTTGAAGCCTACTTGTGACAATAAGCGATTTACAATAATGTGTTAAGTGCAAGGCACACTGACCCCAAACAACCCGTTTCCTTTGCTTCTTAAGAAAACTGGCTTCACTCAACAACAGTAATTATCTGAAATCTTCCTGCATCGTCCATTCAGCTGAAAACATTGCTGTTTGCAGCAACAAGACGACAACAATTAACCCTTCAACTTGAAGGATGTTTCAGTTCTAACACTGTACACCAGATGCAATGAACGAGTATTACTGTTTGCAGAAATCTAACACTGCTTAAATGTAAAACTAAATTAATATATGCTATTTACGCTAATCAAATGTGCACAGTTCATTCAGTAAACTTTTTTTTTTAAATAAACAATTTTATTGAGGTAGTTTTTGGCTTTGTAAACAGTTACAAACATCAACAGAAAGAAAGCAAAAAAGGCAAAAATGTGCAAACGTCCATGTACTTTCAATACTTCAATCGTAACATACTGCATAAGCCCGCTCCTCTCCCACCAGTACTACCCGCCATTTTTTTTCCTCCTACTCTACTCTACTCTACCCTACTCTACCCCCCCCCCCCCCGCTGACGCTCACTCTCCCGCAAAGAAGTCAATAAATGGTTGCCACCTCTGGGCGAACCCCTGTACAGATCCCCTCAAGGCGAACTTAATTTTTTCCATACCCAGGAAACTCGACATGTCCGCAAGCCACAACTCAGTCTTCGGGGGCTTTGAGTCCCTCCACGCCAATAGTATTCGTCGCCGGGCTATGAGGGAAGCAAAGGCCAAAACATCGGCCTCTTTCTCCCCCTGGACTCCCGGGTCCTCCGAAACCCCAAAAATTGCCACCCCTGGACTCATCACCACCCTTGTTTTTAGCACCCGGGACATGATCCCCGCAAATCCCTCCCAGTACCCCCTCAGCTTAGGGAATGCCCAAAACATGTGAACGTGGTTCGCTGGTCCTCCCGCGCACCTAGCGCATTTGTCCTCTATCCCAAAGAATTTGCTCATCCGAGCCACCGTCATATGGGCCCGGTGAACGACCTTAAATTGAATCAGCCCGAGCCTAGCACATGTCGCGGTCGAATTTACCGTACTCAGGGCCTCTGCCCACAGCCCGTCCGCCATTTCCCCGCCTAGTTCCTCCTCCCATTTAAGTTTCAGTTCCTCTGTCTGGGACCCTTCCTCCCTCATGAGCACCTTATAAATATCTGAGACTCTACCCTCCCCTTCTTCCCCCCTAGAGACTGTTCTGTCTAGGATCCCCATTGGCGGGAGGCGTGGGAAAGATGGGACCTGTCTACGAACAAAGTCCAGCAAATGTAGGTACCTAAAATCATTTCCCCTTACCAACCCAAATTTCTCCTCCAAGCTCCTCAAACTCGCAAAGCTCCCTTCCAGGAACATATCACCCACCCTTCCCAACCCCGCCCGCCGCCATACTCGGAACCCCCCATCCATACTCCCGGAGGCAAACCAATGGTTGTCGCAGATTGGCGCCCAGACAGACGCCCCCATCTCCCCCACATGCCTCCTCCACTGGCCCCATATCCGCAGGGTCGCCACCACTACCGGGATGGTGGTGTACTTGGCCGGCGGCAGCGGTAGAGGAGCCGTGATCAGGGCTGCCAAGCTGGAGCCCCTGCACGAAGCCACCTCCACCCGCTCCCAAATAGACCCCGTACCCACCATCCACTTCCTTATCATAGCGATGTTGGCCATCCAGTAATAATTAATCAGACTCGGCAAAGCCAGCCCTCCCTCGCTGCGGTTCCTCTCCAACATCGCCTTCTTCACCCGCGGGGATTTTCCCGCCCAGACAAAGCTCATGATCATCCTGTTAACTCTTTTGAAGAAGGACTGTGGGATAAAGATCGGGAGGCTTGTCATCTTTAAAGTCTGCACCCTCCCTGCCAGCGACAGCAGGAGTGCAGCCCATCTCCGAAACTCTCCCTTCATTTGCTCCACCACCCTGGCCAAATTTAACTTGTGCAGCCTGCCCCAGTCTCATGCCACCTGGATTCCCAAATACCGGAAATTTTCCTCAACCAGCCTAAACGGTAGCCCTCTCAATCTGTTCTCCTGGCCCCTTGCCTGTACCACAAACATTTCACTCTTGGCCATATTTAATTTGTATCCTGAGAACTGGCCGAACTTCCTCAGCATTCCCAGTATACTTCCCATCCCAGGCCACTGGGTCCGACACGTACAGGAGCAGGTCGTCTGCGTAAAGAGAGACCCTATGTTCTACCCCGCCCCTCACCATCCCCTTCCATCCCTCTGCGGCTCTCAACGCAATCACCAGCGGCTCTATGGCCAGCGCAAACAGCAACGGGGAGAGCGGGCAGCCCCGTCTGGTCCCTCGGTACAACCTAAAGTACTCCGACACTTCTCTGTTAGTCCTGACGCTGGCCCTCGGGGCCTGATATAATAATTTGATCCAATCTACCAATCCCTCCCCGAACCCAAACCGTCCGAGCACCTCCCATAGATAGTCCCACTCCACCCGGTCAAAGGCCTTCTCGGCGTCCATTGCCACCACTACCTCCACCGCCCTACCCGCCGGGGGCATCATTATCAAATTAAGTAATCTTCTCAGGTTGGCCACCAGCTGCCTACCTTTCACGAACCCAGTTTGGTCCTCCCCAATTACCTCCGGTACACAGTCCTCCATTCTACCCGCCAGTACCTTTGCCAGGAGCTTGCTGTCAACATTAATCAGGGAGATTGGCCTGTAGGACCCGCACGCCTCCGGGTCTTTACCCCGCTTCAATATCAGTGATGTAGTGGCTTGCGACATTGTCGGCGGCAGGATCCCTCTGTCCCTTGCCTCATTGAAAACCCTCGCCAAGACCGGGCCCATTCAGTAAACTTTTTAAATTAAGTTTTTTAAATTAGGCTCACAACCAAGAATGGATTTATACTGGGTGATAAAACAACACATTTAGAATGGATTGGTTTGCCATTCGAACAATGCTAACAAAGTAATTCATCCAAAATGGTGAAACATGGTGTTTTCTTCAAAGCAATAAAAGAAAGACTCATAGTTCATCAGAGCACACATCATGGAGGTATTTCATGCAAATAAAGGAATGTTATATTTAATTATGTATGGAATGAGAAAAATTAAGAACAATAACTTTTATATAGCTATTTTAACATAATAAAACAGCACAAGGTGTTTTACAGGAGGGTTATAAAACAAAATGTAACATCAAGTAATGGAAATGTCATGGCAGACAGCCAGAGGCTGGTATTGATTTGATTTATTGTCACATGTACCAAAGTGCATAGTAGACAAAAAGAATAATCGACAGAGAACATTGACAAATGGTACATCGCCAAACAGTGATTGGTTACAGTGCGGAACAAGGGGCAAAACAAAGCAAATACAAGAGTATTTGCAAGAGCAGCATAGGGCGTCGTGAGTAGTGTTCTTACAGGGAACAGATCAGTCCGAAAGGGTGTCGTTGAGGAGTCTTGTAGTTGTGGGGAAGAAGCTGTTCCTATGTCTGGATGTTCGGGTCTTCAGACTTCTGTACCTTCTGCCTGATGGAAGGGTCTGTAAGAAGGCAAGGCCTGGGTGGGAGTGGTCTCTGATAATGCTGTCTGCCTTCTTGAGGCAGCGGGAGGTGTATACAGAATCAATGTGGGGGTGCAAGCTTGTGTGATGCATTGGGCTGAGTTCACCGCACTCTGCAGTTTCTCAGCAATGTTAAGGAGCATCTTAAAGGAGGAAAGCAAGGTAAAGAGGCAAGATGGATTTAAGGCAGGCACACCGGACCTATGCGTCTTTGCAGCTGAGGATGAGAATAAGTGATTGAGGGCTAAGATTGTTGATCAGAACTTCAGAGACGTGGGATTGCCGGAGGGGTGGAGGGCCCAAATCCCACGGAATATCTAATGCAAATGTTTGGGAAGATGATGGGCAAGGGTGGTCTTGCGTCCCCTCCGGAGTTGGCCCATCAGACACTTCGGCAGAAGCTCGGTTGAATGAGCCACCTCAAGTGATCATTATTCGATTTCACAGCTTTAGGGAGAAGAAGGGAGTCCTGAAGTGGGCCTAAGAACACCATTACTCGAACTGGAAAAGAAACCTTGTGAGGATATACCAAGACATGGGGGCTGAGCTGGTGAGAAAGCGGGCGACTTTTAATAAGGTTACGGCATTCTGTATAAGAAAGGAGTTTGGCTCGTGGTGCTTTACCCAGTAAGGCTGCTGGTCACACAGGAGTGGAAGAATTACTACACTGAAGCACCGAAGTGGGCAGCTTCATTAAAAGTCATTGACTTGGGTCTGACTAAATGTGTTGTTATGAGATCTTTAATGTTAGGAAGGGTGTTGGAATATCCTGTATATAGTTGTTGATAAAATTTGTTTGCAAATTTGTGGGGTTGATGGGAGATTTATATGATGGAGACTGTACTATGGGGAATGTTTTATCTCGGAGGTGGGTAATGTCATCGTCTTTATCTTTGTGCTGGGGTGGGGGGAAACTGCCCCACTAGCAATAAACAAGGCTGGCAAATGGGAGTGAGATAGGGAAATAACTGCAGCTGTTGAACTTGTCTGGTCAGATTTGGTGGGCTTAGGGTTTTTCTTTGGGCTTGGTGGTGGTGGTGGGGGTGGGGGGGGGGGGGGGTATCTTGGTGGCTGTCAAGGAATATATTAGGTTTAACAGAAATGACTCGGTCTCTCTGCTATTCGGAGGACCCTACTCCAGGAGTTGCTGGCCACTAGGAAGCAGCTCCAAATGGAGTTTGATCTGGTGTTCAACAGAAGGTAGTGTGCTGGCTGAGGCACTCAAGGGGGGTGGTTTATGAATAGAGAGAGAAGGCAGGCCATCTTTTGACTCACCAGCTGAGATGGCAAGCATCTTCCCTGGAGATTGTACAGATTAGGGACTTGGACGGCAGCTTGGTTTCCGCCCAGAGGGAAGCCAATGCAGCGTTTGAGATTTTCTTTACAGGGATCGCCATAGATCTGAGCCCCCAGGAAGTGGATCGGCATGTCGAAGTTCCCAGATGGGATATCCTTCCCAGTGGTGAAGAATGGAGCAGTTGGACGCCTCGTTAAGCCCCGAGGATGTACTGATGGGCTGATGCAAAGAGTTAAGGTCCTTGGCCCAGATAGGTTTCCCATCAAATTTTATGAGGGGTTTGTGGGCAAGTTGATGCCATTGATAGCAGATATGTTCAATGATTCTTTAGCTCAGGGTTCATTGCCCGATACTCACAAGCCTCCATCTCTCATCGTGACAAAGGATAAGGATCCCACGTAATGTGGATCACATAGGCCCATCTCTCTTTTGAACATGGCCAAGTTGCTGGAAGTGCGATTGGAGGCCTGTGTCCCAGAAGTGATCGCAGAAGACTAAACAGGCTTTGTTAAGGATCGATTGTCAGCTAATATACGGCAGGAGCTGAATGTTGTCCTCTTCAGCTCCCGAACCAGAGGTGCTTATATACATATGGATACTGAAAAAGCGTCCGAGAGGGAATACCTTTTTGTGGTGATGGGAGATCTGGATTTGGGCAGAAGTTCATTTCATGGGTCTGGCTATTGTATAGATCTCCTACAGCCACTGTATGTACTAACGCGATGAGTTCAGGATATTTTCTATTGAGTAGGAGTGCGCTCCTGTTTGCGCAGGCAATAGAACTTTTGGCTAGATCACAAAGGTCTTCAGGTGAATGGAGGGAGATAAGGGAGGGGGGGGATGTAAATGTAGCTGCTGAGGAGCTTTGGCTCCTATTCGGGTTATAAATTGAGCCTGAAGAAGTGAATAATCTACCGGGGAAGGGAGCCAATCTGGGGGTATTGCCTTTTCGTCTAACCAGAGGTAGCTTCTGATATCTGGGTATCTGAATGGCCCATGGTTCGCCCATGCTTCATAGGTTAAACTACAGAAGTCTGGCGAGTAGGGTGATGACCGATTTACAAAAGTGGGATAGCCTTCGCCTGTCTTTGGCGGGTAGAGTCCAGACTGTTAAGATGAACATACCCCTAAGATTTTTATTTCTGTTTCAATGTCTTCCTGCTTTCCTTGCTAAATCTTTCTTTGCCAAGGCTGTTTTTTTTGAAAATATTTTAAATGGAATTTTTGCATTCATTGTCAAAACTTTGCAGAACAAGATAAAAACAAGACCACCACCAACACAAGTTGCCACTGTGTCTGTGACAGTAATCCCAGTACTATCATTTCCTTACATTGGTATGTCTCATACAGTTTAAAGTGTTCTTATTGGGATTTT
Source organism: Scyliorhinus canicula (assembly GCF_902713615.1). Lineage (NCBI taxonomy): Eukaryota > Metazoa > Chordata > Chondrichthyes > Carcharhiniformes > Scyliorhinidae > Scyliorhinus > Scyliorhinus canicula. Next base: position 62,675,667 of record NC_052153.1, on the reverse strand, counting down.
TAACATTTAGTAATAATCAGACACATACGTATTTCCAATTACTGCCAGGACTCTTTAGATTGTTTATAATTACATTTGTTTTGCCGAGGGGGGGGATAGAGAAAGAGTCCTGTTCCCCACTTGGAGTTCTCAAGAGAGGTTAGGATGATCCATCTTCCCTGCTTGACACATGTGGGAGGGATCAGTGTCCCCTCCTGCGAATAGTCTCCTCCCTGTTTCTTCTCTGCTATACGTGAGCTACATCTCATCCAGGCTGTGCTCCCTGCCCCCTTTTATATCCCTCTCAGCCTCCTTTCCTTCCTATGACACATGTGGGAGGGATCAGTGTCCCCTCCTGCGAATAGTCTCCTCCCTGTTTCTTCTCTGCTATACATGAGCTACATCTCATCCATGCTGTGCTCCCTGCCCCCTTTTATATCCCTCTCAGCCTCCTTTCCTTCCTAACTGCTCCTTCCATCCCAGCCCCAGTTAGTTTCTGTCCCCTCAGTTAGTTGCTGTTTGTCAACAGGTCTGCAAAGCGGTTTGTGAACTTCTTCCACCTGTTGTGGAATCTCCTCACAGACCTCCTTGTCGAGAATTTTTGTTTCTAGTTTCAGGAACTCGGCCAGGTCTGAGACACTCCGAAGCCCTGGGTAACGCTGTCGACTTCCAGCAAATGTCTTCACCCTGTGAGGTCAGTGAGGTGAATTCCAGGGCGTCCGTCCCTTCCCTGTCCAGAACTCTGGTGCTCTGACACCCCGAAGACCACTACAGATGGCACAGCTTCATCTCGACCCCACAACCCTGAACATGGCCTTGAAAAAGGCCATCTAGAACTCCTAGTCTGGGGCAGGACCAGAACACGTGGATGTGTGGGCTTGGGGAAGATCCGGTGCAGACTCGATGGGCTGAATGACCTCCTTCTGCACAGTAAATTGTATGTATCTGTCTATATATGTGGTTGGCCGGGGCCCCCAGACACGACTTGCACTTATCCTCCAGGAAGAACCCGTTCATGCAAGTCATAGTACAGTGCACTCTGTGCATCACTTTGAGCTGCATTAGGTTTAGCCCAGTGCAAGGGGAGGTAGAGTTGAAACTGTGCAGCACCTGGATCCAGAGTCCTCCCATCATCTCTATGCCCAGCTCCTCCTCCCATTTCCATTTGGTGTCGTCCAGTGGACTCCTGACCTTTCTGAGCCGCCCGTAGGTGTCCCCACATTAGTCGTTCCCTAACCAGTCTAGCCCAACCATTGTGTCCAGAAACGTGTGTCTAGGTCTTTGGAAAATGTTTTTGCCTCCTTGCGGAAAAAGTCATGCAGCTGCAGTACCTGAGCTCATTCCCTTTCACGAGTTGCAACCTCTCCGATCTCCCAGGGACCCCAGTCTATCATCCGCGTACATGTTCTCTACTCTGTGTCCCTCTACCCTCCCTCCATGTCCCAAACGTGTTGTCTATCCTCGCTGGTATGAACATATGGTTGTTGCAGATAGGGTCTTCTATGGACATCTTGCCAAGCTTGAAATGGTTATATGTCCTTTGTATGGCCACTACTATCGGACTCCTGGAGTGTGTGTGCAGGGGGGGCTGGGACTGATGCGGTGGCCAGCACTGGGAGAGATATCCCCTTGCAGTCCGCCTCTGGTTACCTTAGCCACCCCCTCACCCATCCACGTTTACCTCCCAGTGATAGAATAGGAGGTACAGTAGGGCCAGGCGTCCCTCCTGACGCCCTCGCTCAAAGATGGTCTTGCATATCCTAGGTACTCTCACCCGCCCCTCACCACACACATATTATACTCAATCAAAGGCTTTCTCAGCATCCAGAGAGATGATCACTTCGGGTGTCCTCTCCCCAGATTGGGTTATTATTACATTCAGCAGGCGTCTGTTAGTTGTCTGCCCTTGACAAACCCGGTCTGATCTTCCGCGATTACCTCTGGCAGGCAGCTCTCCAGGCGCCTCGCCAGCACTTTCGCGTTAGTGTTTAAGAGAGAGATAGGTCTGCATAGTTCCTCTGTCAAGTCTTTGGCCTTTTGGATGATCAATGAGATCAAGGACTGGGCCAGTGTGGGCGACATGGCCCCCTTTGATAGCGAGTCGTTGAACATCTCCCACAAGTGCGGGGCCAGCCTGCCACATATTTTTTTGTAAATTCTACTGGGAACTATCTGGTCCTGGAATTTTCCTTGACTGCATGGAATTAATTCATTCCACAATTTATCCGAGCTCTAGCTGTGCTTGAGCCCTTCTTTACTGTCCTCCCCCACCATCTGTATACCCAGTCTGTCGAAGAACTGAACTGTTCCATCATCGAGACCTGAACTTGGTTCGTAGGTATATAAATCTCAGTAAAAGTTTGCAAAGGCCTTGTTAACCTCATTTGGGTCTGCTACCATCTTACCATTTCTATCCCCAACTGCGGCTGGTCCTCTCTCTCCATGTTAATTGAAGGCCCCCAGTGTCTGGCAGAGCTAGTGGATTGCCTCCCTTGTGGAAAACAGATCAAATTCCATCTGCAGCTTTTTCCTCTCCTCCAACAGTTTCACAGTTGGGACTGTCGAGTAATGCCGATTCAGCTATGATGTCGCCCCTGATCACTGCCTTCAGTGTCTCCCAGAATGTGGAGGATGAGACATTCCCATTCTGGTGGCAGGTTACATAACAGTCGATGGCTCGGGATATCTTTGTACAGAATTCCTTATCGGCGAGGAGAGTTGCATCCAGCCTCCGTGGGGGACGTTGGGCCCGGCCCTTCTCCAAGCTCAGGTCCATGTAATGTGGCGCATGGTCGGAGATTTCCCCCCCCCACAAATGATAAGTCAGTAGGCGTCTACGTTCAGGATTTCAGCCATTGTTTTTTTAATGAATTCTGCATCTGCCCAGTTCGGGGCGTATATATTTACCAAGACTACTGGAGCCCCTTCCAGGGTCCCACTAAGCATCACATATTTCCCCCCTCACCCCCCGGGTCTGTCACTGTGCTCACCGTGAATAAAATTGTCCTGTTGATTAGTATGGCCGCCACATTGCCCCTCCCCCTCCACCTGGTGTTGAAGCATGAATGAAACTTTCGTCCCACCCAGCCCTTCCTTACCTGCAATCGGCCCACCCAGCCCTTCCTTACCCGCAATCGGTCCCCTTCTTTGAAGTCTGTCTCCTGTAGTAAGGCTATGTCCACTCTCAAACTCTTGAAATGGGCGAGGACTCTGGGGATCTCTTTACTGGCCTATTGAGGCACCTCACGTGCCATATTAGTTTAGGCCTGCTCTTGCTCACAGACTATTCATGATGGCCACCGATTTCCTCATTTTCGCCATCTCCACGTGTTGTTTGTTGCAACCAGTGCTCTATCCTCCCCCTCTTTCTGTTTCTCCCCCTAATCCTTGTGCTCCCCCCTCCTTGTTCCCCCCTTTGCAATTCCCCCTCTCTTACCTCCTATGATTTCCACCTTTTCACCCTTTGTTTCCCCTGAAGTTCTGTTTTCACTTCTCCTCTGCCAGATGCTCCCTCCCTCACAGGAGGTGCGCTCCTTCGCTGTACTCCCATACACCAGCCTGCTCTCTAGAGTAGCAGCTTTTCTATCACTCAGATTCTCCTATTTAACCCCCCCCCCCCCCCCCCCCCCCCCCCGCCCCGTCTACCTCTCTCCCTACCCTGCACCTGCCTGTGGTCACCCCTCCCCCCTCTCGAATCCTTGCAGCCCGCGTTCTGGCCTTTTCCCTCTAGCATAGATTGCCCAGTCCATTTTTTGGGCCATCTTATTGGCTTCCTCCAGGGCGACAAATTAGTGTTCTTTACCCTGGTACATGACCCATAACTTGGCTGGGTAGAGCATGCCAAACCACAGCGCGGATATGGCACCACTGAATTCTGCCCAGCGATTGTCCAGATTGTCCTTGTCCTGATACAAGGGATGGAATGTACTTCCCACTTGTACCCTCTCGCTCTCGCCCATCTGAGAATCCACTTTTTGCCTTGGAACTTGTGCAGCCTCAGCCCAGGTTGCTGTCGAAGCAACCTGTGGGTGTGGTCTACCTCCTCTATTCTGAGAAGTTTCTCTCCTCCGTTTCCTCCAGCAGCCCCATAATTTTCAGGTTTTGTCAACATGATCAGTTCTCTTGGCGTTGACTTTGTCCTTCAACCCCTTCTAGGTCTTGATCAAGCTCGCTACCTTGACCGCAGGTGCCATGATCCGGTCCCCTTGGTCCATGGCAGATTTTTTGAGATCCCGTGTCGTCTTTACCTGGATCTCTAGCTTTCGGTCCATACTGTCCATTACCTCCCTCATGGGGGCCGTCAAGACTTCCATTGCCACCACAAAAGCTGTCAGGAGGTCTTTAGTCATCTCCTCCCTATGTCTCTGGAGCTCGGAGGCGATGAAGCACATCAGTATGTTCATCAATGTCTGGGTCTGCGCTGAGAGCTCTGCTGGGTTGACCTCACCAGTTCTGTGCCTCCACTTGTAGTTCCCTGCTCAGAGGCTGAAGTTTTCCTCCCCTCATCTTTACTTGGCTTACGGCTGAGCAGCTGGTTGTTTTCCATCCTGCTTGGCAGTGCAGTCGATGGGATGTTAGTCTGGGGTCCACGAGTACTTTTGGTGTCTGTTTGTTGGGGTTAAAAGATCTTAGTCGAAGTTCTTAGATGAGGGCCACCTTTCATGTAACAACTCTGCTCATGGCTGCCATGGAAGTCTCTTTCTTTGCCAAGTTTAACAAGTTAATCACCTTTTTTATTTGGGTGTGTAATTCGTAGGGTATTCCTTCAGAAGTACCAGCAGTCTGAGGCCTGGTATTACCAATTTGCTCACTTATTATAGGGCGGCCAATATTGAAAAGGTGCTGGAATGGTTGGGGGAGTCAGATTCCATATGGGGTGGATGGAGGAAGTTAGTGTAGGGGCCAGAGTATACAAGCTTTGATAACGGCTTTGCACCCATTCTCCTTAGCGAAATATTCCTCAAACCCGGTGGTGATCTCAACTTTAAGGATTGGAAGCAGTTTAGGCAGCATTACAAGCTCTGCGGCAACCGTTTATTTGTACCATTGGGTTTGGATGCGACATGGGAAGGAAAGTGCCTCAGGTATTTTGGAAATCTGTTCATGGAGGGACGGTTTGCCAGTTTGGAGGAACTTTCAGCGAAATTTCAACCGTCGGGGCCCACTTGTTCTGCTCCTTCCAGTTACACGATTTTATCTGCAAGGCTTGTCCTACATTTCCCTTTGCGCCATAATCTTCCCGGCTGGGTAGAATCCTATTGCTGGAGTGATCTGGGGATGGAGGGGTATATTTATCGGCAGATCATGACAATAGAAGCGGTTTTGCTGGACCGGGTGACAGCTAAGTGGGAAGAAGAGCTGGGAGTTATTTTAGATGAGGACATGTGGTGTGAGACCCTTCATAGGGTGAAGTCCACTTCCTCCTGTGCACGGCTCAGCCTGATTCAGCTCAATGTAGTACAAAGGGCTCACCTAACTAAGGTTAGCATGAGTTGGTTCTTCAGTGGACTGGAGGACAGGTGTCAGCGGTACTCTCATGGGCCCGCTAACCACACCCACATGTTTTGGTCATGTCCAAGGACGGTAAGTTTTGGGGTCTTCTTCTTTAGCACCATGTCAGCGATTCTTAACATTGATCTGGAGCCTCATCTGTTGGTGGCCAGTTTCAGGATGTCGAACTCGTCAGGGTTGCAGACCGGGATGAAGGCGCATGTTCTTGCCTTTGTCTCGTTGATAGCAGAGGCAACCTCTGCTGGTATAGAGATCTTCCGATCCACCCAGTGACTCGGCCTGGTTGGCCTCATGGAATTTTTATATCTGGATATGGTTAAGTACACCGTTAGGGGGTCTATCTGAGGCAGCAGCCATTAATTTCCTACTTTAAAGAGTTAGTCACTATCAGCTGTGAATAGGGTGAGCGGTAGTTATCATTATTGGGGGTAGATTATTTTTTTCTTTCTTTGGGTGGGATTTATATCCCCCCTCCCCTTTTTTTTTGCAATATTTTACAACATAGAGCATAGAACATAGAACAGTACAGCACAGAACAGGCCCTTCGGCCCTCGATGTTGTGCCGAGCAATGATCACCCTACTCAAACCCACATATCCACCCTATACCCGTAACCCAACAACCCCCCCCCCCCCCCCCCCCCCCCCCTTAACCTTACCTTTTAGGACACTACGGGCAATTTAGCATGGCCAATCCACCTAGCCCGCACATCTTTGGACTGTGGGAGGAAACCGGAGCACCCGGAGGAAACCCACGCACACACAGGGAGGACGTACAGACTCCGCACAGACAGTGACCCAGCCGGGAATCGAACCTGGGACCCTGGAGCTGTGAAGCATTTATGCTAACCACCATGCTACCGTGCTGCCCACATAATATTTGTTTTCTGGGCTATTTGATGTTGATGCTGGCCATTTGGTTATAAATGAGAATTTTCAATAAAAATATATTTTTTTAAAGAACTTTCTTCATGTCTTGCGATGAATAACCACAATTAAAGCTTCCACGGTAAAACCCTGATGTTTCTCTCTGATGATGACGAAACAACAATATGTGATTTCGCTTTAACCAGTCTTGAGCAACTTAGCCCAACTACTTGATTAAATTTTGTCTCGGGTTGATTAAATTTTGTCTCGGGTTAAACAAACTCAATTAATGTTATTAGGCTACAATCACTTCAAAAAAAGCTTGTAGAGACACAATTGAGTTACTTGCATTAAATCCAAGTCTCAGTTCATTAAAGTCATAAAACAACTATCTAATCCAAGACTCCAAACAATCTAGGCAAGCTCTAACAACTCTCTTGGGCAGGATAAGAAAAATAAACTGTCTGGTATGCAGCTTCTCCCCTCCCCACACTATCATGACTTTTCTTGCCTTTCTCTATCGACACAATACAGTCCTTTTTTTGTTCCTCCTAATCTGTAAAGAAGCTGTCATACATACTTCCACTCGGAAGCTACCATTGCTGACATGCCAGTGCAATACTGTCAGAGATACCACAACAGGGTGCTCTTTCCAAGGGCTGGTGCAGACTCGGTGGGCTGAATAGCCTCCTTCTGCACTGTAAATTTTAAGATTCTATAAGGTTATATCTACCCTCGAACAAGGTTCAGTGGCACTCCCCAAAGATGAGAGGAGTGTTCCTCCCCGGTGTTCTGGCCAAGATTTATCACTCAACCAACATCACTAAAACTTATCTCGTCATAATCACATCGTTATTTGTAGGAGCTTGCTGTGGGCAAATTGGCTTTTGGATACCGACATTACAGTATAGACGATACTTAAAATGTTTAATTGGATGAAAAGCATTTTAGGACATTCCTGTGAAAGGTGCAATGTAAATGCAAGTCTTTCCTTTTTCCTAATCCCAACAGTTGGCACCTGAAAAAAATATTCACGTTGTTGGTTAAACTGTGTTGACTTAATGATTAAAAGTACATTATAAAGGACAAAATGCAATACAGGATTTACAAATTATTCTTCATTCTTATGATAGCAAAGAACTTCATAAAAATGCACAAGGGTACAGAATTCCATGGGTAAAACAAAACTTGAAATGCTGGCTTCTAGAGAAGCCCACGGGCTGGTCAATTTTTACATTTTCTTTTCAAAGGCGCATGGAATCCAAAGCAGAATGCCAATTTGGGGTAACATCGGAAGATTAGAACTGAATATTTGAAGAAACCTATTTTCCATCGAAAAACTTTCAGAACTGAAGGGAAAAAAATAGAATATAAAGCCAGCATAAGTTTAGGAGAAATTTCAAAGTATTTAAAAAACTACCACTGTGCCACTGCAGTGACAATAACGGAGGCCACAATGTTCAGATCACAAAGTTGCAAGACAAAGCCGTATGAAAATTGAATTTGCACGCAATACTGAATTTAACCCCAGTACTGACAGCACTGTGCATTATTAATTAACACTGAAATGTTGGAAGTTCCATCCTTTAGCCTTTGTTAAACTGAAATGTCATCCATCTATCTAGTTAGTGAGTGATGCATTTTCATAGCGAACTAACCACAATTAAAAGAGTGCACCAAAAGCACCTTGGCTGATGTCTCAAACAAAAACACATGGGGCAGCTTTAGAAGTTTATTAGAAATTAAATGTGGCTTGGCTGGGCATTCCGAACTGCACTTTCTTTTTATAAAGGGCCGTCTTGGCTTTGTTAAAATCTGCCTGCCGCTTGGCCGGTTCTGCCCCAATGCACTGATACACCTGGATCGAGTGACCCTTCCAGTTGCAATACCTTGTGTGTCTCACCCAGTTTAGGATCCTTTCCCGGTCTTGGTACCGGTGCAGCTTCGCAATGATGGCCTGCGGCTGTTTCCAGGCCTTGGGATTTGGCTGGAGTGACCTGTGCATTCTGTCTATTTCTGGTGGCTTGGGCTTCATAGGGTTCCTGCACTTGTTTCCCTCTGGATAGTCCACAGTGTGAAGGTTCTGGCGGCCTGACTGATTATTTTGATCCTCGTCCTTCCTCTTCAGTGTCCTTTGTATTGCCACCAACCTTCCCCAGACTTGTTACATCGCATCCTGACTCCCGTTTCAGCACCGGCCGTTGAGCATCAGCCATCGAACTGTAAGTGCCAATACAACGATCGCTACGTGATCCAGACTTTGCTAGACCCTGACAACTTTAAGTACCTGAGAGTTGCAGACCAAGAACGGGACGAAGGCCTTGCTCCCTGACCTTGACTGTTCCTGTCTAGATAAGTATTTTAGTTGTTTAGTATTAGAAGTAAGTTAGTCTCTTTAGCGTATGCATGTGTATTTATTATATTTGTCATAATAAATATCAATCGTTTGGACTTACTAATCGGTGTACAGATTTATTACTTTGAACCTGACCTTGATATACTTGTGAGGTGTCTAAATACGGCACCTGGCGACTCCTGAGCATAACTACATACACAGAGCCATAGTAGTGTTAAGCACACGGCCTTTAAACGGAGGCGTGTTAATACACTCCAGTAAAACGAGCAACACTGTTTATGTGGGACTGAACCGCCTTTTTTAAAATTGTCTAGTTAAGTCTCAGAAAGGAATGGAAGAGAGTAGCAGGATGCAGGAGGGGATGAGGACAAGGAAGGGGGAATTGTCATGCATTGCTTGGGGGAGTGGCATATAATCGACTGGGGGGGGGGACCGCACTAGCGGGTAAGCTAGCATTAGGAAGTACGAGCGAGGGGGTGGGGAAAGGCTGGGAGCAGAGGAAGCACTCGCAGGGACGAAGGGAGGGGGGGGGGGGGGGGGGAGAAAGAAAGACAGACCCAGGGGCATAGCAGAGAGACATGGAAGGGCACTATGCTGGCTATAACAGATCACATATGGTAGCAAGGAACACAAAGGCACCGCAAACAGCCACTTTGAAGGGCCCCCAAACAAAGGGAAACTCCTGAGTGCTGAGGCTCACCCACATGGTGTATACATAGAAAGTGGCCAACCTGGGTGGCCCCTGGACAAAGGGAAACCCCAGGATGCAGGGGCCTGGCCTCATGGGGAGTACGGGGACCACGGCCATTTGGATGGCCCCCTAACAAAGGGAAACCCTCGGAGTGCAGAGGCGCATCCACAAGGTATGTATGGCTGGCCCCCCTGGAGTGAGGCGGGGGGGGAACCCCCATTAGAATAGTCACCTGGAACGTCAATGGTCTTAACGGCATAGTGATAAGATCCAGAGTCTTCACTCATCTGAAAAGTATGAAAGCCGACATAGTTGGGTCTCTTGGAGGAAGACTAAGGGAGAAGGACCGACTGCAGGTAAGAAAGAGCTGGGAGGGACAAATGTACTATTTGTGCTTTGGAACGAGGGCTTAGGGAGTGGCCATACTTCCCAATAAAAGGACAGTATTTACAGCATTGAAGATGGTTACGAACCAAGAGGGACGTTATGTTGTGGTTAGTGGTGTCCTGGAAGGGGCACCAGTGGTTCTTGTTAACGTGTACGCTCCCAACTGGAACAATGCGGAATTCATGAAAAAAGACGATGGTGGAAATCCCCGACATAGACGCACACCGACACATCATGGGAGGTGACTTCAACTGTGTATAGGACCCACAGACAGACAGATCAAACCTCAAACTGGGGACAAAATAAATACAGTGAAAGAACTGGGAGTGTTCATGGAACAGATGGGGCAATGCGCCCTTGGAGGGTCACAAACCCAGGAAAAAAAGGAGTTTTCCTTCTCCCAGGTACAGAAGGACCAACTTCCTCATTGTGGGGAAACTGGTGCTTCCAGGGGTAGTAGGAGCAGAGTATGCCACAATCGTAATCTCTGACCATGTTCCACACTACATGGATGGGAGGTTGGAGACGGGCCGGGCCCAACGCCCCATGGAGGCTGAACATGGTTCACCTTGCCAATAAGGCATTCTGCGAATGGATATCACAAGAAGTTAACAACAACTAGAATGGAAAGGTTCACCCTGCACATTCTGGGAGGCGCTGAAGGCAGTGATAAAGGGATAAATTATTGTGTACTAGGGGCGCAGCGATAGAAAAGAGAGGGCGGTTAGGCAGCAACTAGTCAATCCCATACTGGAGGTGGACCGGTGGTACTGCACGGCTCCAACTATAGAGCTACTGCCGGATAGGAAGAAGCTTCAAACGGACTTTGACCTGCCCAGGAAGCTCCACCAGACACGGGGTCCTTTAATCAGCCTCCTGCTTGCTCACCAGCTGAGAAAGCAGGCAGCCACGAGGGAAATATCTCAGGTTTGGGACAGCAACGGCATGCTGCTCACCATGCCGGAAAAGGGAGGCTTTCGAGCACCTCCCCCACCCCCGCCCCCGCCCCCTCCCCTTCCCCTTCCCCACTGCCGAGGGGGTTCTGGGATGAAGCCTTTCTTCAACGGTCTGGGCATGACGGTCATGGGGGAAGACAGGAGATGGGGCTTGGAAGCACTATTAGAACTGGAAGAGGTTATGGAGTGTACCAATTCCATGCAGGCGGGGAATTCGCTGGGGCCAGATGGATTCCCTACGGACTTCTACAAATAATTTGAGATACTACTGGCCCCGCACTTGCAGGAGATGTTGGCAGACTCAATGGTAAGGGGCTCCCTACCACCAACACTAGCACAAGCCTCAATAGTGCTGACAGCCAAAAAGGACAAAGATCCAACTGAGTACAGGTCCTACAGGCCCAATCTCGCTACTCAACGTAGATGCAAACATCGTAGCAAAACCCCAGGCTCAATGGCTGGAGTTGCATGCCAGAGGTGGTCGCAGAGGATAGATGGGCTTTGTCAAGGGCATGCAGCTAACATCGAACATTAGGCACCTGTGGAATGTGATAATGACCCCATCCGGGGAGAGAACACCAGAAGTGATCATCTCCCTTGACAGAGTTGAGTGGAAGTATCTCATAGAGGTACTGGAACGGTTTGGGCTTGGGTCAGAGTTCACCTCCTGGGTGAAACTACTGTACAGCAGCGTTCGCAACTCCTCAGATAATCAAGCAGTCAATGTCCAAATGCAGCAAGACCTGGACAATATCCAGGCTTGGGCTGACAAGTGGCAAGTTACATTTGCACCACACAAGTGCCAAGCAATGTCCATCTCCTACAAGAAAGGATCTAACCACCATCCCTTGACATTCAAGGGCATTACCATCGCTAAATCCCCCACGATCAGCATCCTGGAGTTAGTTACCACTGATCAAAAACTGAACTGGACAAGCCATATTAATACTGTGGCTACCATGGTAGGTCAAAGGCTAGGAATCCTATGGTGAGTAACTCACCTCCTGACACTCCAAAGCCTGTCAACCATCTGCAAGGCACAAGTCAGGAGTGTAATACTCTCCACTTGTCTGGATGAGTGCAGCTCCAACAACACCCAAGAAGCTCGAAAACATCCGGGGCAAAGCAACCCACTTGATTGCTCTCCCTTCCACAAACATTTAAAACCCTCCACTGACGAACAGTGACAGCCGTGTGTAACATCTACAAGATGCACTGCAGTAATTCATCAGGACAACACCTTCCAAACCCATGACCACTATCATTTAGAAGGACAAGAGCAGCAGATACCTGGGAATGCCACCATCTGGAGCTACTCCTCCAAGTCACTCACCATCCTGACTTGGAAATATATCGCTGTTCACTGTCACTGTGGCAACATCCTGTAACTCCCTCCCTAACAGCACAGTGGGTGTACTTACACATCAAGGACTGCAACAGTTCAAGAAGGCAACTTACCACCACCTCCTGAAGGACAACTAGAGATGAGCAATAAATGCTAACCTAGTCAGCACATCTACATCCCATAAATGTATTTTTAAAATAGCGCTTCCATGGCGAGCATACGGACTACCACCACCAGCTCTAAACACTTCCAGCTGCACAGAGTCACAAAGCAAGGATGCTCGCTATCCCCGTTGCTGTTCTCCCTGGCAATCGAGCCACTAGTGATCACCCTCAGAATGGAGAAGGACTGGAGAAGTAGCCAGATGGGAGTGGGGCGGGGAAAGAGAGAAAGAGAGAGAGAGAGAGAGAGAGAGAGAGAGAGAGAGAGAGAGATAGAGATAGAGATAGAGAGAGAGAGAAACAGAGAACAAAGAGTGTCCATCTATGTAAATGACCTCTACATCCCAAAACCCCAAGCCAACAGCTTGGGGCAGCACAGTAGCATTGTGGATAGCACAATCGCTTCACAGCTCCAGGGTCCCAGGTTCGATTCCGGCTTGGGCCACTGTCTGTGCGGAGTCTCCACATCCTCCCCGTGTGTGCGTGCGTTTCCTCCGGGTGCTCCGGTTTCCTCCCACAGTCCAAAGATGTGCAGGTTAGGTGGATTGGCCATGATAAATTGCCCTTAGTGTCCAAAATTGCCCTTAGTGTTGGGTGGGGTTACTGGGTTATGGGGATAGGGTGGAGTTGTTGACCTTGGGTAGGGTGCTCTTTCCAAGAGCCGGTGCAGACTCGATGGGCTGAATGGCCTCCTTCTGCACTGTAAATTCTATGATTCTATGAACATGGAAGGGTTTCACAAATCTCATTAAGGGGATTGGAGTCTCCTCGGGCTTCAAACTTAACCTGAACAAAAGGTGAAATCGTCCCAGTGAACACGCAAGGAGGCGGGACACAGCTGGAGAGACCACCATTTAAACAAGTTGAAACCAAATCCCGCCACCTGGACATCCAAATAGCCCATGACTGGATACTGATCTACAAATGGAACCTGACGAGTCTAGTGGAGGAAGTCAAAGGGGACTTACAGAGGTGGTGCACACTCCCACTCTCACTGGCGGGGAGAAAGCAGACGATCAAAATGAACGTACTGCCCAAGATCCTCTTCCTGTTCACATCCCTCCCGATCCCCAAGGCTTTCACGGTCGACAAATTAATCATGACGTTTGTGCATGTGTGTAGGTGGGCGTGTGTGTGTGTGTTGGTGGGCGTGTGTGCGTGTGCGTGGGGGGGGGGGGGGGGGGGGGGTGGAAAGAGAAGGCCCCCGAAGATCCAAAAAAGGATCCTACAAGGGAGAAGAAGCTTAGGAGACCTGGCCCTCCCAAACCTACTGTTCTACCACTGGGCAGCCACAGCAGAAAGAGTGAGGGGATGGGCGAAGGAAACGGGAGCAGCATGGATGAGGATGAAGGGGAGTTTCTCCATAAAGATATCTATCTGTTCCCTAGTCACAACCGCACTTCCATCCCCTCTGACCAAGTAGTCAAGAAGCCCAGTAATGCTCCAAATGTGCTATCAGATGAGACAGCACTTAGGCTCAACCAAAATATCCACTATGGCTCCCATCTGTAACAACCACAGCTTTACACCTGCAACAATGGATGCCACCTTCAAACGTTGGAGACACTGACAGTCAGAGACATGTATACAGATGACAGAATAGCGACCCGGGTGGAACTCACGGAGAGGTCCCAACTGCCAAAAACAAATGAACGGAGACACATACAGGTCAAAAACTTCCTCTGCCGGGAAATGATGACGTACTATCAGATACCAGGACGTTCGATAATTGAGGAACTGTTATATGCAGGCGAAATAGGTAGGAGGAACTGGAGGGACCTGAATGGGCGACTGTTGGAGGAGGTACACTCGTCCCTGGACGAGACAAGGGTAGATGGGAGGAAGAACTAGGCATAGAAGTAGGTGGGGGACTCTCGATCGAAGCGCTACACAGGGCGAACCCTGCCTCCATCTGCGCAGGGATGAGCCTAATGCAGCTAAAGGTGGTGCACGGAGCGCACCTAAATAGAACCGGAATGCGCAGGTTCTTCCAAGAAGTGATGGACAAATGCGAATGGTGCCAGGGAGGCATGGCAAACCACACCCACATGTTCTGGGCCTGCCCCAGATATGTCAGGTTCTGGACGACCTTCTTTGAGGCAATGTCCAATGTTGTTGGGGCGAAAGTGGAGCCATGCCCAAACATGATGGTCTTTGGTGTCTCAGAGCAGCCAGCACTCTTTATTTGGAGGGCGGCTGACGCCCAAGCCTTTGCCTCGCTAATTGTCCGTGGAAGAATTCTGCTTGGCTGGAGATCGGCAGCACCACCTAAGCTGCAGACTGGCTGTCAGGCCTGTCGGAATTCCTCCAATTGGAGTAGAGAAAATTTGCCATCCGGGGTCGGATCTTGGGGCGTGGAAGTCGTTCATGTTCCAAGACCTCTTCATAGTCAGCAATCAGTAGAGAAAGCGGGACACACACACACACACACACACACACACACACACACACACACACACACACACACACACACACACACACACACACACACACACCACACACACACACACACACACACACACACACACACACGAAGGAGCCTATAGAACATAAAGGAAAAGGAAAGGGGTGTGGGGAGGGAGGAAGGGGAGGGGAGAAAGGCCCACAAAAAAAGAACGCGAGGGACAAGAGTTAAAACCACAGGGGACGGGATCGAGACACACAGAAAAGCAGAGTGAACAGGAACACACCGTTCAGGCCACACTGGGCGTACAGCAGAGGCAGATTGGCCAAAGTGGGACCACGGTCACAGAGGGAGGGGAGACAAGTGCATGTAAGGATAGATAATGATCTTGTTTGTTTCTGTTCTCCTTTTCTCTCTTTTGTTTTTCTCTTTTGTAATTTTTATTTTTCCTTGGTTGTCTTTGCCATTATACAACTTGTAATTTCACTTAAGAACAGAAATGTGAAACATAAACTGTGATAACCAATAAAAACAGT
Source organism: Scyliorhinus canicula (assembly GCF_902713615.1). Taxonomy (NCBI): domain Eukaryota; kingdom Metazoa; phylum Chordata; class Chondrichthyes; order Carcharhiniformes; family Scyliorhinidae; genus Scyliorhinus; species Scyliorhinus canicula. The sequence continues at coordinate 62,660,476 of NC_052153.1, read as the reverse complement.
ATAAAAAAGAATGTCTGGAAAGCAGGAGGTTCTACAACAATGAAGCACTTCAGTTTATTCACCATCGAAAGATAGAATTTTCTGCCCAATGCATCTTAGAACAAGTTTTCATTTGTGTTTGTTCAATCAGGAAACCAAAGTATGACACAAAACATAAATAAGCAAGTGAAAAGCAATCCAAAAACCAGAAGATTGTGCAAATGCATGGTTTACACAAATAAACATATTCTGTGAGATTTGTTTGCAATAACGAGTGAGAAACCAGCATCTTAATTGTGCTAGAAAGTTAAGAGAAGTTTCAGTGTGCAGTTCTCACCCATCCAACTAGTCAACATTCTGAAAAATGGCTTTACATGTTTTAGGTTTAATCTTCATTTCCTTCCATTTTGAATCTTACCTTCTATTCAAGGACAGACTCCATATATAGAGAACAACACAGGACATTTCAAACTAGTACTGAACAGCTATTTTACCATCTGGGTTGCCTATCAACTGATATTCAAATCAATCTACGATATCCCTACAATCCCTATGTTTAATCCTCATTGCTGGCATCAACAAATCAGCTCAGTCAAGGGTAACCAAAATAAAATTAAAACTCAGGACAGAATAGACAGTGGTTAGCACTGCTCCCTCATGGCGCTGAGGACCCGGGTTCGATCCCAGCCCCAGGTTACTGTCCGTGTGGAGTTTGCATATTGCCCCAGTATCTGCGTGGGTCTCACTCCCACAACCCAAGAGATGTGCATGGTAGGTGGATTGGTCATGCTAAACTTGCCCTTAGTTGGAAAAACAAGAATTGGATACTCTACATTTATATTAAAAAAGGTATGTTGAGAGAAAAAGATTGGTGAAGACAAATAGATAGAGAAATACAGCACAGAACAGGCCCTTCGGCCCACGATGTTGCGCCGAACTTTTGTCCTAGATTAATCATAGAATTTTGGACAATTTTCCATGGCCAATCCACCCAACCTGCACATCTTTGGACTGTGGGAGGAAACCGGAGTACCCGGAGGAAACCCACGCAGTCACGGGGAGGATGTGCAGACACCACACAGACAGTGACCCAAGTCGAAATCGAACTTGGGACCCTGGAGCTGTGAAGCAATTGTGCTATCCACAATGCTACCGTGCTGCCCTTAAGAAGTTAACCTACACTCCATTATTCTACCCTAATCCATGTACCTATCCAATAGCCGCTTGAAGGTCCCTAACTTTTCCGACTCAACTACTACCACAGGCAGTGCATTCCATGCCCCCACTACTCTCTGGGTAAAGAACCTACCTCTGACATCCCCTCTATATCGTCCACCATTTATCTTAAATTTATGTCCCCTTGTAATGGTGTGTTCCACCCAGGGAAAAAGTCTCTGACTGTCTACTCTATCTATTCCCCTGATCATCTTATAAACCTCTATCAAGTCGCCCCTCATCCTTCTCCGTTCTAATGAGAAAAGGCCTAGCACCCTCAACCTTTCCTCGTATGACTTACTCTCCATTCCAGGCAACATCCTGGTAAATCTCCTTTGCACCTTTTCCAAAGCTTCCACATCCTTCCTAAAATGAGGTGACCAGAACTGCACACAGTACTCCAAATGTGGCCTGACCAAGGTTTTGTACAGCTGCATCATCACCTCACGGCTCTTAAATTCAATCCCTCTGCTAATGAACGCTAGCACACCATAGGCCTTCTTCACAGCTCTATCCACTTGAGTGGCAACTTTCAAAGAACTATGAACATAGACCCCAAGATCTCTCTGCTCCTCCACATTGCCAAGAACCCTACCATTAACCCTGTATTCCGCATTCAGATTTGTCCTTCCAAAATGGACAACCTCACACTTGTCAGGGTTAAACTCCATCTGCCACTTCTCAGCCCAGCTCTGCATTCTATCTATGTCTCTTTGAAGCCGACAACAGCCCTCCTCACTATCCACAACTCCACCAATCTTCGTATCATCTGCAAATTTACTGACCCACCCTTCAACTCCCTCATCCAAGTCGTTAATGAAAATCACAAACAGCAGAGGACCCAGAACTGATCCCTGCGGTACGCCACTGATAACTGGGCTCCAGGCTGAATATTTGCCATCCACCACCACTCTCTGTCTTCTATCAGTTAGCCAGTTTGTTATCCAACTGGCCACATTTCCCACTATCCCATGCCTCCTTACTTTCTGCATAAGCCTACCATGGGGAACCTTATCAAATGCCTTACTAAAATCCATGTACACTACATCCACTGCTTTACCTTCATCCACATGCTTGGTCACCTCCTCAAAGAATTCAATAAGACTTGTAAGGCAAGACCTACCCCTCACAAATCCGTGCTGACTATTCCTAATCAAGCAATGCCTTTCCAGATGCTCAGAAATCCTATCCCTCAGTACCCTTTCCATTACTTTGCCTACCACCGAAGTAAGACTAACTGGCCTGTAATTCCCAGGGTTATCCCTATTCCCTTTTTTGAACAGGGGCACGACATTCGCCACTCTCCAATCCTCTGGTACCACCCCTGTTGACAGCGAGGACGAAAAGATCATTGCCAACGGCTCTGCAATTTCATTTCTTGTTTCCCATAGAATCCTTGGATATATCCCGTCAAGCCCGGGGGACTTGTCTATCCTCAAGTTTTTCAAAACGCGCAACACATCTTCCTTCCTGACAAGTATCTCCTCAAGCTTATCAGTCTGCTTCACGCTGTCCTCTCCAACAATATGGCCCCTCTCGTTTGTAAATACTGAAGAAAAATACTTGTTCAAGACCTCTCCTATCTCTTCAGACTCAATACACAATCTCCCGCTACTGTCCTTAATCGGACCTACCCTCGCTCTAGTCATTCTCATATTTCTCACATATGTGTAAAAGGCCTTGGGGTTTTCCTTGATCCTACCCGCCAAAGATTTTTCATGCCCTCTCTTAGCTCTCCTAATCCCTTTCTTCAGTTCCCTCCTGGCTATCTTGTATCCCTCCAGCGCCCTGTCTGAACCTTGTTTCTTCAGCCTTACATAAGTCTCCTTCTTCCTCTTAACAAGACATTCAACCTCTCTTGTCAACCATGGTTCCCTCACTCGACCATCTCTTCCCTGCCTGACAGGGACATACATATCAAAGACACGCAGTACCTGTTCCTTGAACAAGTTCCACATTTCACTTGTGTCCTTCCCTGACAGCCTATGTTCCCAACTTCTGCACTTCAATTCTTGTCTGACAGCATTGTATTTACCCTTCCCCCAATTATAAACCTTGCCCTGTTGCATGCACCTATCCCTCTCCATTACTAAAGTGAAAGTCACAGAATTGTGGTCACTACCTCCAAAATGCTCCCCCACTAACAAATTTATCACCTGCCCTGGTTCATTACCAAGTACTAAATCCAATATGGCCTCCCCTCTGGTCGGACAATCTACATACTGTGTTAGAAAAGCTTCCTGGACACACTGCACAAACACTACCCCATCCAAACTATTTGATCTAAAGAGTTTCCACTCAATGTTTGGGAAGTTGAAGTCGCCCATGACTACTACCCTGTGACTTCTGCACCTTTCCAAAATCTGTTTCCCAATCTGTTCCTCCACATCTCTGCTGCTATTGGGGGGCCTATAGAAAACTCCCAACAAGGTGACTGCTCCTTTCCTATTTCTAACTTCAACCCATATTACCTCAGTATGCAGATCCCCCTCGAACTGCCTTTCTGCAGCTGTTATACTATCTCTAATTAACAATGCCACCCCCCACCTCTTTTACCATCCTCCCTAATCTTGTTGAAACATCTATAACCAGGGACCTCCAACAACCATTTCTGCCCCTCTTCTATCCAAGTTTCCGTGATGGCCACCACATCGTAGTCCCAAGTACTGATCCATGCCTTAAGTTCACCCACCTTATTCCTGATGCTTCTTGCATTAAAGTATACACACTTCAACCCATCTCCTTGCCTGCAAGTACTCTCCTTTGTCATTGTTACCTTCCCCACTGCATCACTACGTGCTTTGGCGTCCTGACTATCGTCTACCTTAGTTGCTGGACTACAGATCCGGTTCCCATACCCCTGCCAAATTAGTTTAAACCCTCCCGAAGAGTACTAGAAAACCTCCCCCCCAGGATATTGGTGCCCCTCTGGTTCAGATGCAACCCGTCCTGCTTGTACAGGTCCCACCTTCCCCAGAATGCGCTCCAATTATCCAAATAAATGTGGTTCCTTACAGTCAGAAACAGGGGAATTTATAATGGGGAACAAAGAAATAGCTGACCAATTAACCGCAGAACCATAGAATCACGACAGTGCAGAAGGAGGCCACCTACCTGCACATCTTTGGACACTAAGGGGCAAATTTAGATTGGCCAATCCACCTAACCTGCACCAAACACATACTCTGATTCTGACTTTGTCTTCACAAAGGGGGACACAAATAGCATACCAGAAATGTTGAGGAACATAGGGTTTACATTAGGGTTTTACAAACTGTGCATCCGCGGGTGGGTCGCTGGCGGGTGTCAGCAGGGTCTCGGAGCAAATGGTTGCAGCGTTCCTGATCACAGTAGAAGCGCCTAACAGCTGTGACCAGCTTTTAAGAACGCCGGCTGCGACACGTTTTAAGTTGAGAATGCCTACTGCAACCGGGTTTTAAATGGGAACGATGCAGACTTCCCGCCAGATGTGGCACAGAGAGCAAATCACCTGCCCGGCACATATACTGATATCACACATTTGTACATCCATGCTTTTGGTGCAAAACCACGGAAGAGAGATTCCTCAATTTTCTAGCTGCGGGCAAGCAAGCAGCAGGTCTGTGAAGAACTGAGGATGGATCATTTTGTTATAAGGAAGAGAGGGCCAAAGACACAAACAGGCCAGGATCTTACAACTGAATCTGTTGGAGAGAGCTGCCCAGGAGAGTCCATGGCAGGACAAAGCAATACTAGTATGAGCTGTATACAGAGCTCCAGGGCCTCTGGTGAATAACCTAAGAAACCAAAATTAGGAACAAAGCACTAAAGATGATTTATTGAGATATGGCTTTGTTAGTTGGGACAATGCAAATCAAGATGCAAAGGCCAGCCTGTGTTATATGCAGGAAAGTGCTGGTAAATGAAAATTTAAAACCCTAAAAACTTGAAAGGCATTTGAAGGCATGGCAAGATCGAGGTCAAACCTTTGATTTTTTTCAAATGATGCAGCGAAAATTTAATCATCAGCTGAAGTCCTTCGCAAAAATGTAACATTGAATGACAAAGCACAATTCGTCTCTTATATGGTAGCTTACCGTGGAGCTAAAAAGAAAATGTCCCGCACTATAGCAGAGAGATTCATTCTCGCTGCAGCATTAACATGGCTCATACGGCCATGGATGAGAGGTCAGCTGAAAAACTGAAATGCACCCCTCTCAGTGATGACACAGTAGCTCGCCGAATTTGTGATATTGCTGAGAATTTAGAAGCGCAGCTTATTTCTCCTTTAAAGTCAGCATAGGAGTTCTCAATACAACTGGATGAAAGTACAAACTTTTCAGATTGTGCAACCTTACTAGTTTACTTTAGATATGTTTGGCACAATGAATTTGTTAGGGATTTACTGTGCTCCCTGACATTACCAACCAGCACGACTGTCGCAGAGATTTTTGAAGTACTGAATAGTTACGTGGTTGGAAAGTGCGGGCTCAACTGGATTCATTGCAGAGGAACCACAAGCGATGGGGCAACCGACATGACTGGGGAAAACAAGGAGTTATAAGGATTAAGGACGCAGCTGGTCAAGACACTGTTTGGAATCATGGTTTTATTCACCGAGAGGCATTGGCATTGAAGGAATTCCATCCGACTTTGAAGTGGTGTTGAAAGGAATTATGAAAGTTGTGAATGTAATTAAACACAGCGCACTCAATACCAGGCTTTTTGAGGCTTTGTGTTCCGATATGGGGGCCAAGTACACACATTTATTGTCCACCAGAGGTATGTTAGCTCTATCAAGAGGCGGGTGCTTGTCACGTTTATGACGAATGTATGAAATCCATGCTTTCCTTCTGAGAAACGTCCCGTCCGGCGATTCATTTGGTGATGAAAAGTGGATGCCTACTATGTCTTACAATCTTTTCAATTTTAAACTAACTGAACCTCAAATTGCATAAGAATGATGATTGTGTTCGGCACTGTGAAGAAAGAAGATGATTTCCAAAAGTCACTGAAAGTTAGCAAGTGTGAGTAAAAGCCAAAAGTACAACAGGTTCTTAAAAATTGCTACGGAACTTTGAAGAAAACAAGGTTAGTAAGGGAAACTATCAATAGACTGGCAAGCCTTATTCAGTCCCACTAGCCACGCTGATCAACAGTTTTTGTTGCTACTTTCCAGAGGAGATGGTCAGATTTTGAAAAAAAAGAGGTAGGTGAAAAATTATTTGAGACATCAGAGTCAATTATGTTGCTCGTTATGCTCTCTCCTTAATTGGCTCTGTTTATGACGGACAATATGGTCGCCGTCCTTAATTCTAATTATGCTTGCTCAAGAGTCGCCAGGTATCTTCTCGCTATCCACAAGGTTCAAAACCGAATACTGATCAAAGACTCGATACACCAGTTAGTAAGTTCAAAATCAATACTCATTTATTTACACACAGTCAATTATACTCATGCACAAACTCTACTAACAAAACTATCACTACTACTAAAAGCCTATACATAGCTTTAAGTGCCCACTCAGTCAGAGGAACTATGGTCGTTGTCCGGTTCTGAGGCTGCTGGCATCGAACTTGTATAGAATAGTAGCTAGGAGCGTCTATCTCGTAGTGTGCGTTGACTTTGGACTTAATTGTCTGGTGCAGCTGCTAGGCAGGTCTCTCGCTGCTGAGAGCCAAGGCCAAGAAGAATGATTCTGTCTTGGGGGCTTCCTCTTATACCCCAAAGGGGCTTCACGTGCTTTTGGGCGGGCCTTGAACTTGGCCCCAATTAATTGGACCACATCCTAATCATCTGTATTGATTTTCTCCAATAAAGGGGTGGCTGCCTGATCGCTGGGCGGGCCCTAGGTGACCGTTGGCCTCTTAGTCTCCTCTGGCGCCGGGGTGTCCTGCTTTGGTATCGTTTGCTTAAATGGTTTCTCTTTGCCCCTGGAGATAGCTCATTAGTATGTTAATGGCTTTGCAGTATCGGTCTTATCTGGGAGCTGCAAACTTCAATCCAAAGACAAACCTTGCATCTGCTTGCTTTCTTAGCGTTGTCCAATTTTCCCTTCATTCTCTGCAAGTGTCCATTTTGTAATCGGGACGTGGCCACCCCAGGTGGCTACAATTATTAACTTACAGCTGATTTTGAATGAAGAGACTGAACTTCTGCACCTCACCTTGACAGCATATTATAAACAAGCCACAGATTCATGAGGCTGTCAGCATTCTGGTGTAGTGTCTCCAAGGAGTATCCAGTGCTGAGTAAATCAGCATTCTGTTGCACTATTGCTCTTCACAACGACCTACATTTTCAAGGCTAGATTTTCCGTCCTCACAAATATGAAGACAGCACAAATGATCGGTCTGAACTCTGCACCTGATATGCGCATTGCTCTCTCCTCCTGTGAATCTGATTGGCAAGGATCAAGCAGGCTCTCCTATCACATTAAAGGTAAGCGTAAATCGGTGTTTTCAGAAGGCCAGCCGGTGTGGGTCATGAAGGTCGGCCGGCATGGGTCGCAAAGGTCAACCAGTTGGTAAACGTCGGTTCAGGTAAAAACGTTTGCAAAACACTGGTTTAGAGAGAGGGAGGAACTGAAGGAAATCAGTATTAGTAGATAATTGTTGAGGAAATTGATGGGATCGAAGGCAGATAAATCCCCAAGGCCTGATATTCTACAGCCTAGAGTGTTTAAGCAAGTGGCCCTAAAATTATGGATGTATTGTGGTCATCTTACAAGATTCTATGGACTCTGGAACAGTTCCCACAGATTGGAGTGTAGCTAATGTAATCCCACTATTTAAAAAGAAAACAGGGAATTATGACCAACGGGCCTGATGTCGGTAGTGGGGAAAATTCTAGAGTCCATATCAAAGATTTAATAGCAGAGTGCTTGGAAACAGTGCAGGATTGGGACAGAGTCAGCATGGATTTATGAAGGGAAACACATGCTTGACAAATCTACTGGAATTCTTCGAGGATTTAACTAGTAGAGTAACCGAGGGGGAGCCAATGGACGTGGTTTAGTTGGACTTTCAGAAGGCTTTCGACAAGTCCTACATAAGTGTAGATTAAAGTGTATGGGATTGGTATAATGTATTGAAATGGATAGAAAACTAGTTGGGAGACAGGAAACAAAGAGGAGGAATAAATGGGCCTTTTTCGTAAGGGCAGGCAGTGACTAGTGAAGTACCACAGGGAACAGGGCTAGGACCCCAGCTATTCACAACATATATTAATGAGTTACATGGGGGGACTAAATGTAATTTCTGCAAATTTACACTTGATACAAAGCTGGATGGGAGAGATGCTTCAGTATGATTTCGACAAGTTGAGTGGGAAAGTGCATGGCGGATGCAGTAAAATGTAGATAAATGTGAGATTATCCACTTTGGTAGCAAAAATAGGGAGGCAGATTGTCTGCATGGTTATAGATTGAGAGGGAAATGTGCAACGACGTCTGGGTGTCCTTGTACACCAGTCGCTGAAAGTAAACATGCAGGTGCAAGAACAAAGAAATGTACAGCCCAGGAACAGGCCCTTCGGCCCTCCAAGCCCGTGCCTACCATGTTGCCCGTCTAAACTAAAATCTTCTACAATTCCTGGGTCCGTATCCCTCTATTCCCATCCTATTCATGTATTTGTCAAGATGCCCCTTAAATGTCACTATCGTCCCTGCTTCCACCACCTCCTCTGGCAGCGAGTTCCAGGCACCCACTACCCTGTGTGTAAAAAAACTTGCCTCGTACATCTCCTCTAAATCTTACTCCTTGCACCTTAAACCTATGCCCCCTAGTAATTGACACCTCTACCCTGGGAAAAGCCTCTGACTATCCACTCTGTCTAAAAGCAGGCGGTAAAAGCAGCAAAATGGTACGTTGGCCTTCATAGTGAGAGAATTAGAGTACAGGGGCAGGGGTGTCTTGTTGCAATTATACAGGGCCTTCGTGAAACCACGCATGTATATTGAGTACATTTTTAATCTCCTATCTGAGGAAGAATGTTCCTGCTATAGAGGGAGTGCAGCGAATTTACCAGGCTGATTCGGGATGGCAGGATTGACATAAGAGATACAATTAAATTGATTAGGATTATAATCACTGCAGTTTAGAAGAATGAGGGGGGCTTTCATCGAAACTTATAAAATTCCAACAGGACTAAACAGGGAAGATGCAAATACGATGTTCATGATGGCGGGAGGAGTCCAGAACCAGAAGATACAGTCTAGGACTAAGATGAGGAGAAAGTTCTTCACCAAGCGAGTGGCGAGTCTGTGGAATTCGCTACCACAGAAAGCAGTTGAGGCTAAAAGATTGTAAGTTTTCAAGGAGTTAGATATAACACTTGGGGCTAAATGGATCAAAGGATATGGAGAGAAAGTGGGATCAAAGGATATGGAGAGAAGGTGGGAACCAGTGACTGGGTTGGATGATGAGTCATGATCATAATGGATGGCAGTGCAGGCTCGAAGGGCCAAATGGCCTACTCTTATTTCCTATTACCAACCAAATGCAGATTACTTTCTACAAATATTTCTTACCATATTTCTTATCATATACATCTCTATGCTCCCAAGTTAAAAAAATGCTTATTGAAATAAGTAGTCCAGCACCAATGGTTGGAAATACTTAGCCATGGCTCACAGTGATGCATTCCAGGAAAGCTTCTGTTTAATTTGTACTTTTCATTCTTTCATAAATTTTTCATGGAAAGTGAACAGCGCTGGCAATGTTAGTAGTTGTTGCTCATCCCTAATTTTCCTTGCGAAGGTGGTGATGAGTCTCTTTTTTGAACCACCGTAGTTCATGTGGTGTAGGTCGACCCAAAGTGCTAATCTGAAGAGAATACCAGGATTTTGACACAGTGACAGTGAAAGTGAAAGAACAAAGACGTAGTGCCAAGTCAGGATGGTGTGTTAGCTTGGAAGTGGTGTTGTTCCCATGCGTCTGAGATGGCAGGGTTGGTACATAGAAGGCAGACGAGGGTGAAGAATGATCAGAACTAACTTCATCTGTGATTGAGACGACGGCAGCATTGAGACCATGTGAATTGCCATGGTTAAGGGGATGTGAATTAAATTCAGGACTTTACATGGAGGGATAAAGCGAGGATAAAGAAGGCATGAACTCAGGAGAGAGCAGGCAGGATGAGTTGAGATAGAGGCAGAAATCAACAAATGTGAGATGTTGTCTGGGACAGAGGGTGAGGGAGATAAGCAGTGAAGGACATTTGTGAGAACATATTTATTGTACTTGACTGGTTATTAGGGAACAAAGATGTTAAATAAGGTTGAACTGGTGAGGTTTGCAAAGGAGGAAAAGGTGCCCAGGGATTGGTGGTGGTAGGAGGGTCAAGCCAAGGTGTGATTTCATGATAAGTGCCACACTGTCACCATCATGGTATGACATAGCAAATGGTTGAATATATAGTTGGACAGGGAGGCTGCATTTAGGGGGAAGGTGGCATCATCACTCGTGTACCATTTTCTGATGAAAGGTCATTGACCTGAAAAATAATGATGTTGCTCTCCACGGAGGCTCCCTGAACTGTTGAGTATTTCCAGCATTTTCCTTTTTTTTAAATAAACTTACGAGTGCCCAATTCGTTTTTCCAATTAAGGAGCAATTTAGCATGGCCTATTCACCTATCCTGCACATCTTTTGGTTGTGGGGGTGATACCCACGCAGACACGGGAAGAATGTGCATACTCCACACGGACAGTGACCCGGGGCCAGGATCGAATGCGGGTCCTCGGCGCCGTGAGGCAGCAGTGCTAATCATTGCGCCACCATGCTGCCCTAAGCATTTTCTGTTTTTATTTTCTTCCAGTATCGGCAAGTTAGATGGGAAGGAGATGAGTCTTTTTTTAAATGCCAAGAGAGGCAAAGACGGAAGCTGTTGGTTTATCCAAGGCATCAAGCTTGGGATAACAGCAAGAAAGCAGGAAGATTGAGAAGTACTGATAACTCGATGTTGGGATGTGGGAGCACAGAGAACCAGAGAGGGGAGAAGGAAAGAAGACAATAGAAGAGAGAGAGGACTAGGAAGGATAAAGAAAAAAAGCTTAAAGGGAGTGTGTGTGGCGCTAACAATTGCACACAAACACTCGAATCGGTACAAGAGAGGCTTATTACAGTGAGATGCTATTCCTTCGGCTGCAGCTGTAGAATGGCATCTCAGGGAAACTTATGAATATTTATACTGCTCCCTGTGGGCGGAGCTAGCCGGCAGGAGCTTACACGGCGGAGGTGCTGGCGGTGTTGGTGCTGGCCAGTGGCTGAATGACTCCGGGAACGAGCCAAAATCTTCCATGTCCTCGAGTGTGGGCAGGGGAACGAGGGGTAGACCTGGTGGGGCTGAAGTCGGGGACGCCGGGGAAAAGGAGGGTGGCGCGTGGGTATGGGATCGGCACCCGAGGGAGCCAGGTCCCTGAGCGAGACTGTATCCTAGCGGCTGTCGGGGAACTCCACGTAGGCATATTGGGGGTTCGCGTGGAGCAGGCGTACCTGGTCCACCAGAGGGTCTGCCTTGTGGAACCTGACATGGCCCTGGAGCTGCGAGGACCGGCCCTGGAGCTGCGAGCCAAGTCGGGAGCGACACCCCGGATGTAGACTTCCTAGGGAAGGCAAAAACACGTTCATAGGGTGTGTTGTTAGTTGCGGTGCACAGCAGTGACAGAATGGAATGGAGCGCGTCAGGGAGGACCTGCTGCCAGCGAGCGGCTGGGAGGTTCCTGGACCGTAGGGCTAGCTGGACGGCCCTCCATACCGCCCCGTTCTCCCTCTCTACCTGCCCATTTCCCCGGGGGTTGTAGCTGGTCGTCCTGCTGGAGGCGATACCCCTGCTGAGCAGGAACTGACGCAGATCATCACTCATGAACGAGGATCCCCTGTCACTGTGGATATAGTCGGGGAAACCGAACAGAGCGAATATGGAATCAAGGGCCTTGATGACGGTGGCAGACGTCATATCCGGGCATGGGATCGCGAAGGGGAACCGAGAGAACTCATCCACCACACTAAGGTTGTAGGTGTTATGGTCGGTGGAGGGGAGGGGCCCTTTGAAATCCACGCTGAGGCGTTCAAAGGGACGGGACGCTTTCACCAGGCGCGCACGGTCTCTGGTGACTGTCCGTACTTCCTCGACAGAGTAGGGCAGATTGCGAGCTTTGACCAGATGGTACAACCGAGTGACCCCCGGATGGCAAAGACTCTCGTGCAAGGCACGGAGCTGGTTCACTTGTGCGCTGGCACATGTACCTCGGGAGAGGGCGTCTGGGGGCTCGTTGAGCTTGTCGGGGCGATACAAGATCTCGTAATTATAGGTGGAGAGCTCGATTCTCCACCGCAAGATTGTGTCGTTTTTGATCTTGCCCCGCTATGTTCTGTTAAACATGAAGGCTACCGACCGTTGGTCAGTGAGGAGAGTGAATCTCCTGCCGGCCAGGTAATGCCTCCAGTGCCGCACCACTTCAACGATTGCCTGGGCCTCCTTTTCAACAGACGAATGTCGAATTTCGTAGGCATGGAGGGTGCGGGAAGAGAATGCCACGGGTCTGCCAGCCTGGTTTAGAGTGGCGTCAAGGGCGACATCTGAAGCGTCGCTCTCTAATCGGAAGGGCAGTGTCTCGTCTACCGCGTGCATCCCGGCCTTGGCTATGTCTGAGCGAATACGAGCGAAGGCCTGTTGTGCCTCGGCCATGAGGGGAAATTGTGTGGACTGGATCAGTGGGCGGGCCTTGTCCGCGTATTGTGGGACCCACTTGGCGTAATAAGAAAAGAACCCCAGGCATCGTTTGAGAGCCTTGGGGCAGTGGGGGAGGGGAAGCTCCATGAGGGGGCGCATGCGGTCGGGCCCCAGTAGTCCGTTTTGGACTACGTAGCCGAGGATGGCTAAGCGGTCTGTGCTGAACACATAACAAGGAGAAGTGCAAGTGAGGTTGAGGAGAGATGCGGTGTGGAGAAATTTTGCAAGGTTGGCGTCATGGTCCTGCTAGTCGTGGCCGCAGATGGTGACATTGTCGAAGTACGGAAATGTGGCCCGCAGTCCGTACCGGTCAACGATTCGGTCCATTTCTCGCTGAAATACCGAGACCCCGTTAGTGACACCGAAGGGAACCCTAAGAAATTGATAGTCGACCATCCGCCTCGAAGGCAGTGTAGGGACGGTCCGATTTACGGGTGGGGAGCTGGTGGTAGGTGGATTTCAGGTCAATTGTTGAGAAGACCCGGGTACTGTACAATCTGATTGACCATATCAGATATGCAAGGGAGGGGGTATGTGTCGAGCTGTGTTGATGGTCTGGCTGTAGTTCACGACCATCCTGTGTTTCTCCCCAGTTTTAACCACCACCAATTGAGCTCTCCAGGGACTGTTGCTGGCCCTGATAATACCCTCCCGAAGCAGCCGCTGGACTTCGGACCTGATGAAGGTCTTGTCCTGGATGCTGTACCCTCTGCTCCTGGTGGCGACGGGCTTGCAATCTGCAGTCAGATTGGCAAAGAGGGAGGGAGGGTCAACCTTGAGGGTCGTGAGGCCGTAAACGGTGAAGGGCGGTAGGGGTCTGCCGAATTTGAGGGTAAGGCTCTGGAGGTTACATTGGAAGTCCAGGCCCAGTAGGTGTCGCACAGAGGTTGGGGAGAACGTACAGGCGGAAACGGTTGAATTCAACGCCCTGTACGGTGAGTTTGACCAGACAGAAGCCCGGATCGGGACAGAGTGGGATCCGGAGGCCAGGGAGATCCGCTGGTTGGCGGGATGGACCATGAGGGAGCAGCGCCTTACCGTGTCCGGATGGATGAAACTGTCCGTGCTCCCAGAGTCGATGAGGCAGGAGGTCGCGTGGCCGTTGATAAGCTCCGTCGTAGAAGTGGTGGCCAGGTTGCGAGGACGGGATTGGTCAAGCGTCATGGAGGCGAGTAGCGGGCGATTGACCGAAGAGTCCGACGAGTAGCAGCCGCGACCCGGGTCCCGTGGTCCAGTTCCGAGGGGAGGACAAAATGGCGGCGTCTGGAGTACCTGCGGGGAAGAAGATGGCGGTGCCCATGCAGCTCACGTTGCGGGGGCGGGGCAAGATGGCGGCGATCATGGAGCGCACGTTGTGGGAGCGGGGCAAGATGGCAGCGACCATGGAACGCTTCATGGAGGATGAAGATGGCGGCGCCCATGGCGGGGTCGGCGAACGATGGCGGCGCCCACTGATCGCACGTGGAGTCGGGGAAGGAAGATGGCGGCACCCACTGATCGCACATGGCCCCGGGAGCAGCGGACGGCAGGGCCCATTGCGCGATCGGCTGAGGCGAGGGGGAGAGTTTGGGCGTGATAGCGGCAACTGCGCGGGACTGACACACCGCTGCAAAGTGGCCTTTCTTGCCACAGGATTTGCAGGTCGCGGTGCGGGCCGGGCACGCTGGCGGGGGTGTTTCTGCTGACCGCAGAAGTAGCAGCGGGGACCCCCAGGATGCGCGGTGCGGCGTGTTGCGCAGGCATACTGCGCGGGAGCGGCCCCAGTCGGGGGGGGGGGCGGTTGCGGGGTCCACGAGGGTAGGATGGGTGGGCCGCGCGGCAGGCAGGGTAGGATTGCACATTAGGGGAAGCGGCCGTCATTGAGAGCGCTAAAGTCTTTGTTGCCGCAAGGTCGAGAGCGGCCCCTTCCAGCAGTCGTTGCCGGATGGGGTCCGATGCAATACCCGTCACAAAGGCATCCCGCATGAGGAGATTCGAATGTTCCGTGGCCAAGACAGCCTGGCAGTCGCAGTCCCGTACTAGAGGGATAAGGGCCCGTCAGAAGTCCTCAATCGACTCACCCGGTTGCTGAACGCGAGTGGCTAGTACATGTCTCGCAAACAGAGTGTTCGTCGACTGGGCGTAATTCTCTTTGAGAAGTTCCATGGCCCGGGTGTAGTTAAGCGTGTCCTGAATCAGCGGGAACACGCTGGAGCTCAACCTTGAGTTGTACCTTCTGAGCCTCCGATGATGTAGGGTCCACTGAGGTGATGTAGGCCTCGAAAACAGCCACCCAGTAGTTAAAGTCTTTCCTGGCGTGCAGCGACTGCGGATCCAGCTGCAGGCGATCGGGCTTAATTCTGATGTCCATGATGTTGGAAAATCTCACTGTAATAAATTGTGGCGCTAACAATTGCACACAAAGACTCGAATCGGTACAAGAGAGGCTTTATTACAGTGAGATGCTATTCCTTCGGCTGCAGCTGTAGAATGGAATCTCAGGGAAACTTATGAATATTTATACAGCTCCCTGTGGGCAGAGCTAGCTGGCAGGGGCTTACCGGGAAACCTGTAATACAGGTACTGTCGTACATCCCCTAATGCAAGCACACACACATATATACATAAACACACAGTGGTAGACCACCACAGGGAGAAATAAATGGAAATAGGGAAGATGGATTTGGTTCCAGAGCAGCAATTAAAACGTGCTCGCAAAGCACAGGAAAACGTAAGCTACATAGGCCTGATTACATAGTTATTAGGGTACATTAAAACCTGAGAGCAAACAGGAAATGGATAGGAGACCATAGGAGGGAACCAGAATTAAACTCAGAGGTCCTATGGTGAGGTTATGGAGTTAGCATGGAGCATACTCAACTGTTGAACGAGTTAAAGATAGGTGAAGTGAGTGAAATTCAGAAGCTGTGTGTGGGTAGATTATCAGAGGATGCACTGATGGTGGTATTTCCGTAGGATCGAGAATCCAGGATGTATACAGAATCAGCTGCAGGGCAGTAAAATGATAAGCGAAGTTGGGGATCTTCATAAAACCCGGAAGGCACGAGAATGGGTACTTTGGCCTTGAGTGAGCAAGTTGCTGGCAGGAACAGAAGCTGAAGCTGAAGAACAAGTATAACCAGTGGCTAGTCACAGACTCAGCAGTTGATTGAAGAACAGGCTAGACAGGTGGATGATGGAAAGGGGATAAATGGATATTGTGACAGGATGTGGGCACATGGAATTAAGACTACTGTTCATGCAGAGGACAAACACCAGCACAGACTTATCAAGGTAAATGGGTCTGTTTCCAGACTGTAATTTTTATGGAACCATTAGAATCCCCATTCTTAAAAAGGCACAACATGAGAAAGCACCTTTGCACCTGTGCAGAGAAGCAGTTTAATTATGGAAAGTAGAGCAACCACTTTATTACACAGGATCCCCAAAACACACCTTCAAAATTTAACCAAAATTAACATAATAAAATCAAAAAGCCAGACAAAAGAACTTACTGACTGGAATCATGTCTCTGACAAGGCAGTAATACAGAAATGCCACTGGTTTTTGCCTCTTATAAAGTTCATCTATTGACCAAATGCTACAATTCTCAAAGTCTGCAAATATGCTACGAAGTTCAAATGCATGCCAAACCAGTAATTAATTACTGTATTAAGGATAATAAAGTTATTTGCTCCCTCACTATAGCACTGGCAGCACAAGTGGCTGCACTGTGTCTTCACAGCACCAGGGTCCCAGGTTCGATTCCCCGCTGGGTCACTGTCTGTGCGGAGTCTGCACGTTCTCCCTGTGTCTGCGTGGATTCCCTCCAGGTGCTCCGGTTTCCTCCCACAGTCCAGAGACGTGCAGATTAGGTGGATTGGCCATGCTAAATTGCCCTTAGGTGACCAAAAAGGTTAGGAGAGGTTATTGGGTTATGGGGATAGGGTGGAAGTGAGGGCTTAAGTGGGCCGGTGCAGATTCGATGGGCCAAATGGCCTCCTTCTGAACTGTATGTTCTATGTTCTAACACAGATGCTGTCAGACCTGCTAAGAGAGTGTCCAGCATTTTCTGTTTTTGTTTCAGATTCCAGCATCCACAGTAATTGGCTTTTATAGTCTAACAGTCACTTGGCAGTGCAGAACTTGAATTTTGCTGAGAGACATATTGCCAAAGCTTTTTAACGTGCACACATCAGGTCAAACGCAAGGTTGTTAAAATTTTAAATGATCGCAGCAATTTATATAAATTTTGTAAATAAATGTCTCTCTTTTCAGCATTATTTAGGAATATTCTAATAAACCTAATGGAACAAGTGTGATTTTTTTTCCCAATAGCATATCGTTATCAATTCACAACTTGCCACAGTAAGAGTTTCCCCCAACAATACATTAAACATCTATTCTTCATCCTTTTTATTTTAAAACAACCTTTGTTTTATTTTACGTGGAAAGAAAAGTTGCATGAATGAATGTTTCATATTTTTAAGACCTGCCACAGTTTACATATGCCAAGGTTAAAGCACTTTCTATTGTTGCTTTTTTAACATTGACACATTCGCAAGCCCAAATCCATAATGTTAAATACTATAATTCTCAAAAACTAAACTACAATTAATAACTTAGCTTTTAATTCTGCTGGCTACAATAGAGCAAAAGTTGAACCAGTAAAATCTGTGCCAAACACAAGCACAAAACTGAGGATGTCTATATTACTAAAACATTATCCTTCAATTATCTCCAATAAAAACTGAATGTTCATGTATACAAGTCAATTCCTTAATTGCATAATTGTACTTATCTTTAACAATAACATAAAAACCATAATATTTGGATTTGTTTTTAAATACCATTGTTTCACTTTGCAGTTACACGTGATTGATGTTTCTTTTTCTATTTTGTGGAAGCACGTAATTCAGGCTAAAAACGGGTCATTTCACTTGAGACTTCAAAGAAAGGCTACAGTGGTTTACATACAATAACAGTATTTATGAACACCAAGTATAGTTCTGCCCACACACTCAATTGAGCGTCTACAGTTTAGTAAGATTCAATTATGCATTTGTACTTCAATTATCAATGTTTTGTGAGAATCAAAAAAGTCTGTAAAACATCCGAACCGAAACAAAGTTCACTACAGCAATTAATCATCCAACTGAATATATCCATGAATTCAACATACAGAGTGGTAGGTAAATCAAAACATAAATAAATATCATTGAATCCACCACAATTAACACTCATTTGCTCTTGGCAAGTGTGTTTAAAACATTTTAAATAGAAAACGAAGATTTCAAAGTACAAGCCATAACATTTAAGCAAACACGTGTATAGAAAACACTGGACAAAAGTTAACAGCGTCTTGATAACGTTTCGATACAACTGAGTATTTTAAAATAAATGTGTCAACTTAAAATAATTACTCGATCTTGCACTGATTACATATGTGTGAACATAAAGCCCTTACACTCTTACATTTAAAATGAAATATTTCCCCGCCTTTTGGAATATTAAAGACATCGTAAACCTTTTCCTCCGCCCCCTGAAGCACAAAGAAACAAATCACCTATTAAAAAAGTCAAAGTTAAACACCACCGCCCTCGTAAATAAAACAAACTAAAACCGAATGCTCTCTGTTCGAGACGTCTAGGTAGCAGACCAATCGATAACAATCTGTTGTCAAAAAGCCACATAAAACAAAAATCAATCCCATCCGCTTCACCGAAGAAGCCGGCATCAAACCGATTTCCCCCAATACCCAGAGTTTAACCAAATCTCAAACGTTATAGTTTTCTACAAGGAAATCAAATATCGATGTTAAATTAAAACAAAATCCTTTTTAATTTCGCATAAGCGAAGGAGTATCTGGCTTTAAAAAGTGGATGAAACATACGCTCTTTAAAAATCCAGTGATTTTAAACCAATGTAATAAATAAACACCATTAAAATCTCCCTCCCTCTCTGTATTAACTCACCGCCATTTTGCCCGGTTTTAATTAAAATAAACTCAAGAGAGATGCCTCCAAAAATCCATGCCCACTAAAACGATCCGGACAGAGAGACGGGGAGGGTGGGGAATCAACCCACCCCGGGGAAGATCGCAGCACCATCAAATATTGCATAAGGCCAGGGGGCAAACACCTGATCAGCCACACTCACCAACACTTAACAGCTATGTGCACACTTCTGCAAGTATTAATTCTTTGTTAAAATATCCCTTCAAATAAGGCAGGTAAAATCACGATCAGGTCAGCGATGGGGGGGGGGGGTGTAACCAACAATAAGAAATAAAGATACAACAGAGAAGATGGGGGGGGGGGGGGAGAGAGAGAGAGAACAGAGAAGAGAAAGACAACAATCACCACCCTCGCCCTCTAAAGAAAAACAGAGCTGAGGGTTAATAATCATTATAATCACTGACACCTTTTTTTTGCCAAAACTCCGTTTCCACATTTTACCAATATATCTTATTGTATACATAATATGCGTGTGTGTTTGAGGATCATACACACACAATGCATAGGCACAAACGCACACATATACAGGACGTTATATAATAAAGACAATGCAAAGAAAGGTAAACCACCGTTATCAACAACCTGCAAAATAATACACACCAGGATAATTAATAATGTAAGGAAACAACAACAAAACAGGCACCAGGCAAGATCCACACAAGGCCTTGCGAGAGCAGGAGGTGAGATGAAACATGTTTTGGGATCAGGGAATTGTCGTTATTTTAAAATCATCTTTTCCTTCCCATCCTCCCCACTAAATGTGAATTAAAAACACAAATAAATTAGCAGCAGCAGCAACCTGGAAAAATAAATATGCTGCAAACCCAAAAGAGATAGAGGCGAGAACAGAGCGGTCCACGCTGCACAGTTTAAATATTAACAGCTTATTATTCAGATCCACCATTTCTTGGATGTGAGAAAAAAATCCGGTAAAAGAAAGAGAGCGAGAGGTTTGCAGAGGGAGAGCTGTCGGTGCCACAGGCTGGAAGAGCAGTTTGGGGCTCAGAGGAACTACAGATATATAATAATACTAATAATATTCACCTCGGTTGCTGTTGTTGTGAGGAGTTGTTGGTGGGTAACAGTCGCCAGGACTACGGCGCTTTATTCACAAGGCAACAGTTGCTATAACTGAAGCCGCCGCTGAAACCGCGCCTGATGGCAGGAAGCGGGCCGCCAGCGTCATCGCCGCACCACTGCGGCTGCGCAGCACAGTCACAGAGGGAGGGGTGAGCCGGAGGGAGCCGGGGGAGGGCCGGGGGAGGACCGGGGGAGGACCGGGGGAGGGAGCCGGGAGCCGGAGGGAGCCGGGGAAGGGGTGAACCGGTGAACCGGAGGGGGCCGGGGTGAACCAGAGGGAGGGGTGACACAGAGGGAGGGGTGAAGCCAGGGAGAGGCAAAGCCGGAGGGAGGGGTCACCCTGCGGGAGGAGTCACCCAGAGGGAGGGGTCACCCAGAGGGAGGGGTGAGGCGGAGGGAAGGGGTCACCCAGAGGGAGGGGTTGAGGCGGAGGGAGGGGGTGAAGCCGGAGGGAGGGGTGAAGCCGGAGGGAGGGGGTGAAGCCGGAGGGAGGGGGTGAAGCCGGAGGGAGGGGGTGAAAGCCTGGTGGCAGCGGGTCACCCAGAGGGAGGGGTGAGCCGGAGGGAGGGGGCTGAGGTGGAGGAGGAGGTCAACCAGGAGGGAGGGGTTGAGGCGGAGGGAGGGGGTGAAGCCGGAGGGAGGGGGTGAGCCGGAGGAGGGGGTGAAGCCGGAGGGAGGGAGTGAAGCCGGAGGGAGGGGGTGAAGCCGGAGGGAGGGGGTGAAGCCGGAGGGAGGGGGTGAAGCCGGAGAGAGGGGGTGAAGCCGGAGGGAGCGGGTGGAGCCGGAGGGAGGGGGTGAAGCCGGAGGGAGGTGTTGAGACGGAGGGAGGGGTCACCCAGAGGGAGGGGTGGAGGCGGAGGGAGGGGGTGAAGCCGGAGGGAGGGGGTGAAGCCGGAGGGAGGGGTTGAGGCGGAGGGAGGGGTTGGAGCCGGAGGGAGGGGTTGGAGCCGGAGGGAGGGGTTGGAGCCGGAGGGAGGGGTTGGAGCCGGAGGAGGGGGTGGAGGCGGAGGAAGGGGTGGAGGCGGAGGGAGGGGTGAAGCTGGAGGGAGGTTTCACCCAGAGGGAGGGGTTGAGGCAGAGGGAGGGGTAAAGCCAGAGGGAGGTGGAGCTAACAGGAAAGTAAACGGGGTGGGGGGGGGGAGAGACTGGGTGAACCAGTGTTAAGGTGAACCACAGGGATGTGTACCAGGGGAGGGGCAAACCAAAGGGAGGAGAAAAAGGAAGGCAAACCAGTGGGAGGGGCAAAGGGGGATGGGGGTTGAAGCAGAAGGAGGGCAAATCGGGGGGGGGGGGGTGTAAAGCAGAAGGAGGGCAAATGGGAGGTGTAAAGCAGAAGGAGGGCAAACGGGGGGGGGGGGGGGGGTTATAACAGAAGGAGGGCAAACCAGGTGGGGGAGTAAAGCAGGATGGCAAACCAGCAGGAGGGGCACCTGGGGAGAGGTACACCACAAGGATGGGGAAAATCAGGGGCAGAAGGAGGGAGGGGGTAAACCTGGTTACAGAAAAACCCAGTAAGAGGGTTCAGAGAGGGAAATCTGCCATTCATGTTTAGTCTGGCCTGAATGTGACTCTGGGCCAACTGCAATGTGGTTGATTTTTTTTTTTAAATTTAGAGTACCAAAATAAATTTTTTCCAGTTAAGCGCCAATTTAGCATGGCCAATCCACCCACCCTGCACATCTTTGGGTTGTGGGGGCGAAACCCACGCAAACACGGGGAGAATGTGCAAACTCCACACACAAACAGTGATCCAGAGCTGGGATTGAACCTGCGACCTCAACGCCATGAGGCAGCAGTGCTAACCACTGCACTACCGTGCTGCCCATGTAGTTGATTCTTAACTTCCCTCTGAAATGGCCTCTCAAGCCACTGTCTTCAAGGACATTTAGGGATGGGAACATATGCTGGCCTTGCTGGCAATACCCACATCCCATGAATGGAAAAAAAACAAGCAGGGTCAGTGGTTAACCAGAGGTGAGAAAAAACAAAAAGGAGAGGCAAACAAAGGAGAGCAAGAAAAAATCACCGGAGGGAGAGGCAAGATGGGAGGGGGGAATATTTTTAAAATTAGGTATATACTGCATGCTATTTTTGATTCATTGGGGCACTCACCCAACATATGTTCACAGTGTACGTGTCCCCATGTCTGAAGTACCATACAATCATAGAATCCGTACACTACAGAAAGAGGCCATTTGGCCCATCGAGTCTGCACTGACCCTTTGAAAGACCACCCTAACTCAGCCCAGTCGCCCACCCTGTAACTTCACCCTAAGGGGCAATTTAGCACATCCTGCACATCTTTGGACTGTGGAGGAAACCGGAGCCCCCGGAGGAAACCCACGCAGACACGGGGAGAACGTGCAAACTCCACACACTGACCCAATGCCAGAATCGAATCCGAGTCCCTGGTGCTGTGAGGCAGCAGTGCTAACCACTGTGCAACCCAGAATGTTCTTGTTTAATTAAATTTAATTTCCATCAACAGCCCTGGTGGCATTAGGCTGGGCTCTGGATTACTAGTCCAGTGACATTACCACTATACCACATATGCTGTTGATAAAGTAATAAAGGTAAAAACATTATCAAAAAGAAAATTGTT
The DNA here is from genome assembly GCF_902713615.1 of Scyliorhinus canicula. Classification (NCBI taxonomy): domain Eukaryota; kingdom Metazoa; phylum Chordata; class Chondrichthyes; order Carcharhiniformes; family Scyliorhinidae; genus Scyliorhinus; species Scyliorhinus canicula. The sequence goes on along the minus strand of NC_052153.1, from coordinate 62,637,889 downwards.
GCAAAATAAACTGCAATATTGAACTTAACGTAAGCTGAAAGGTGGTTCTGAAAGGTGGTTCTCGGCATAGAAGGGGACTGTTATAACCCCGCATGGGACTCATCCAGTTTGGGATGATAGTTCCCTCGTGCTGCTTGGGTTGTGCATTAATCTGCACTAGTATAACAGGTCCGCTGCTACAGGAGTGAGGACCTTAAGATGTGTAAATACTGCTGCTAAATAAACTTACTACTTATAAATTCCTCAGACTCCCTTTTGCCATTTACTTCATTGGTAAGCACGATGAATTGGAGCTTATCCCCAATGTTTTTTTAATATATGGACTGACATATGGATTTGCTGCGAGGCCTTTTTTTGGAAACTATATTGAAATGGCAGGTGAGCACCAGGCCGAGGATTGATGCCGGCTTGTGGAGCGCAAATGCTGGGAAAGCTCTGGCGTCTGATGTATCCGGCAGTAGCGGAGTTGACGTCATCAGGACGACTTCAGGTGATGGTCGTGCAATGTTTTTTTCCCCGTTTTCCATTTGTAACCTTTTTGTGATGTCAGTTTGCTGTGGCAGAATGGTTTTCTGGGGAGTCCTTTATTGGAGTTGGTTGCTGCCCTTTTAGGTTTGTGAGTGCGGCATTGATTTTAAAAGATTGTTCCATGTAACTGTAAATACCGCTGTTATGCTGAATAAACGGCTTTCTTATGAACTCTTGGGATCTCATTTGCTGTTTACTTCAGAGACCATTCAGCCCATTAAACCTATCGCTGGCTGTTTTAAAGAGCTAGCCAATTAGTCCCACTCACCTGCTCTTTCCCCATAGCCCTGTTAAATCTTCTTTTTCCAACATTTATTTATTTAATCATGGAATGAGAGCGTCACTGGCTAGACAAGCATTTGTTGCCCTTCCTTAATTGACCTTGAGAAGGTGGGGTGAGCCACCTTGAACGGCTGGGTTCCATGTTGCATATAGTCACAGCAAGCTTAGGAAAGGAGTTCCAGGTTTTTGACGCAGTGACAGTGAAGGAACAGTGGTATAATTCCAAGGTATGTATCTTGGAGGGGAACGTACCAATTTTGCTGCACCTATTATCTTCTGCTCCACCTGACCTATTTTGTTCCACCTTCCCTACCCCATCTCCATCTATATAATCCATCACATTTCTGGCACTCTTCAGCTCTGAAGAAGTCATACTGACTCAAAACTTTAGCTCTAGTTCTCTCTCCACACATGCTGCCAAACGTGCTCATGTGGCCCAGAGTCGCGTAGAGACTGCAAACTGCGACCGGAACAGGACCATATGCAGAGTCAGGAATGCCCAATCCAACCTCTCTATGTAAATCTCATGCTGACCTTGTGGGGATGAGGGGTAGCACGGTGGTGCAATGGTTAGCACTGCTGTCTCACAGTGCCGAGGTCCTGGGTTCGATCCTGACCCCGGGTCACTGTGTGGAGTTTGGACATTCTTCCCGTGTCTGCGTGTGTCTCACCCCCACAACCCAAAAAGATGGGCAGGGTAGGTGGATTAGCCATGTTAAATTGCCCCTTAATTGGAAAAATAGAATTGGGTACACTCAATTTTTTAAAAGTCATTGTGGAGATGTTTCTCTTGGACTTTGAAAGACGTGCTGAGCAGTAGAGATGGCTGCAAGACCAATGAAATGGCACTATGACTTCTCATTTGCTGATTCTCAGAAGGCCTATTTTAACCTGGAGGCAAATGCAGTGGCCAATGATCCACAGTTGAATGTGGGGATCCTTCTTTGCCTGACTGGTCTCTACTTAAATGGGTAGATTCAGGAGTCCAAATAGTCCTACCAAGAGTGTAAAGCACTCCTATTCTCAAATGTTTGACTGCAAATATATCATAGAATTTACAGTGCAGAAGGAGGCGACTCGGCCCATAGAGTCTGCACCGGCCCTTGGAAAGAGCACCCCACCCAAGCCCATACCTCCACCCTCTCCCCATACCTCCACTCCATTCCCGCAATCCCACCTAACCTTTTTCGACACTAAGGGCAATTTAGCAAAGCCAATCCACCTAAACTGCACATCTTTGGACTGTGGGAGGAAACCGGAGCACCCGGAGGAAACCCACGCAGACACGAGAAGAACATGCAGACTCCACACAGACAGTGGCCCAAGCCGGGAATCAAACCTGGGGCCCTGGCGCTGTGAAGCCATAGTGATAACCGCTATGCTGCCCACAATGATCAAGAAGTGGCTTCTGCCTGACTGCAACTCCCCTGCAGAGGTCATGAAGTTGCTGGTGCTGGACCACTTTCTACGAGCCGTTCCACATGAGGAGGTAAAAGTGACTGCCTTGTCCTATCAAGTCTGACCATGACGGTTTGGGTTTTCTTTGTGAATTTAGAACACAGAATCCCAGATCAGGAGGCCGCCATTTGGCCCATCAAGTCTGCACCGACTCTCCGAAAGAGAGCTCTGCTTAGGTCCACTCAACCCCATCCTAACCTATACATCTTTGGACTGTGGAAGGAAACCAGAACAAACCCTCGCAGACACAGGGAGAATGTGCTATTTCCACACAGTCACCCCAAGTTGGAATCCATCCTGGGTCCTTGCTGATGACGTAGCAGTGCTAACCACTGTGCCACGTTTGTAAGGATGAAGTGTCTGTGGTTTGCAATGCATGTACATGCTGATTGTAAGGAAACTAGTCTGTCAAGCTTCCTTGTTTAAAATAAAAAGGATTCATTTTTACTGAGTTAAAAATGCACCCAGTGTATTGACATATAGGTATGCCAGTGAAGGGTTAATTATTACTTCTCAGTGTAATTCAAACACTAGAGGGCACCACCAGTTTCCAGTGTAAATGTCAGGCCTCAGGGAATGCCGGGTAATTAGTGAAGTGTTAGTAAAAGAAAAGGATTGATCACAGCTCAAGGATTAGTTTAGATTAGAGAGAAGTAGCACAAGGACATCATTAGTTTTTTAAAATATTTTTTTATTCTCCATTTTCACATTTTCTCCCAAATGTACACCCAACAATAATCAGTAACAAATGTAATGTCAATCCCCATATCAATAACAACAATCCCATCCCCCCAACAAACCCCAGAAACTGGCCCGCATGTTAGCATAAAAAAATGCCATAAAGGAATCAGGAATCACCCATAGTCACCATTAACACATACAGTCCCCCAACCCCCCTAATTTTCGATGTGATTCAATTCTCGAAAGTGCATAATGAATAACGCCCATGAATTGTAGAACCCCTCCATCCTTCCCCTCAGTTCAAATTTGACCTTTTCAAGCATTAAAAATTCCATCAGGTTCCCCCGCCACGCCAGGGCACAGGGTGGAGAGGTTAATCTCCACCTGAGGACATCATTAGTTAATACTAGATTGTAGATTTTTTTTTGTTTTATAATTTTTATTCAAATTTTCACAAAAAGAAAACAATAACAGAAAATTCTAAGAACAAAAAAAAGAACAGACCCCCCCCCCCCCCCCCCTCCGTAAATACAAAAGAGAAACAATAAATTAACGCCCGTCATTGGCAAAAAACAGATAATCAACCCAAAACAAAAACAAAGAGACAACCCCCCTCCCCCCCCCCCCCCCACCCCCCCCCCCCCCGCTGGTTTGCTGCTGACCTTTTGTTTTTACCGTTCTGCCAGTAGATCTAGGAATGGCTGCCATCTCCTGAAAAAACCCCTGCACTGACCCCCTTAGGGCAAATTTCACCCTCTCCAATTTAATAAACCCCGCCATATCATTGACCCAGGCCTCCACGCTTGGGGGCCTCGCATCCTTCCACTGAAGAAGAATCCTCCGCCGGGCTACTCGTCTACTTCCGAGATCCTCCCCTCTCCAACCCATACCCTCGAGAGCACCCTGTCCTGGACCCCACTCAGTGATCCAAACACCATAACCCTTAATCACCTTATTCTTCAAAAAAATCTTTATCTTAAAAACATTTAATGAAGGAGACTCAACTGCTTCACTAGGCAAGGAATTCCATAGATTCACAACCGTTTGGGTGAAGAAGTTCCTCCTAAGCTCAGTCCTAAATCTACTTCCCCTTATTTTGAGGCTATGCCCCCTAGTTCTGCTTTCACCCGCCAGTGGAAACAACCTGCCCGCATAGATAGATGATAGAACAGTACAGCACAGCACAGAACAGGCCCTTCGGCCCTCAATGTTGTGCCGAGCCATGATCACCCTACTCAAACCCACGTATCCACCCTATACCCGTAACCCAACAACCCCCCCCTTAACCTTACTTTAATTAGGACACTACGGGCAATTTAGCATGGCCAATCCACCTAACCCACACATCTTTGGACTGTGGGAGGAAACCGGAGCACCCGGAGGAAACCCACACACACAGGGGGAGGACGTGCAGACTCCACACAGACAGTGACCCAGCCGGGAATTGAACCTGGGACCCTGGAGCTGTGAAGCATTTATGCTAACCACCATGCTACCCTGCTGCCCCTAATCCTATCCTGCATCTATCCTATCTATTCCCTTCATCATTTTATATGTTTCTATAAGATACCCCTGCATCCTTCTAAATTCCAACGAGTACAGTCCCAGTCTACTCAACCTCTCCTCATAATCCAACATCTGTATCATTGGAAAAATTTTGTTCAAAAACTTCTTCCTTAGATTCTACACTTTTCACATTAATCTGTCTTGACGATGACGTTGCATATTTAAATGCATGTGTGGCTCTGCACTGAGCAGCAAAGTGGTTTTGCTTCTCACATTGTGAGCATTGCTTTCCTCTAGCAGGGTAATTCTTTTGAAAGCAGGAGGTTCCACACCGTCCACACGTCATGACATGCATGTCAACACGCACCATCCTTCTTCACGCATGCGCAGATCGGTCTTTTTCTGTTTTGCATCTTTTAACGAAGTGTGCATGGTTAGAATGCGCGCACGCGAGTGCAAAATGGCTGCCGTCTGAAACACAGATTTTCTTCATCTGCAACACTGCCTTAACACCTTCTACCTCAAGGTTCATTTTCATGCCCTTTCCACGGTGAAAAAATTCATGGTATTGACTTTTCGGTAACTGATGTAAATGGCACATTTCAAGCGCATTTTGAAGCATGAGATCCTTTTGCCTCAGCAATCGTTCTCTGAGTTTTCCATCAATTACACCAAAGACTATTTGGTCTCTAATCATGGAATCATTCAATACTGAGAAGTTACAAGATTGAGCTAGCAGCCTAAGATCAGCAACAAAGCAATCAAGTGATTCACCCTTGTTTTGCACTCTTTTTGAAAATAAAACACTTAAATGTTTTGTTTGAATTTTGCAACTATTACTTCAAACTTAGTTTTATTTGAAAGGGCAATCCCGTACCCCGTGGGTAATCACCATTTAAACCTGCCATGAAGGTATTCACTAAACAGATTAGCGGCTCTCTTTCTCCATCCTTTTTAACTTTTGGAGGCTCTCCATGGATCTCTTTAACTTCTGCTCGTCTGGCTTTGGCCCTTTTTACTTTAATCCCTGTTCCTTACGTGCCTCAACTCTCGCGGTTCTATCTTGACCCATTTTACTTCTAGTGGCCTGGTGTTGGCATGTTTAAATTCAAGTGGCTCTCTCTTAGCCATGCCAATTCTCACGGGAAACCTCATGAGGACACATTATGTCTGAGATTATGGAATTGAGAGCAAGTATTGCAGAGTTTGCCACTATGAATAGGTAATTCACAGATCTACAAGAGGTGCTTGTCCCAGGAAAGGATACCCCCAATCAACAGTTCAGAAGCCAGCAACTAATGAGGTCAAGTGGATGTCTCATCCTCTTGACCTCGAAGAATAATGTGGAGGAGAAATATAGCAGGAGTCATGCCTCCATAAGGGCAGTGCTAGAGAGGACCATTGAACTGCTCAAGATATGCTTTATATGCCTGAATCGATCGTCTAAGCATTGCAATACCCTCCAGAGCGTGTCTCGCTTATCGTTGTTGCATCTCTGCACATATTGAGTGGAAAGGAGACCCACCGGAGGCTAAGAATAGTGAAGCAGTTCCACAGGCCATGAAAGATGACTCCAGTAATGGGTCTGATGAAGAGCGCAGTTATGCACAGGGTGAGGACATGGAAGGAGGCGGGAAGAGCCTTCAGGGAGGCAGGGATGCCTTGATCTTGCGATTCTTCAGCTAGGCCTCCATAACATCAATCCTTGCTCATGCCAATGGCACTGTCTCCTTACCAAACCATCATTATATGCTAGACCAATTCCAAACCCCATTTGCATTCGGTGCAGTTCCAAGCCGGTGCTGCATCCCACACCTATGGCAACAGTCAAAACCAACTCAGCAAAACCATTAAAGCAAAATCAAGGGCAGCACGGTAGCATAGTGGTTGGCACAGTTGTTTCATAGCTCCAGGGTGTAAGGTTCAATTCCCGGCTTGGGTCACTGTCTGTGCAGAATCTGCACGTTGTCCCCGTGTCTGCATGGGTTTCCTCCGGCCGCTCCGATTTCCTTTCACAGTCCAAAGATGTGCAGATTAGGTGGACTGACCATGCTAAATTGCCCTCAGTGTGCAAAAAGGTTGGGTGGGGTTGCTGGGTTATGGGGAGGGTGGGGGTGTGGGCTTGTGTAGTGTCCTCTTTCCAAGGGCCAGAGCAGACTGGATGGGCCAAATGGCCTCCTTCTGCACTGTAAATTCTATGAAATGTTTATGCCATTTTCAATGCACCAGAAAAAATGCATTTCGGGGTCAAACTGTACAGAAACATCAAATTAGTGAATGGAATTACTGTCACGCATTACAAGCCTCTATCCTGCTCAAGTTGCCTTAGAGAATTCTGTGATTTGGTGCCACTCTTCCCCCACACCCTCTTAGCCCCCCCCCCCCCCCACCCTCATTGGCAGTAGCATTGGAGGCAGCATGCTGATTCTGCTGCCCCTTAGGCCATGATAACCATGGTGGTTGTCCTCTGGCTAGTGGAACCTGAACTTGGCACTGCCCGGTTGTCGCAACATCATATGCAGTGGTCACTGCAATTTGAGCAGAAAAGCTGCCCTTGTCTGAACATACTGGGAGGAGCCCACAGAGATGACAACTCGTCCACCAGTATGAGAGCGTTTGGACCTCTCTGCTCACCATTGGCAGGGACGGCTCAAGGTACCGGCAACGCGGGCAGTCGCCCGGGGCGCCATGTGCTAGGGGGCGCCATGAAGGAGTGCGTGACCGGCGTCAGAGACCCGGCGCCGCGTAAAAGACTCGGGTCCCGCGCATGCGCAGTTGGGCCGGTGCCAACCAGCGCATGCGCGGTGGCCGCCCTCCCTCAGGCCGCCCTGCACAAACATGGCGGATGGATCCAGGCTCGCCGGTGGTCACTCCGCCCCCCCCTCGGGCCCCCTCCGCCCCCCCCTCCAGTCCCCCACTCCGGCCCCCCCCGCCTCCCCCCCTCCGCCCCCCCCTCCAGCCCCCCACTCCGGCCCCCCCCCGCCTCCCCCCCTCCGGCCCCCCCCGCCCCGCCCCTGCCCCCCCGGCCCCCCCCCGCCCCTGCCCCCCCCCCGGCCCCCCCACACCCCCCCCCCGGCCCCCGCCCCCCCCCCCCCCCCCCCGGCCCCCCCGGCCCCCGGCCCCCGACCCCGCCCCCCGCTGCTTGCTTCAGAGAGCGTGTGATGTTAGTGCAGATGCCAGTGTCTCATCATCAGAGGTTAAAGGGTGGGATCTTCAGGGTCACCGTAGACTGAGGATAGCCCATCTGCAGGATGAAGATGACATATCTGTACATTTGGGCAGCACGGTAGCACAGTGGGTTAGCCCTGTTGCCTCACAGCGCCGAGGTAGAGGCTCTGGGTCACTGTCGGTGTGGAGTTTGCACATTCTTCCCATGTTTACGTGGGTTTTGTCCCCACAACCCAAAGATGTGCAGGGTACGTGGATTGGCCACACTAAATTGTCCCTTCATTGGAAAAGCTGAATTGGGAATGCTAAAGTTATTTAAAAAAGGAAAAGTAAGATGACAGCCTGAATTTCACGCTTGGCATGTGCATGACGCTGGCGGGCCCCGAAGCGGATGTAGAATCGGTCCAGAGGAAGATCGCTTTCTCAATGCAATTTCACACTGGGTGGCCAATTAAGGTCTGCCCAGCATGAACCGTGTCTTCTAATTGGCCTGACAGTGTTATCGGTGGTAGGAACAAGTCAGACGTCAGATCCAATGGGGACTGGGGGGTGGGTTTAAAGGAGAACTCATAGGAAGACACGATTGAGGCATCACAGCTGTCATCCCCAACCTCCGCCAACGCAGATAAATGTACCTCGGTGGGAAATGTTAGTGGTCAGGCTTCTGGAGCAAAATCACGTGAGCACCATGCAGCTGCTGATGCACATCAGGTGAAAGCAGGAACCCCCTGTGGTGGTATGAATAGGAGCACTGCCATTGGTGCAGAGCACTGGTTTCCCATTGGCTCTGGCTGGTCATGTGCCTCTCGGCTGATTGGCTGGGACTAGTCATGTGACTGCTCACCAATTGGTCGAGAGGCAAGTAGACCCCGCCTCCGAGGCGGGTTATAAGTACCCAGAGTTCCCGGCGGTCGGCCTTTCACTGTAGTCGACCACCGGGCTAACAACTAGCTGATTAAAGCCTAAGTTTGGACCTTCATCGTGTCTCGCGTCCAATTGATGGTACATCAATTTAATCAGCTAGAATTTTGAAATGGAGCTACGCATCAAGCCTGACTGCCTCCGCATCAGCCCGAATGCTTTGAATGCGCCTGCAACCTTTAAACATTGGCTGGCGTGTTTCAACAGTTACCTGACAACTGCAGCCAGCAAGCCCACCAAGGAACAGAAATTCCACATCCTCCGCTCGTGCGTGGGCACGGCGGTATACTCAATGATTGAGGACGAAAACGATTATGACGCGTCCATGGATCTCCTGAGAGGACACTTTCTCCGGCCAGTCAACAAAGTATATGCACGGCACCTCCTGACTACTAGACAACAGTTCCCTGATGAGTCCCTCGACGAGTTTTACCAGGCCCTCAGGGCTCTGGGGAGAAATTGCGCCTGTCCCCAAGTTTCTACGACAGAGCACATGGAACTTTTAATCAGAGATGCTTACGTTGTCGGCATGCAATCCTCCTCTATCCGCCAGCGATTACTGGAAAAGAACGCCCTCAGCCTAGCTGAGGCACGGACCCTCGCAACCTCCCTGGAGGTCGCCGGCCTGAACGCACGCCCCTGGCCGCGTGGCAACCACTGGGACACCATGGCACGCGCCACCTCCGTCCTCCGCTGACACCGACCCCCCCTCAGGCCTGCGCTGCGGGACGCTCCGACAAGCTAGCGGGGCCCCGCTGCTATTTTTGCGGCCTCTCAAAACACCCCCGCCCGCGCTACCTGGCCCGCTCCGCTGTGTACGAGCTGCGGGAAGAAGGGCCATTACCCTGGGGTCTGCCAGACCAAGTCGGTCGCTGCTGTTCCGCGCCGCGACCGCGGATCGCCCCCCCCCGGGCCCTCCCAGGGCCCAGCGCCGCGTACCGACCTCTCCGTCCCGCCTCCCGGCCCCTGCAACAGGCCCACAGTCCTCCCCACCCCCGCTCCCGGCTGCCCTGAACGGCCCGCAGATGCCGCTGACCCTGCACCCAGCCGCCACGAGGGTACCACGGGCGCCGCCATCTTGGGCCCCGGACACCACGTGCGCGTCCTGGGTGCCGCCATCTTGGGGCCCCGGCTCCACGTGCGGGTCCTGGGTGCCGCCATCTTGGGACCCCGATTCCACGCACGGGTCCTGAGCGCCGCCATCTTGGGACCCCGATTCCACGTGCGGGCCCTGAGCGCCGCCATCTTGGGTCCCGGACGCCACGTGCGGGTCCTGGGCGCCGTTATCTTGGGCCAACATGGAAGGCCCTGCCAGCGATTACTCTGCCACCGAGGATGATCTGGAACTCTCACCACGACTTGCTTCCATCACGCTCGACCAGTCGCGACCACACACGCTCGCAAAGACAACGACGTCGATCCAGCTCAACGGGCATGAGATGAAATGCCTACTGGACTCCGGGAGCACGGAAAGTTTCGTCCACCCCGACACGGTAAGACGCTGCGCGCTCCCCATCCACCCAGTTAAACATACGATCGAGTTAGCCTCGGGTTCGCACTCCGTCCAGATCACTGGGTGCTGCATAGCGGACCTCACGGTCCAGGGGAGGGTTTTCAAAAACTACAAACTCCTCATCCTCCCCTGTCTATGCGCTCCGGCACTCTTGGGCCTGGATTTCCAGTGCAACCTGCAGAACTTGACCTTCCAATTCGGTGGTCCTATTCCCCCCCTTACTGTCTGCAGCCTCACGTCCCTCAAAGTGGACCCCCCTTGCTTGTTTGCTAATCTCACCCCAGATTGTAAACTTGTCGCCACCAGGAGCAGACGATACAGTGCTCAGGACCGGACCTTCATCTGGTCCGAGGTCCAGAGACTCATAAAGGAAGGAGTCATCGAGGCCAGCAACAGTCCTGGCGAGCCCAAGTGCTGGTAGTTCGGACTGGGGAGAAAAACCGGATGGTCATTGATTACAGTCAGACCATCAACAGGTTTACGCAGCTGGACGCGTACCCTCTCCCCCGTATTTCCGACCTGGTTAACAGGATCGCGAAATACAAAGTTTTTTCCATGGTGGACCTCAAGTCTGCCTACCACCAGCTCCCCATCCGCGCGAGTGACCGCAAGTACACCGCGTTTGAGGCAGATGGGCGCCTCTACCACTTCCTCAGGGTTCCATTCGGTGCCACAAATGGGATCTCGGTCTTCCAACGGGAGATGGACCGAATGTTCGACAAGTACGGTTTACAGGCTACCTTCCCGTATCTCGATAACGTCACCATCTGCGGCCACGACCAGCAGGACCACGACACCAACCTTCAAAAATTCCTCCGAACCACAAAACTCCTTAATTTAACCTACAATAAGGATAAGTGCGTGTTTAGCACCGACCGTCTAGCCATCCTTGGCTACGTAGTGCGTAACGGAGTGATAGGCCCCGATCCCGAACGCATGCGTCCCCTAATGGAACTCCCTCTCCCTAACACTCTCAAATCCCTCAAAAGCTGCCTGGGCTTCTTCTCCTATTACGCCCAGTGGGTCCCCAACTACGCTGACAAAGCCCGCCCCCTCATCCAGTCCACCTCCTTTCCCCTGTCGATGGAGGCCCGCCAGGCCTTTAGCCGCATCAAAGCGGATATCGCAAAGGCCATGCTGCATGCTATCGACGAGTCCCTCCCATTCCAGGTCGAGAGCGACGTGTCTGATGTAGCTCTGGCAGCCACCCTGTACCAAGCGGGCAGACCCGTGGCCTTCTTCTCCCGGACCCTCCATGCTTCCGAAATCCGCCACTCCTCAGTGGAAAAGGAGGCACAGGCCATAGTTGCAGCTGTGCTATATTGGATGCACTATCTGGCCGGCAGGAAGTTTACCCTCCTCACGGACCAACGGTCAGTAGCCTTCATGTTCGATAATGCACAGAGGGGCAAGATCAAGAACGACAAGATCTTGCGGTGGCGGATCGAGTTGTCCACGTACAACTACGATATCTTGTATCATCCTGGGAAGCTCAATGAGCCTCCCGATGCCCTATCCCGCAGTACCTGCGCCAGCGCAGATTGACCGCCTCCGCGCCCTCCACACGGACCTCTGCCATCCAGGGGTAACCCGTTTTTACCACTTTATCAAGACCCGCAACCTGCCCTACTCCGTTGAGGAAGTCAGGGCCGTCACCAGGGACTGCCACATCTGCGCAGAGTGCAAACCGCACTTCTACCTCCCTGAGCGAGCACATCTGATCAAGGCGTCCCGCCCCTTCAAGCATCTCAGTATAGACTTCAAGGGTCCCCTCCCCTCCAGCAACCGCAACACATATTTCTTGAGTGTTATTGACGAGTACTCCCGCTTCCCTTTTGCCATCCCCTGTCCCGACATGACCACAACAACCGTCATAAAGGCCCTCCTGTCCATTTTCTCCCTGTTTGGTTACCCCGCGTACATCCACAGCAACCGAGGATCCTCCTTTATGAGTGACGAACTGCGTCAATTCCTGCTCAGCAGGGGCATAGCCGCTAGCAGGACGACCAGTTATAACCCCCGGGGTAACGGTCAGGTCGAGCGGGAGAATGGCACCATCTGGAATACCATCCTGCTGGCCCTACGGTCCAGAGATCTCCCTATCCCCCGTTGGCAAGAGGTCATCCCCGACGCCCTCCATTCAATCCGGTCTCTCCTCTGCAACACCACTAATCAAACACCTCATGAACGTCTACTTGTTTTCCCTAGGAGGTCGTCCTCAGGATCCCCTCTCCCGACCTGGCTGGCCACCCCCGGGCCCATCTTGCTCCGGAAGCATGTGCGGGTGCACAAATCCGACCCGTTGGTTGAGCGAGTCCAGTTACTCCACGCCAACCCGCAGTATGCGTACGTGGAGTATCCCGACGGTCGGCAGGATACGGTCTCGCTTCGGGACCTGGCACCCGCCGGCGTGCGGCCTCCCCCCCCACATCAACACTCCCCCCAATCCCGATTCCCCCCAGCGCCCCCTGCGCCCCCACGACCCAGTGCACAGACCCCCCCTTCCCCGATCACGGCGTTTCCGCCACCGGCCCGGGGTACGGAGACACATCTACGACCGACGCTCCCGGAGGCAAGGACGACCACCGGCCCGACGTCACCGGCTCCACTGCGACGGTCCACCAGAACACCACGGGCACCCGACAGGCTGATCGTGTCCATCTGATGCAACCATGGGACCTTATTGGACTCTATTGTAATTTTTTTGCACCCAACTGTATTTGTTTTTGTTCACTTTTGCCACGAGCCAGTGGGCAGCCCCCATCTTCTCAATTGTCTCTACTCATACCACCAGTCCTCGCCCCCCCCCCCCCCGGCTTCTTTCGCCACAAGGGGTGAATGTGGTGGTACGAATAGGAGCACCGCCATTGGTGCAGAGCACTGGTTTCCAATTGGCTCTGGATGGCCATGTGCCTCTCGGCTGATTGGCTGGGACTAGTCATGTGACTGCTCACCAATTGGTCGAGAGGCAAGTAAACCCCGCCTCCGAGGCGGGGTATAAGTACCCAGAGTTCCCGGCGGTCGGCCTTTCACTGTAGTCGACCACCGGGCTAACATCTAGCTGATTAAAGCCTAAGTTTGGACCTTCATCGTATCTCGCATCCAATTGATGGTACATCACCCGCTAGGCGAGGCAGCAGTCGGAGGTCTGTTGGATCACAGGACCCAGCTGGGTCCAGTCCAATGCTGGGCCTGTGGAAGTTAGGGTGCAGCCATGACATTCAGAGAGAGATCTCAGTGGCACTACAGCAGGTCCATAGCTGATAAGAGGACTCCCAGTGGCTACATGGCTACAGCGCAAGAGATTTCACCAGCAATGCATGAAACTTCTAGGGTGCCAACCGCAGTAAAGAGCTGAGTGGAGGTGTCCAAGTCATCGTGCAGTCAGTGACGGCCATGGCTGAGGGTCTAGGCAGATTGTCCGCCTCATTGTGGAATGTCACCCAGTCCCAGGCTGACTTTGATGAGGTGCTGCGGGACATGTCCTGCTCTCAGATGGGAATGGCCAAAGCACTGCGGAGCTTGTCCCAGTCATAGGTGGACATTGCCGAGGCGCTGCAGAGCATGGCCCAATCACAGAGGAGCATTGCTGAGAGCGTCAACACAATGCTGCAGACCAGCGGAGCCAGATGATGTAAGGGCAGCTGGGGCTCAAACAAGCTGCCCCTCTGTCCCAAGGTGAACCCCAGCTTCACCAACCTGGGTCCATCCCATGATGTCGCGACGGTGGCCACCAGCTCCCCAGGTTCAAACCCTCTGAGGCCACATCTCACAGCCAGCACACAGGTCAAGACGGCCTGGCTATACATGTGCCGCCGACAAGTGAGACGGACCCTCTGGCCCCAGAGGACACCTGCCAGGGACATCAAAGGGACTTGCTAACCAGCTGGGTGCCTCCACATCAGATGTGAATCCTGGGGACAAACTGAGACGTAATGGTAGAACTAGGAAGACAAAACACATTGAGGATCACGGAGGGCACCGGGGCGGGGAGGGGGCGGGGGGGTGCATGAGGAATTGTTACACACAATAAACAGCCTTGTGTACAACAAGTCTGATGCCTCCGTCACTTCCCTCCGTAATGTGGGCCGACTTCCAAACCCTTGGCCCATCTCCCCAGGCATCTCATCCTCCCCGTGGCACTCACCATCTTCCAACCGTGGACATGCCCCCGGAGCTGTGTCCCATCCCCTGCAAGTTCGGATGTTGGCTGCTGCAGGTGTTATGTTGCCTCCCGCAGTCTTCAGGCACAATGTCCATGCATCAAGTGTGATTGGGAAGCTAGGCAATGACTCCCACATGCTACATGGCCCGCTGACCCACAGGAATCCACTTGGGTTGTGTGAAGTTTTCACATAACCACGATTGCCAATTCCTTATTAGCAATAGCCTTCAGCTGCATGACCAGAGGCCTTGGCAGTCAATAGGTGTTATGAGTGGTGGGTACGGCAGACGGGAAGGGACAAGGGTTGCCCCCGGAATGGGTACACGATCCAGGGGTTGGCATGGTGGTGCCGCATGTGGTTGCCCCCCCCACCATCCCAATTGTGGCCTACCCTTGCAGATGGTTCCCCCACCCCCACCCGAGGGTCACCCCATCCCCCGACAAGCACTGGGGTGGCAAGCCCAGCGCTCCCGGGCTCTTTGCCTGTGAGCAAAGATGGCTACCCTGCTTCTCACAGATGTCTGCCGGCAGGTTCGCGTTTTTCAAAAGGAGTACTAATCAGCCCAAGTGTGATCACTTGCTTGGGGAGGCAGCTGAATGACGGGAAGCTGTTGGATATGGCGTGGCTCTCGCTAATTGTATTGAAATAGGGCTTAAGTTGGTTTCTCGCCATGCTACGGTGAAGTCCCGATTTTGCCTACAGGAGTGGCCGGTTGCATTGCAAACTGTTTGGCACCTGACACGGTTCTCATTGTCAGCCTCTCCCACTATTCACCGGCCTCGTTTCGCTCAAGCAAGAGCACAACGAGGCTACAGAATCGCGCCCTTGGTATCCTGCATCTCCAGATCATCTTACAAATTTGAGCTGCAGGGATGCTGACATCATTCTGCACAACATTTGCATTCACTATGCTGTTTGTTCAAAAACAAAATGCGCACAATAGTCAAGCAATATGTGGGGTTGCCACTAGATCAGCGGTCAACCACTGGAGTTCCTTGGAGCACAAACTCAATTCCTGCTGACAAACTCCCATATGAAACAAAACTATTTGTACATGTAGATGACCTTCCTAGAATGCTGCTCTTTTATGATGCTGTTGTTCATAACTAGACTGGCTGCTGAAACAGTTACGACTGTACAAAACATTTGTTGTGGTGTGGGCAGTTAAAGAGGTTCCATTGTATGTGAATATCTGAGGAGGTCCTGATGCATTCCTATCGTCTTCTGTCAGATGGTTTCCCCCTCCATTGGGAAATTGGCTTCAATTCTTATTTGGTCCTGAAAAGTAGGCATGCTCTTCCCTGCATTGTTGATCATTGGCACGACAATTGGGATCAGACATGTCACTATTGCTTTGCATCTGTGTTGCGTCATCGGGTATCCCCTGCTTCAATTTGACATAGTTCATCTGCAGACCAGATGTCATTCATTTCATCTGGGTTCTCCGATATTTCTTGGTGATATGATCTGGTCCTGAATGTTCAATTTCCTCTGTTTGCTATCCCAGATAGTACTCTCTCCGACTCGGCGTCAGCAGAGTCATAACTCATCATCTGGCTAGATTTTCTGTCTGGTTCTTTGCATTTGGTTAATCATTGAGCTGGCGTCTTTCTTGCAGGTGGCGTGTCACCATCATCAATAGGTAAACAATCACATTGGAGTAATACATTTCCAAGTAGAAATTTAACCAGTTCCTTGCCTTGTTCTGGCTCTACTTCATATGCCAGCATTGACTCCTCCTTTTAAAAGATTACCTGATGAATTGCATCCTGCCAGTATGACTGCAGATTGCCGGGTACTCCAGGAGAAACAATATCTTGACTAGCATACGATCACCTGGGCTAAATGGAGCACATGGAACCTTCTTATCATTCTGTTTTTTGTCTCTTGCTGATTATTTAGCTACATTGTAAGATGCTATCTCATATACTTGATACATCTGCTCCCTCCATTTGTGTGTTATGGACAGGAGAGAGAGGCAAACATGAACTCCTTTATTTTACTTGCCATCTGTCTGTAATCAGAGGTGTTTTAATTTTTGAAATAGGCTGCAGTGTTTCCCAAAAGCCTTGGTTTGTGAGGTCAGTTTATAAAGTGGTTTGTAAAGTAGTCGTTAAATCAGAAGGATATTTTTTTCATATATTCAAACACAAGGGATGGTTGCATCTTCATCCATACACATAAGCACACAGTAA
Source organism: Scyliorhinus canicula (assembly GCF_902713615.1). NCBI lineage: Eukaryota > Metazoa > Chordata > Chondrichthyes > Carcharhiniformes > Scyliorhinidae > Scyliorhinus > Scyliorhinus canicula. The sequence continues at coordinate 62,621,471 of NC_052153.1, read as the reverse complement.
CACGATAAAAAAAATGAAGTTTTAAAACTATGAATAACTTAAAAGGAAAGGAATCACAAATATTGATATTAGTTCATGTGATTGCCAGAAAGTCAGAGTCCACTTAGGATTTCTTCATGGAGGAGTTACAATTCAGGCAGGTTCATCTAGCTGAAGCAGGAGTTGCAGAATTCCTTTAAAGTTGATGGTGATGCAGAGCAATGAGGTTTGTATGTAGAGACACTTGGTCTGTTCAGGTGATGGAAGGAATCATCCACAGAAACAGGCTTTGAGGAGGCTTGGACTTGATGCAGGCTGTTAATCAGCCTGGACAAGGTGTTAGCAGGTTGGAGGTTAAACAGCACAATGAATTGTGAGTCTAGAAATGTAATATTAAAACTTTCCAACGGCAAGAAGCTTAGATCATGTGACGTGGCCTATTACTGAGTCAGTTGCAGACTAACAAGCAGTTTCTAGGACTCTGGTCAAGATCCATTATTTACCTCAGGAGATAGATGGTGGCAATTAGTGCACCTGCAGGAGTAATGAGTTTAGATGGCTCTCCCTTTGTTATATGACCAGGCTGGGCAGACAGATTGTCTGCTCGACCCTGTACTTTTTGACTGTAATGCGTTCTCACAAGATGAGATGTGAGATTCAACAAGGATGAGGGCTGAGCTTTTATCCTGTAACTGCATTTGGAAATTTCCGGAAACTATAGTCAACTTGTGAATCATGTGACCTATGACCGCCATCTTTTTGTTCAGCAAAGTTCAGGGATTAAATAAGCAAAAAGGTGAGGTTTGATTTAAATCTTTGATGATCTTTTTCATGTCTTAGAGAGATGACATGTACATATTCAGTGTAGCTTCCTGTGGCTGACCCATCCTCTGCAATGTGAAGACCCCAAAGTCCACATCCACTGGTAGTTATGGTGATCTACCAAAAAGGGGTGAAATGGAGAGTAACCATTATCAATCTGCTGGGTGCTGTTGCATGCATGTATAACCTTGTTGACATGGTCTTTCACTACTTCTCATGATGAAACAGAGTATGAAGCATCCCTAATAATGTCCTGTTAAAACCTACAACTTGACCATTATCCTCTGGATGTAATGCTGTTGTGAGAGATTTGTGGATTTTACTGTGGTGTTGGTTGAACAACTGATTCTCAAATTCCCATTTATGATCATGTGTATTTTTTGGGGGAATATGAACCTCAGTATAAAGTGAATGAAGAACATGTCAGTTGCTGCTTTGGTAGTCAGGTAACCTTGCAGAAATCTGACATAATGATCCATGATTGCCAATTTGTATTCTCATCCCATGTACTCATCTCAAGTTGGAGGAAGTCTAAAGAGACTATCTTTGAAGAGCTTAGTGTTGATGATTGGATTGAGGGGTACTTTGGGAAGGGTATTGTGTTTCCATTGTTTCACACAGGTACAAGATTGAGTGGTGAAATAATGATTTGTTGCAGGTATGGGCAGTAAATCAAACTATTCACATGGTTGGCTCCAAGTTGTCCCATTTTATCAGCAGTTGTTGAGGACCAAGTTGAGGTACTCATCTGGAAATATTAGCTGTAGATGATTTGCAGATCTCCATCATCATAGAGCACTTCCACTCATGAAGGTGGTTGATAGCCTTTCCATGTCATGTTCTTGAACTCTGCTGTTTTGCCTTGAGTGTGAAGGCACTGGTTAGCTCTTGCTCTTGGGAACCCCTTATCTCCTTCCTGGTGAGAGAGGCTGCTGTATCATATTATAGATCAAATAATTGGGTAGTCAGGGCACTCAAACAGCCTATAGTACTGTTGGATTGAACTTGTATTTCCCTTTCCATTTCTTGGATCATAGGTGGTGAGATTTCTATGGCGTAATCTTCCCAGTACTTGTCAAAGTCTACAGGATTTCTAGGAAGAGCGTTGCCGTATTGTTCTTCTTACCAGGAAGATACTGGTTGGGAATATTGTAATCTGCCAGATTAGCTACCCATTGCTGATCCGTCACGTTAAGCTTTGCGGTGGAGAGGATGTAAGTAAGTGGATTATTGTCGGCATATACAGTGCAGGTGGATGCATAATAGAAGTAGTCTCTAAATCTTTCAGTCAACACCCACTTTAAAGCTAAAAATTCTTAGCTTTCCTGCTTGTAGATTGTAGTTCTTTGAAGGGTTGAGTGTTCAGGATCTTTGATCTATAACTCACCTATTCCCCTTTTGCGCTTGGTATAATACAGCACCAAAACCCTTGTTTAAAATATCTGTGTACAGGATAGAAAGCTCATTGTAGTCCGGAAAACTGATAACTGATAGTTGAAAAGTAATTCATTAACAGCTATTGATCTTTCTTTTTTTTTTATATAATTTTTTATTGGAATTTTTTACAGAAAATATAAAACATAACGACAAACAATGAAATGCAACAAAATAACCCATAATAACTGTGACACCCCCAGACCGTATCGGCGCATGTATCACATCCCCCCACCCCCCCAACCCTAATGAACAACAAAAGAACTTAAAAAATATTAAAATTAAATAAACAAACATAGTCATTGTCGGCCCCCCCCTTTTCCCTCCCCGGGTTGCTGCTGCTGCTGTCCCCGTACCCTATCGTTGAGCCAGAAAGTCGAGAAAAGGCTGCCACCGCCTAAAGAACCCTTGTACCGACCCTCTCAGGGCGAATTTGACCTTCTCTAGCTTAATGAAACCCGCCATGTCATTGATCCAGGTCTCCACGCTTGGGGGCCTCGCATCCTTCCATTGTAGCAAGATCCTTCGCCGGGCTACTAGGGACGCAAAGGCCAGCACACCGGCCTCTTTCGCCTCCTGCTATTGATCTTTCTGATGGTCCTCCATCCAATTGATGCACTGGCATGATGGGACTTGGCCATTCTTTTGCTTGCTGCCTTTCCCAAGATTTATTTGCCGGTAGAGATGGGAGTTCTTCTTTAACAATAATAATCTTTATTGGTATCACAAGTAGGCTCACATTAACACTGCAATGAAGTTACTGTGAAAAGTCCCTAGTCGTCACACTCCGGCACCTGTTCAGGTACACAGAGGGAGAATTCAGAATGTCCAATTCACCTAACAAGCAGTCTTTTGGGACGTGTGGGAGGAAACCAGAGCACCTGGAAGAAACCTACACGGACACGGGGAGAACATACAGACTCCGTACAGACAGTGACCCAAGTCAGGAATCGAACCCAAGTCCCTGGCGTTGTGAAGCAACAGTGCTACCGACTGTGCTATCGTGCTTCAGTGCTGTTACTGGGCTTTTGTAGTAATTGGTACAGGGGCTTAGCAATGCTTGAGGAGTTAGACATATATTGACGGTAGTATGCCAACATCCAAGAACCTCCTTACATCTGGTTTGGTAATGTTTTGCTATTGAGTTTCTGAGATGAAGGGTCCCATCCGGGGTACCAGGATTTGTTGCACATGGAAGGGGGTCGGGGGGGAGGGGTAATGTGTCATATATGCCCAAAACAGAAGATATAACAGGAGATGTGTATAGACTGAATAGAATAAGGGAGTGGCCTTTGATTTAATGCACAATAGTACATTGGCTCATCTAAGTGCAAGACCATCAAACAACTCGTCAGATACAATAATGCAAACTCATTGCAGTGTCTCTCTAACGAGTCAAATTACCCAAGCTTTAACAGTAAGCCTAGCTTCACATTAACAAATGATTATAAACTTCTGTTGATACTGAAATAATTGTAGTCATGGCTTATTGAACTTTAAGACTAGGTCCCATGAATCATAAGGATTAAATTATAAGAAACAAAGCACTAAACAAGCATTCTAATGCTGAACTCTACCTTTACTACGTTTGTAATGGCTACCCTAATCACTGGAAATAATACAATTTTAATTTGGTTCAATGCATGGAATAATACCAGCTTTTTGAAGTAAAATCAATGTGAATCATACTTTACAACTGTCCAGAACATCTTAAACACAGTCAAACTTTAACCTTTTGTAAGCATCTTTCATTACTTGGTTAGTATACTGCAACTTAAATAGAAATATATCATCTTACCTAACAAAAAAAGAACTGGATATACATTAAATAGCACAAGGGACTCCTCCTTCTGAGTAGATCGGTCCATTGTGTTTATGGGGGTGTTTGGTTGTGGACGAACCCATTGTCTCCATGAGGATATTTCGTTGGGAATTGACTTTTAAGGGAGAAAGCTAACCAAAGGTATACTTGCAGACAATTACATATTAAACATAATGTTGAATAAACAAAGTGACATACAAATATTTCTTGGGGGTGCCACACATTGAATGACTATCTATTTTCTGATAATTATCCCAGTCTGACAATGCTTCATTGGTGCCTAGCAGCTTGTAAATTTTACCCAGGAACTCTAATGGCGGGTCTTCACTCTCTGACTGAGAACCATTCAGCTCACATATCCTTCCCGTCTCATTTTATTTCTTGTCGGAAGCAACAACTTCAAGGTCATTCTTATGCAAAGCTGTAAGGTGTGTCCAAATATCCACTTAATTATTCCACTTGTCTCACAGTTCAGAAACACTGGCACGTGATCATACTGAACAGTTTACATTTGCTTTCAGTCATTTTTCACAATGGTTATTGACATTCTAGTCTTTTGTCTGAATTCTTTCAATGGGCTGGAAGGCAGAGTCAGCAACATATTGTGGAGCATGAAGGGCAGGACAAGACACTGAAGATGTCTTGGTCACCCATGGTGCCCTGTCTACCTTCATCCATCTAGACTCTCTCCTTCTACTGGATACACGTGGGTGTAAAGAGTGAGGCTGATGGGATGCAACTCTGCCTCACTTAAATCAAATTCACACGCAAGTCATCTTCATACATCGATCAAAGCCCAAGTGCTGTGTGACGGGTGAACGACGAAGCAGCAGGTGTGATTCACTGGGAGCTGGAGCCAAAACCTGCTCTCCGACACCTCAGGCCATAGGGTCGTCTTTCACTGAACTGAAGCAGCGGTGAAACCCAGCAGCGACCGAGCAGCCCTTTTCAGGACCACACTGCTCACCTCCTTTGTTTGAGGAAGGGGCTAGAAAAGGTGCCCCAAACATTGCCTGCTTCACCAAATCCTGGTCGGCTTCCACAACTGATGGGATTCCCATTTTAGTGGCAGCAATATCAAAACAAGAAAGAAAGAAAATATCACACATCTCACCTTTGGTGTATGGCATACGCGTACTCTCAAGGACAATGCCCAAACTGATAGACAAGAACAGAGAACTGCCCTAGTGGGCAGAGAGCTAGCCCGATACAAAGTTGATATTGCTGTACTCAGCGAAACTCACCTTCAGAGGAAGGTCAACTCACGGAAATAGGGGCAAGATGCACTTTCGACTGGAGTGGTTGAGCCAAAAATGGCTGGTGTGGGCTTCGCAGTCAAAAATGAATTGGTGAACAGGCTGACCAGTCTCCCAAAGGGTCTAAATGACCATCTCATGTCACTCAAGATCCCACTGGTAGGCAAGAAGCAAACTACCATTATCGGCACACGTGGCTCCACAATGATCAAATCTGAAGACATCAAGGAGAAATTCTATGAAGACCTCCACTTCCTGACTACAGTGACATCAAATGCAGACAAGCTGATTATATTTGGTGACTTTAATGCCAGAGTCGGTGCAGATCAGCAAAAGTGGGAGGCATTATCAGCAAAAACAGAGTTGGGAAAGGCAACAGCAATGGTCTTATACTTCTGCGCTGAGCATGAGCTTCTTTTCACCAACACAGTTTTCCAGCTCCTAAACCTAAATAGGATGTCCTGGAAGCACCCTAGCTCTGGGCACTGGCCTCTTATCGACCATGTCATTGTCAGCAAGGATAACAGACAGGATGTAAGCGTGACTAAGTCCATGTGCGACACTGACTGCTGGACTGACCACAGACTTGTCATCTCTAAAATGTGTCTGAAAGTTCAGCAAAAGCAACGCACTCAAGGTAGAATATTCCCAAGCGCCTGAACATCTCAAGACTGAAGAGTGACTACATCCAACAGCTGCTCATTGATGATCTAGAGAAGAGGCTAAGTGACATTCAGAGACCCTCAACAACATTGAGGAAATCTGGGCTTCCCTAAATGACAAGTCCACAGCCACAAAAATGGCTTATAGCAACATCTGCAACACAGACTACGTGAGATGCAGGACAAGTAGCCTATACCGCCAAAAATGACATGAAGTGCTTCTACAAATCTGTCAGGATGGTCTATGGTCCTCAATCAGCCAGCTCCTCTCAGACTACTCAGTGCTGATAGGACCTTGCTACTCACAGAGAAATCTCAGATCCTTGAGAGATGGGCTGGGCACTTCAATATTGTCCTCAACAGACCATCCCACATTAATGACAAATCGATAAATAGGCTGTCCCAGATTAATAGAAATCTTGCTGTAGGCACTCTGCCCACACTGCTGGAAACAGAGAAATATGTTACCAGGTGGCAAAGCGCCTGGAGCTGATCGAATTCCAGCAGAGGGGCTGGTTTAGCCCACTGGGCTAAACAGCTGGCTTGTAACGCAGAACAAGGCAGCAGCACGGGTTCAATTCCCGCACCAGCCTCCCTGAACAGGTGCCAGAATGTGGTGACTAGGGGCTTTTCACAGCAACTTCATTGGAGCCTACTTGTGACAATAAGCGATGATTATTATTATCTACAAATATCTTCAAAATTAATATGTACTTTGTAAGAATAGAATGGGTTAAAAGAAAACACAATGCAACCTAGTGATCTTCTCCCACGGAATTCCTTCATATTCAGAATTCACCTATGATTACAGATATCATTAACATATTTGGTATTCCTTGAATCACTACTTTTGCTATATGCCAAGATCCAGTCAGTGCCCTATGCCATTACATACATCCTCTTGAGCTTTCCCTTCAGCACCACCAACTCACCCTATCGAAAAGTTGCTCAGTTGCATTTAATCTTTTTCCTAATCAGGCACTTAAACAAAAATAATTTTGCTTCTTTTTAGATGCCAAGGATAGTAAACTTTAGGACTCTTGGATACAGATACTCCTTTCCCTTCACTTTCTTCTAACCTCATCTCTCCTCCCAAATTCAAATTTTCCATGTTTTCACCATTCCCTCTGATCTACCCCACTCTAGTCCTGAATGATCAGTCTTCAGCAAAAGCTCAGCTTCTTCACTTTATACCCCCCACCTCAATTATTTTCAAGCTCGAGATGACAGCAAGCTCATCTTCTGTCGCCTTTGCCTCCACACTCACTTACTTTGTCAGAGGTCTTCACAGGAGGCACATTTTCGCATGTTTAGAATTCTTAGTTCGCATTGACCTCTTTCTCTGACCTCTTCCCATATCCAGATCTTTTCATTGAGAGTTGCTGTCCTGACATCGGCCATCTCAATTTCTGTTCACTCATTCTAACCTACTTCCCACTCAACCAATCTGCAGTACTCCGTCCTCTCAAGTCCAACCCGAACATTGTCAGTAAGTCTGCTAAATGGCACTGTTTTCATTTGATGAACTGATCTCTACCTTTCAGAGGCTGAAAGTCAACTATCAAAATCTCCTTTGATCTCCCCAGGTGCCATGGCTTCAAGCCATTATTTCCCAGACTCTCACCAATCCCAACCCTCTCCAATCTGCCCAAAATCTGCACTGCTTGCTTCTAGCTCCATTATGAGGTCTGCAAACAGGACCACCCTGAGCCATCACTTCAGCCTTCCAGAGGCGGCACAGGTGCCACCAGCTTTAATCGGTGGTGATCTGAAGGCCCATAATCCCCATGTCTGCATTGCTTGCTTCTAGCTCCATCCTGAGGTCTGCAAACAGGGCCACCCTTTTCGAGCCATCATTTCATCCTTCCAAAGGCAGCACAGGTGCCAGCATTAACTGGTGGGGGCCTGAAGGTTCATAATCCCTGTGTGCCGTTTGTAAAATGCAAAAAACTCCATGCAAAATCATTCAAATCCAGGAAGATTAATCTGAATTACTTATCAGTAAGCTTAATTGCAGCCCTGCTGCGTCCGAGTGGTAATTATAGAATCTCTACAGTGCAGAAAGAGGCCATTCAGCTTATAGAGTCTGTACCAGCCCTCTGAAGGAGCACTCCATCCAAATCCACTACCCCATAACCCCTTAACCTAACCTTCACATCCCTGGACACGAGGGGGCAATTTAGCATGGACAATCCACCTAACCTGCACATCTTTGGGCTGTGGGAGGAAACCCGGAAGAAACCCACGCAGACAGAGGGAGAATGTGCAAACTCCACACAGACGGTGACCCAAGGCCTGAATTGAATGCGGGTCCCTCGCGCTGTGACACAGCAGTGCTAACCACTGTGCAACGTGCCGCTTATGGCGATGATGCCTTGGATTTTTCCCGCTGCTTGTAAAAAGAGGAAAAGAGGAATCAACATCACAACATAAGGGTTTTGGGAAAGCATGCCACCTCCTGATTTTCTGGCCCTTTTACCTCCTTTCCTGCACCTGGATGCACCACAATTTTTCACTCATTAACTCTGTTTCTCCACAGGTATTGCCAGACCTGCTGATATTTCCAACTTTTGTGTTTCAAAATTAGAGCATCAGCTGTAGTTTACTTTTGTATTTGGGGTTTATTTAAGCCAATTTTGTATCATTTTAAGTGTTAGTTGCAATTATGTTCTCCATTAAACTACTGCAAATATTTGTTGGGGGATTGAACCATAACATCTGCATTTGTGGCATGTGGAGCTGTTTACTCTCATGCAGAGTGGGGTATTAATGGCAGCATTGACTCCACAGCATCAGGATCTGATGTTGTCTGGCTGCATTGGCTAATGTGAAATTTCCACTCCTGGTCGCAGTTTTAGTGGAGAGGGAGAGAAAGAGTTTGTTCAACCACCACTTGGGGATGGGGAGGGGCGAACGCCCAATCAGCACCAGTAACAAGCACATTGACAAGTCTCAGCCTCTATCAGCTGCTCATATAAATAATAACTTCTGTTTAAAATATAGAGACTTTAGGTATTATCACTTGCAGATTAGAAACGATAAAGAATAACAATAATAAATTAGATTGGTTTTGCGGTTGTTCCATGTTAAATAAAAACTAATTTATCTTGTGCGTGTGACTCACATTATGACAGAGAGAGAGGGAGGAGGGAAGAGAGAGAGAGAAAGGGGAGAGGAACGGAAGATGGGGAGAGTTGCAGAGAGGGTTAGAGAGAGGAAAAGATATGGAGAGGGGGAGAGGAGAATGAGAGAGGGGAGAGATGGGGGGAGGGGAGATTATGGCTAGATGTGCAGTTTATTTTGTTATGCTCTTGACGTAGCATAAGCTGCTTCCTTGCTGTGCACTCTGACAAAGGAAGGTTCAGACTTGGAGATAGCTTTAACACATTTATTAAACTGTTAACGATTCTCCTACTTGGATTCGACTCTCCTGTTATTATCCTGCTATAGCTACTCAGACTACCTAACCAGTCTGCTGCAATCCATGTGGTGGGTGTGATGTGTTTAATCAACCCTGTGTCTCCACTGGAAAGAGCAAAATCATGTGTGCTGTGTCCTTTTTTATGGGTTGGTGTAATGCCCTCCTGTGGTAGTGTCACCTGTGTGTGTGCCGTGAATGCCCATTGGTAGTGTCCTATCTTACTGACCTATTGGTTGAATATCTGTGTGTCATATCTCTGGTGCACCCTCTAGTGTCTATCTAGTCTACGTGTATTTACATTAACACGCTGTGTATTTACAGTGATGCATATCACCACACACTTTTGTACTGGATCGTTTGGATTTCACCGCATCAGGGTCCTTTCTGGTACTGGGCGGCCTCCTGTCTGGTATTTCAAAAGCAGGGACTGAAGCATTACCTTTACTGAAACTCACCATTACTTTTCTTCCTAGGTAGTCCCTCAGGATTGAGGATGACTTGCTTCCACTCCAAATTGATGAGTTCTGAGATGGTTCATTAGCCCAATGCGTGATCTGCAGATTCCACCACATAAGGTCCATTTGGTGCTTAAAGGGTTGGGTGAATGGGCTGTTTGGAGGTTTGTCCACCACTTCCTTCAGTGCTTCAGCTTCATTTACGCATGCTCCTGATGAAGTCTCTCAATGTGTTTAGTGCCTTCTCAGATGGACCTTCTCCATTTTGATTGGTCATAAGCCGGAGTCTGTGAAGATGTTTGACATCCTCAGGCACAAGTCAGGAGTGTAATGGAATACTTTCCATTTGCTGGATGAGTGCAGCTCCAACAACACTCAAGAAGCTCGACACCATCCAGGACGAAGCAGTCCGCTTGATTTCTCCCCCTTCCACAAACATTCAAACCCTCCACCACCGACAAACAATGGCAGCCGTAAGTACCATCTGCAAGATCCACTGCAGCAATTTGCCAAGGTTCCTGATAAAGCACCTCCCATAACCACGAATGCTACCAACTAGAAGGACAAGAGTAGCAGATACCTGGGAACCCCACCACCCGGAGCTTCCCTCCAAATCACTCACCACCCTGACTTGGAAATATATCGTCGTTCCTTCACTGGCACTGGGGCAAAATCCTGCAACTCCCTCCCTAACAGCACTGTGGGTGTACCTACACCTCAAGGGACTGCAGCGGTTCAAGAAAGCAACTCACCATCACCTTCTGAAGGGCAACTAGGCATGGGCAATAAATACTGGCCTAACTAGCGCACCCACATCACATAAATGAATTTGAAATGTCCCATTTCCCCCAGTAATGATGTAAGGATTGATTGGTTGTACATACATTTTCCTATTCAGTCTGATTGCATTAGATGTGAATCAATCTACTTTAGTGACAAATCAAAGGACCTTTGCTCACAGCTGTACAAATTTAGTTTGTGTAGGTGTGTGGCACTGCAGTCATCTGGTCTAGATTTGTCATCTTGAATCTTTACTTCAATCCATGGTTGAGCTATAAAATTTACTTTTGGTGAAAACCTTTATTTTCTCATTCAAGCAACATAAAGAGGTAAAGTAAATTCACAAAAGCTGGAAAAAATGTGCAGGGGTCAGTCAGCATCTGTGGAGAGAAAAAGGGGCCGGGACTTTCTGCTCCCATTTTCATCTGGCGGATTCAGCAATGCGATCTTGGCCAAATCGCATTTTATGTCGGCGGGAAAGCTCACCACAATCGTCCCCTGCCCCTGGAAGTGGTGGGTCGTGCTTCCTGCCATGAAACGTCAGGAATTTCATTTACATTTACATCTAATTATCAGGCCTTTACACAGGAATCATCCCCTCCATCAAAAGGTCCACCCACGGCAGTCTGCCGTCACATATGGTGCAAATTACAACTGCTTTCAAATGGCGTGCACCTGGCGAGCAGACCTCCGAGGGAAGTTTGCGGGTGAGTGCAAAGTTCATGAAGCAAAACTGCTTATTCAGAAGGGAGAGAGGGTATTGGAAAGGCCTCGGGGGGGACCGGGAACGTACTCGGGGTAGCGGTGAAGCGGGATTACCGGGAAAGCACTCAAGAGTACCAGGAAAGCACTAGGGATAGTGGGGAAGTACTCGGGTGTACCAGCAAATGCCTCAGGGGTAGCGGGGAAGGCCACAGGGAAAGGGGCAAGCACCTCAGGAGAAAGGGTCAAGCACCTTGGGGGAAAGGGTCAAGCACCTTGTGGGAAAGGGGAAAGCATCTTGGGGTTGAGAAGCCATGAACTGCGGCTACTGGGGGATTACGTGTGTTGAGGAGCCATGACTCAGGGCTACTGGGAGTTGACTCTGGGTTGAGGGGGAGAGGACATAGTATCACTATGGGAAGACTCAATGCTGGAAAGGGGGGGGGGGTGGGGAAGGACATGTAAGTGTGAAAATCACCCTTCCTTAGGCAGCTTTCTGCTCCTGGGCTGTGACATTTTTGTGAGGCTGTCACACGGGAAAGGGGTGTTCGGGCCAGTGTGCTGGGTGAGTGGCCAGTCACCTTGAACTGACAGATCCACTCAAATGTTGTGGGCGGGTGATCTGCAGGCTCATTACTGACAAGTACAAATCTAATATTGATATCTCAGTCACGGACATTCCATTACAGCTGAGATCATTCAGCTACAACTCAATTAATATGCCTGGAATTTAACTGCTCACCCAATTATGCTCACTAAATCACCACTGGCATGTCTGACTGCCACTGATTGTGGCTCAGCAGTCAGCACTTGGTGTGCTGACCTCATTCAAGGGTTGTGGAAGCAACTGGCAAGGCCAGCATTTATTGTCATTCCTAATTGCCCACGAACTGAATGGCTTACTGGGACATTTCAGATAGCAGTTGAGAGTTAGCCACATTTCTGTGTGTTGGCCAGACCAGGTAAAGGTGGACGATTTCTTTCCCACGAGGATAATAGTGAACCATATGTGTTTTACAACAGTCACTAATTATAACCTTTATTAGTGTCACAAGGAGGCTTACATTAACACTGTAATGAAGTTACTGTGAAAATCCCCTAATAGCTTCATGGTCACAATTACTGAGATCAGCTTTTTAATTCCAGATTTGATGAACTGAATTTAAATTCCACTAGCTGCCCGATTTGAACCCCAGAGCAATAGCTGGGTCTTTTCACTGTCAGTGCAATACCACTGCACCATCATCCACACTGAAGGGTGAAAATAAACTGGGGTTACCATTGGATTCAAGGACGATCCTGGAATAGTGAGCAATCAAGCAGACTGCAGCAAAACCTATTGGTGCTTGTGATCCAGCCAGATCTGGAAGTGGATGGCTAAACTAGTTGTCTGTCATATCCTTTCAAGTTTGTGCCACTTGGGCTGAGCGGAGTGGAGATAAGGGCCATACCAGGAGGAATGGTGTGGGTGAAAAATGCTTTTACTGGAAACAATGGATGAAAGATGGAGGTGAGGATGAGGTTGAATAAAGCAGTAGCTTCAGAAATGTTGTGACGAATGGAAGACCAAAGGCTAGACAACCGGCAGTTTGAAAGTGCAGTTGTAAGTAAATTGGGGGATAGTATTTTTAAAAGTTGATTTTGAGGGGATGAGAATAGGACTAAGGAAGGTTAACTGGGAAAAGAACTCCTAACGAGATAAAGCAACAGTGTTTGAATTAATATTTAACATGGTGATCAATAGTTGACTTAAAAACCAGCCCATAACGAAATAGCATAGATGAATGAATCAAAATGGGCAACGTTAAGGCTAAAAAAAAAACACATGAACAAAATATATCAACAAATGGTGGGGATGAAGAAAGGAAAAGGAAAGGTGAGGAAAGAAGATAAAAACAAATTAAGAAAACAGAGGAACTGAAAGATATATTCTGAATGAATACAGAGTAAATAATAGAGTAATCTGCAAACAGAATAAATAAGAAAAATTATGATGCGTTTGGGACCATATGATCAATACCATTGTAAAGACACTTTTAGACGAACAGAGTGGAGCTAGATTTGGAAGAGATCTAAAAAGATAGAAGGACATTTCAGACAGAAACAAGGCAGTTAATTGATGAACCAATTAAATTCAGAGACGACCAAACCCCCTGGTCTGGATGGATTCCATTCATGCATAGCAAAATAAGATAGGGAAAAGGCAGCTATTATAAATTGATGAGAAAAGGGACTGGTACTATATCTGATTTCCTATGGGTGTTTTTCCCTTTTGATTATTGACATTCCTTCCTCAGGATCTTTCAATTCAACCTGTAGAATTTAAACAACACCAGACATTTTTGACATACAACGGGCAGGTGTTTTCTGGCACTGGGAAGGTGAGCTGGGTGATAGGGTGGTGGGGTGGGGAGCTGGGACTTAGCTGCCAACCGTGTCGGGCCATCTCCCTGAGGCAGTCCCCACAATAGGGAAGTTTTCCAGGAGAGGGACCGGCACTGATGCAGGAAGCCAATTTAAATAATTAAAGACCCTTTTAAGGGCATTTTTGTCAGCCGCAGAGGGGCCACCTGCAGATGGGAGAAGCCACTGACCTAATGGAGTAAGCCTCCCTGCAGGCTTCAGGTGGCATCTGTGAGCGAGCCAAAGGCAGGAAAGACTCCAGTCGGCCACTCGGGGAGGCCTTTCTGAAAGGCCCCTGTCGTTTTTAATTCATTACTTACCTAAGGCACTTCAAAATTGAAACATCCTCTTGATGCTGATCCAGCTCAGCCCCACCCATCTCCGGTAGGGATGCAGAGGCTTGAGAGCTGCCAACCCTCTGATGAGGCCAGCAGCATCTATATGCTGTGGAGCCAAGAGGCAGCCACCTCTGGGTAAATTGCTGAGCTGGTCCTACTACTGGCAAGTGTTGGTTCAGAACACCCACTTGATTCTGTCATCAGAGGCCTGAAGCCTGCTGTAAAATTCTCCCCAAAAGGGGATAATTTTACAGTCCTCGCTGGTGGGGTTGCATGCAGGGGGACCCGTAAAATTCCATGGGTTGCCTTCTGTGTTGAGCACCCCTGGTGTGGCTCAGTAGGCCCATTTTGGCATGGAAAACTCTGCTGCATTTTCTGTGGAGGAAGACAGTGGGCTGAGAAGGTGCATGAATAACTGGCCACTGTTTTCTGCAGGCCCATTTCATGGCAGCTGTTTTTTTAAATTTTGGTTTCCCTCATCCAATATCCTTCTAAACAGTCAGCCTCGAGAGGTCATGGCCGGCAGCGACTGTCTCCCAGTCGCCAGGATCAATATTTGCCATCTTCATATTTCACTTGCAGGTGAATTTCTAACAGATTCATGGACATCTAGGAGGTGGTCACTCAGCGGCCAATTCACTGTACATAAGAGCGGCATTCTCCTTCAGCTCTCACGGAAATCGGGAAACATTATTGGACGGGGAGTTCCGACGCCGAAATCGCGATGGCTGCCGATTTTACGGCAAATTGCAATTCTCCATTGTCTCGACAGCGTTGATGCTTTCAGGAATGCCTGCACAATAAACGTCGTTTGCATATCATTAGTGGGCCTGACCAGGTATTCTATGGGGCCTTTGCGATTTTCTGCCTCCGATGGGCCGAATTCCCGATGGCGTGATTCACTTGTGCTTTTAAAAATCATAAAACCGACGTCGTGGCTGAAGAGGGAGAGGGAGGAGGTATGGAAAGTGTCCAACATCGCCCAGTTTGTTGACAGTTGTGTTGCTGGCAGGGGGTTTTCTGGCCAGGCCGGGGAGAGTAGCAGGGGTGCGACCAGGAGGTGGGCTGTGAAGTCGGGGTGTACAGGCATGGAGCACCATTGTCCACTGTGAGCTTAGGGTCACAGGTTATATGGGTGTCCCCCCAGGCTCTGTCCCCTACTGGCTGAGTTTCTGACGGAGTGGGACTCTCATGGTTTCACCCGTCGGAAACTCAGCGTGGTGGCTGCGGACTCAATCCAGCTCTGCCACAGTCGGGTGAGGCCTGATCCGCGGGCAGGGGCGGGCATTATTCGGGGCTAGGGGCACTGCGGTGGGGTGGTCCATGGGCTGCATCCGCCATAAAGCATGACGCGGCCGCTGCAGGTCATCGCCATGTGCAAGCGCGGCCACGGACCCGGCAATTCTGCAGGCTGTATCGGCAGCTAGAGCTGGGAGCTCTACGCTGCTTGGCTGCTAGCCATCTCCCCCCCCCCCCCCCCCCCCCCCCCAGCCCGCCAATGCTGATAGATGGCAATATGAGAACATCCTGGACAATTAGCTTTATCTTCCTGATCCTGATGGTGAAACCAAACACTTTAAGGCTTCAGAAAGTCTGCCTGTTTGCCTCTACAGGTGTTTCTCAGTATGAAATGTTAGTGTGGCATCATCTGTATAGAGAAACTCTCTGATGAGGGCTTTGCTTACCTTTGTCTAGGAGCTTAGGCAAGCAAGATTGAACAGCTTTCCTTCAGCTCTCGGCACCCTCTGCAGGTGATCTGAAGGTTATGACAGCAGCAAAGAGAAGAATATGGAAAAGAGTGTTGATGCCAGAACATGTCTGCCTGAGATGATCATGTCAATTGTAAATCTTCCAGTTTTGAAACCACAATGGGATTTAGGATAGATGTGCTCAGCGAGGACCTGCAGTCTGACTAGGGCAACACAGGCAGTAACTTTACCCACAATGCTCAGCAGGGCAATCCCTTCATAGTTGTTGCAAGCGCTGAGTTCACCCTTATTATTATTATACATGCATCATGCCTTTCCTGGGCATTGCCCCGTTCTATAACAGAGATAGAGTACTTCATGCAAATACTGCAGGAGTGCAACATTTCTCATGCTTGATGAGTTCAGGCAATATAGCAATGGCACAGGAGCTTTACCCATGGCTAGCAACTTAATAGCTTTATAAGCTCTTCCACTGTGTGTAACCAGCTCTGCCATGACAGGCTAGCTCTCTATAGTCTCTCGATTTTCCTCAGTGACAGTGTTCTCTGCACTGTTTATTGCAGTTGGTGATTACCTCCCCTGCCTTTGAACAGTCATATTCTGTGCTGATGAACTTGGTGTCTTTTTGATCCCTTCACCTGACATTCCTTGTGTTGAAGGAAATCTGGATATTCTAGCAGAGTTACAAGCAGCAGTCATTGGTGCACCACCTAGCAGTCTGTGGTTTGACTTTGAATGGCTTGTGATGCATGCAGTGTCTTCTCACTCAGATCATTCTGGTAGTTAGAGCGGACTGCTTGGCTTCAACGATACGTTCTATCACAATGATGTTATCCTCAAACTACTCAGAATTTTTCCACTCTTGTTTCCCATATGTTGTGAGTATGGTATTGTAAATGGTGTGTTGAAGTATATTCCATTTTGCTTCTGCACTCTGTGTTGGAATGCTGGAGAGCGCATGTTGAGTCGAGTGGTGGGACTGTTGATTTTTTTCTGGGTAGACAAGATGGCTGACATTGATAAGAGGACGGCATTTCTGCTGTGAATGACAAAGCTTCAAGGGTTGCATTCTCACTTTAGTGTACACCCATTTGTATCATAGTCAGCGATGTGATAGCTGCGTGTATTGAGAATGCTGTTCAGAGAGTCATGTCTGGTGATGATTAGATTCAGCTGGTGCCAATGGCCATTTCATGGATGCCTCCAGGACATCTCATGGCATAGTTTGTTCCAAAAGAAAGTGTTGATTAAACAAAGCTCACAGTAGCACCAAAGCTCACGTAGCCTTGAGTTGAGATTATCATTAGTAACTGCTGTCTCCCATGTTGTGTTAACACTCTGCAACATGACTGGAGTATCCTTTCCAGAATGCAAGTCTGGGCTGCTCAAACAGGCTCCCCCTCTTTACCTTCCTGATTGAGTCCAAAGGAATACAAAGCACTGCATTTGCCGTAGGAGCTGCCGGAAAGATGGCAAATTTAAACAGCAGTCTGTCTTTCAGCTCCACTCGCAATGTTTTTTTTGTCAGTGTTTACTCCTTCAATTCCCCTGAGATGTCCACAAGGCAGTGAAGCTATTTACCCATAGCTGGGAGTTTGGTTCAGGAGTGTTTGTTGTGTCTAAAAGTCTAAATGGGTCTTTGCGTTGCCTTCCTGGGAGCCAGACCTCTGGGTCCCACTGAAGTTTTAGCCAGTGATTGTGAAGGACCCATTTTCCGTGTGTTGCCATGAGGAGGCACAGCTGAGGAAGCTGCCAATGGAGAGGCTGTAAACACAGGGAGTGGGCCTTCACATTTGGCTCTCTTTTATCACATTGCTGCTGGCAGCAGTATGGGCTGAAAATGAGAAGCAAACTAGCATCAAAAGCAGAAAACATATTAACTCTCTTCACCTACATACTAGATGCATCACATTGATCTTTTCAGCATACAAGTGGTAATGGCCACCTAAGGGCTGCTTCCCTACTTGCCTTAATTTTGAGGCTGGCATGAGCAGTTCAGGGGCAGGGGAAAAGCCCAGTAGGTCATCCTGCTCAGGACTTGGGTAGGAAGTGGTTTGGGTGCCGTCTCACTCAAGGGCCTCCTTTTCATGATGGGTGCCCCTCCTTCCTAAGGTCTATCCCTGCAATGGTGTCTCTGGCACTCCTTGCCTCTCCATCAATGGAGCCACCCCCTTATCACTCCCAAGCCTCAACCACGCTCCCCCATTCTCTTCCTGCCATTCCCAAACCTACCTGGTCCTGGACCCCACAACTTTTAATCTAGCGATTGGTTGTAGTTCCAGTCCTGGTAACTTCTGCCACTGGCACTGCTAGGACTATAGAGCTGCAGAACAACCACTGATGCTCTCCGAGGCAGCATTTCTGCTTGAGTGAGAGGAAGAAGTCCCTCTCTCGCTGTTAAGATTGACTGTATTGCCTGCTGACTCTTGGAGTGATAGGGAAGGAAACCCCACCATCCAAACATTTCTGCCTCAAATGCCTGCTTTATAATTGAACATTATTCACAGAAAAAAGTTGATCTTTCCACATCTCTGCCCCCTTGCACAAAGTTTTCTCCGGCTTCTTGCAAACAGTTTCACGGTTGTTGGCCATCCCACATATCTCATACAAAGGACTATTCTTCGTGTACACACATTTTCCTTTGGCAAAGAGACTCAGGATTCCATGAGAAAACTTGGGCGGAATTCTCCGCTCCTCACGCTGGGTGGGAGAATCGCGGGAGGTCCACTCTCACACCTCCCGCGATTCTCCCATCCCCCCAAAATGACGTGTCGCGTTTTGCGACACGCCGCTCGGAGAATCGCGGGCCGCCGTTTTTCACGGCGGCCCGCGACTCTTCGACCCGGATGGGGCGAGCGGCCTGCCATTCACGACCGGTTCACGACGGCGGCAACCACACCTGGTTGCTGCCGTCGTGAACATGGCGTGAGATGCCCGTTTGGGGCTTGTGGGGGGCCTAGAGGGGACTGAGCACCACGACTGTGCTCGGGAGGAGACAGGCCCGCGATCGGTGCCCACCGATCGTCGGGCCGGCCTCTCAATGGGATGCACTCTTTCCCCTCCGCTGCCCCGCAAGATCAAGCCGCCACGTCTTGCAGGGCGGCGGAGGGGAAGACGGCAACCGCGCATGCGCGGGTTGGCGCCGGCCAACCTGCGCATGCGCGGCTGACGCCATTAGGCGTGTCGGCTGCTTCATTCTCGGCGCGCCGGGCCTTGACGCCAGCGATAAGGCCCAGCGGCCAAGTCTCCCGGCCCGGCTCTCCTAGCACCCCGGCGGGGGAAGAATAGGGGGCCAGGAGAGGCCTCCGACGCCGTCGTGAACCTCTCCGGGTTTCACAACGGCATCGGGCCTTTGGGAGAATTCCGCCCCTTATCTGTGCAACTGGAGCATTCCATGCCAGTTTTCTTTCAGAGCCATATACTTCGCCAAATTCTGGTAAGATTCCACCAATAATCCAACATTTTTGGGTGCGATCAAACCGAATTGCAACAGATTCCTGTGTCGAGCACATTTAGCTGGGTATCTCATGCCGCTTGCAGTGGAAGACCAAGCTATCGAACGGGACTCCGTTGTAATCCGGGCCCTCAGTGGGGAAGGTCGCACCGAGGCCACACTTCATCCCATTTCCTGCACTGAGAAGCTCTGCTTACCAGAACTTCTTAGTGCAGGATGTCATTTTAAAATATCACTGGACCGCTAAACCCCAAATAAGGAGGTCCTCAGGTTCCCACTCCCACTCCACCCCACCTCACAAGGGAGGGGCACCCCCAGATAGATCCCTGGCAGAATGCCAGCCTGGCACTTTGGCTTTGCCAACCTAGCAGTGCCCCTGTCAGCCTGGCAGTGCAACCTGAGCACCTTGGCAGCACCAATTTGGAACCCCCCTCAAGTGCCATTCCACCTGGTCCTGTTTTGTGGGGACCAGTACTGAATGGCGCTTGCCTAACGTCTCCAAGGCAAAGGCATCAGATCCCAACGCCTCAGGTAGATCAGGCGAGCTGCATATTAGAGTGAGACTAGCTACTCAGTCTAATATGCAGATTTGCCAAATACTGATTCCTCCCACAATATAGGTGGCATCCAAATCATGAATTCGCAAGGTGTGGCGAGCTGGTAAATCCCGGAAGAGGCTTCTGCCGCATCTACCGGTCTCGTTACACCACCATTTGTTTTTTTAAAACTTTGAGTTGCATCAAATGGAAGGAGGATCCAACTAATATGATAAAATTATTAACTTTAGACCTTGTCTCTCCTGTGTTTACAGGCATGTCCACCTTCTGTATTATTTTGTCACCCCTCCCCCTCCCCCACACAACTTTCAGGTTCCCACCTGTATGCCAGGGACAATTCCTGTCAATGCAATCATTGCCACAGGGAAGCAGCATGGGTGGAGTTGACCAACATATTTTTTTCTCACCTTTATTGGTCCCTGTGTATCATTTTCTAAAGGTGTTGGAAACTCTCCCATGTGTAAAGTGTGGGCGGCACTGTGGCACAGTGGTTAGCACTGCTGCTTCACAGCTCCAGGGTCCCGGGTTCAATCCTGGCCTCGGGTGACTGTGTGGAGTTTGCACTTTCTCCCCGTGTCTGCGTGGGTTTCCTCCAGGTCCTCCGGTTTCCTCCCACAGTCCAAAGATGTGCAGGTTAGGTGGATTGGCCATAGTAAATTGCCCCTTCATGTCCAAAAGGTTAGGTGGGGTTACAGGGATAGGGTGGTGACATGGGCTTAAGTAGGGTACTCTTTCCAACGGCTGGTGTCGACTTGATGGGCTGAATGACCTCCTTCTGTAAATTCTATGAAAAAGAACAAACCTGTGGCCTACCAACATGCCATTGCAACAAATGCCATTACCATCCTTTCCATAATCCTTTCTCGATTTGTTGTTACCGTATTCTTGTGCATCTTGTTTTAATTGCTCTCAACATGAAACCTCTGCTTAAATGTTGAATTATACGGGATTGCTTATATAGTTTTCAGCCAGCCAACACCATCATGCCTCCCATTTTCAGCATTACTCCATTTCTTTCACTAGGTGTCACTGAAGTTCTATTTTCGACCTTACATTGACTGTTTATTAACATTTAAGGTTAGACAGGAAACACCATTCATTTCAGAAGATTAGCATTTCTGTGTAATGTTCGCTTTGGCAGTTAGTTTTACAGTAGAGATTAACCAGGGAATGTGTCTCCTCGTTTCAGTTACAGCAGAAACATTTACATGCCTATTGTATGCTGAATGGCCCCATTAGCTGATTGCAATCCGCTGTGTACCTGACAGTGATTAACTTGTAGATTTCAAGTAATTGGTATGTTAGTTCTTTATGAAATATGCAGCTTCTCTCAGCAGGATACATTTCAATATATTACTCATAAAAATCAGAGAAACTCACTTCCTCTATTTCTTGCATCGCATCAATTTATTTGTGTATTTACTTTCTGAATGTATTTAGTTTCAGTTTAGCTTTACAGCGGAATTGCCCAAGCACATTTGCTCGCAAGTTTTGCCGCACTGGCCTTAACTAACGAATGTGTTGGGTGCACTCATGTTAAGTGAGAACACTTTTTGCAAGCTATAATTAAGGGTTACTTACTTAAGCATTGGAACCGGATAATCATTCAATAGGTTTAGTACATTGGACCTCATTTGCGCAGGAGGTTTTTTATTGGATTGTGTTGGACTGGTTACATTGAAGTGAAATCAAGCAGGCAACCATTCATTGTAAATAAGCAAAATGTATTGCCCGATGATTATCATTAGCAAAAAATAATAGGGAATGCATTCAAAATATATAAAAAATAAGCACACCATCATTTTTGCTAAATTTTTGCCTTGCAGCTCGAGTTGAATCATATTTTGTTTTTGGTTGAAATAAATTACCAATCATTACCAGATTATTTGTTTAGTGGCTTTGTTGCAATCTTGGTAAATCCCACTTTGCCCTCACTGGAGTGGATTGATTTTCAATTATTTTTCATAGGTACTCGGAAATACTTAAAATTGTATTTTAATAGCTTAAAGCCGCAGTTATTACTAGCATTTCATTTTTTAATAGTTGTTAATGGTTTCTGGCATAGTACACAATTGTTTGGTGTTTGATTATGTCTGTCTATTAACTCTTCACTCTGTATGGTATGTAATTAGTCAAACTTGGTATGTGGTTACAGAAAGGGTCAAAATCCTGGAACTCCCTTCCTAACAGCACTGTGGGTGTACCTACACCACATGGACTGCAGCGGTTCAAGAAGGCAGCTTGCCACCATCTTATCAAGGGCTCTTAGGTATCGGCAATAGAATGCTAGCCTACAATGACCAGATCACATGAATGAATAAATAAAAAACAGAAGCAGAAAGCTAAAAGCTTGGGTGCAGACATTTTAAAAGTACTATAACTAAAGCTCCTGTTTCGAAATAAAAACTGATGTGCCATCTCTATGTATCTTCAAGACAATGTTCGCAATGACAGCATTTATGCCTCAAATCAACACTCTGATTTACATGGCCTAAATTATATCAGCATTAATACAAAAACAATTTGTTGGTTAATTTATATTAAAATGAAATCAGTAGATAGTGGATATTAATATAATTAATTTTTTAAAAATATGCTTTTTCCCCCCAATTGAAAATCTAGACAGTATACATGCCTAATATACAAAACATCTTCAAATTATTCTGATAACTGCTCATATTGTACTATACACAACAGGCTGCAACTGAACGCAAGAGATTCTACATTTTTGCTCGATTCCAAAGAACACACAGTTAAAGTAATCTAGGTGGACTTGATGCGGTTTCTGTTTCTCCTTCTACCTGAGTTGGGCCCCCGTGTATCTGACAGTTCCATCAGTTCAATCTTATTTGTGCGGCTGAAATAGATTAGAAGGTTCCATGAACCAAAACTATTACCATATTGCAGCTTTTAAAATGAAACTTTGGAAGAAGATAAGAATATTTGGCATTTAGACCTCAGTTTAATCAGAGCTCTACTCACCAAGCATTGATTCTGAATCCTTACTCCCTAAGTTCTTCGACTAGTTTATAATGATTTGTGCCTTTGGTATGGAATCCCTATTGAAAGCAGAACTGGTGAGGTTTCGAATATTTAAAAAATGTACTTACTTTAAAAACAAATACAGTAAAAGGATTTAATTAGATTATAAAAGGGGTCATAGTTTGAGGATAAAGGTAAACTTTTTAGGACTGAGGTGAGAAATTTCTTCTCCCAGAGAGTGGTGAATCTGTGGAATTTGCTACCACAGGAAGTTGAGGCCAAAACATTGTGCAATTTCAAGAAGGAATTAGATATAGCTCTTGGGGCTAAAGTGATCAAGGGATATGAGGGGAAGGCGGGATCAGGGTACTGAATTTAATGATCAGCCATAATCATAATGAATGGCGGAGCAGGCTTGAAGGGCCGAATAGCCTCCTCCTGCTTTTATTTTCTATGTTTCTACGTAACTACGGTTTGTCAGCTTGGCTTCCCTTCGTGGTTTTTTAAAGAAATCGTACTTAAGTGTTACACTTTGATAGTTTTGGACTGTACTGAGAAATTGTTACAACGCTGCAGTCCCAACGAGCTCCGACAGCCTTCACTGATTCCAATGGAATTGTTTAAATATTAACAGAATATGTGAGAAAGCCAGATCAGAGCATGCTCATTTTATTGAGGTCTGCATCGTTTTTGTCAACTGGTTTGTATCTGTGTTCGCAAAGAGATTTCCAAGAACAGGATCAAAACATTTAAAACATTTATGCAAAAAAAAAATCACAATCCATGCCTTCCTTTAAAATGATCATTTCAGCAAGCAAAATGGAAAAAATTGCGTTTTAGTGATCCCATAATAATGGATAGTAGCAGAACCCCAAATGTAGCTCCAGCTCCGAAGATCTTCCTCCCTGAACAGTTCTTTTCATAGTCCAGCACACAGAATGTTTTCCAAACGGTTGATTTTTTATTGTGGTTTGACTCAGTGGGCCATCGTGTGGCGGTTTCATGGCCTTCCACTGCAATAGCTTCCAATTTGCAGGCTGACCAGAAAGGAAATATATCATTATTACTGGCGATTCTGGCAAAAAACTTATAGAACAAAGCACCTAGGAGTGAAACTCATAGGGGTACATTTTCCCATCCCACCCACCACGTGAATTGTCACGGGCAGGACGGACAATTAAAAAAAAAATTTAGAGTACCCAATTCATTTTTTCCAATTAAGGGGCAATTTAGCATGGCCAGTCCACCTAGCCTGCACATCTTTGGGTTGTGGGGGCAATACCCACGCAAATACGGGGAGAATGTGCAAACTCCACACGGACAGTGACCCAGAGCCAGGATCGAACCTGGGACCTCAGCGCCGTGAAGCAGCAATGCTAACCACTGTGCCACTGTGCTGCCCGGGACAGACAATTTAATGGACCACTAAAAAGTCTGTTGACTTGGATGGGAATTCCAGGTCCCTGGGTCGGCGGGACCAGAACATTCTGCCCATAGTATCACGAGATTTGCCTATCATTTACGGAGATTTTGTCATTTTATACTTTTGCTTGTGTTCTCAGCATCCTCCTTTACAGTGGCGAGGCATGGTGGACTGACTTAAGCCAAGGAAAGTGTCTGGACAGCTTCCACCTCTGCTGCCCCAGACGAATATTAGACATCTCCTCGCAAGGCAGAGCGGTGAATATGGAAGTGCACTAGTGTGCATGGTATGCAAAGCCTGTTTGCCCTCTGTCTGTGGCCACTATGTTGGCTGCGTCATGGAAGCCGAATGGATGATGGGGCATTCCCAAAGACATGGGGTGGGATTCTCCCTCGGCCAATGCCGGAATCAGGAAACCCAATTAGGCAGTAGAATCGGTTTTGACGTCGAAATTGTGCCGGGCGCCAGTTTCACACCAAATCACAATTCTCTGAAGAGAGAGAAAGAAAACTGCAAACGCAGTTCTCTACGGATGGGCAGTGTGATATTTGGGGTGAGCTAAAGGGGCAATCTACGGGTTTAGGGAGAAGGCAAGTCGACGCCTGACATATCAACTGAGGAAATGGGAGGCAGAGAGGGAGATTGTCCAGATTAGGGCGTGGGATCAGGGGGCTGGTCTCGGCTGAGGAGGAGGCAAATGAGGTATTTAGGGCCTTCTACGAAAATGTATACAAACTGCTGTGGGATGGGAATGTTATGATGTTATGGTGGAGTTCCTGGGGGAGTTGAAGTTTCCCAAGGTGGGGGAGGAGTTACGGGAAGAATTAAAGGCTCCGTCGGAGTTGGAGAATTCGAGGAGGTGCTGAAATTGATGCAGTCGAGGAAGGCACCCCCGGGATCCGACAGGTTCCCAGTGGAATTTTATTTAAAATTTGTAGACCAGCTGGCCCCTTTACTATTCAGGGGCTCCTTGGAGAGAGGTGCTCTGCCACAGATTCTGAGGCAAGTGTCGATTTCCTTGCTCCTGAATAAATACAAAGACTCTGCAGACTGTGAGTCATATCGTTCGATCTTCCTGGTAAGTGTGGATGCAAAGCTTCTAGCTAAGGTGTTGGCCGTAATACTGGAGCCTTGTCTCCCAGTGTTTCTGGGGAAAGACCAAATGGGTTTGTAAAAGGAGGAGTGGGGGGAGGTTGAATACAAACATGAGGTGGCCGTTGAACCAGGTACTTACCCCGGGGGAGGACTGGGTTCCAGAGCATAATTTTGCTTGATGGGGAGAAAGGGTTAGGCTAGGTAGAATGGAACTATCTGTTCGCGGTACTAGAGAAATTTGGGTTTGGATCGGGCTTCGTAACGTGGGTGCGGCTGTTGTATGCGGCACCATTTGCCATGTTTGCACTAACAAAGCGGCTTCTGGGCCCTTCTGTTCATACAGGGGCACCAGGCAGGGATGTCCGATATCCCCTTTCTTATTTGTGTTAGCAATAAGAGCCAATGGCCATGGCGTTGAGGACTTTGAAAGCTTGGGAAGGAATAGTTAGAGGAGGGGTGGAGCATAGGGCCTTGCTATACGTTGACGATTTTTTGTTATATGTTAGGAAGCATTATGGAGATTTTGCAGCACTTTAGGACCATCTCTGGCAATAGACTAAATGTAGGAAAGACTGAATATTTGGTGGTTGGTGCACCGGGGCGGATGGATTGGTGGATTGCCGTTCCGGCTAGCAGGAAGTCATTTTCGGTGTTTGGGGGTCCAGATCGCAAGGAACTGAGGAAAACTCTGGAGCTTGAAGTAGACCAGGATTTTTCAAACCCAGGGTCGAGACCGGCGGGTGGGTCACAGGTGGGTGTCAGAAGGGTCGCAGAGCGATCAGCCGTGGTGTTCCCGATCGCGGGAGGAGCGCCCAACAGCCACAACCGGCTTTTAGATTGAAAATGCCGACAGCGTCTGCCAGCAGCCTCAGCATTTTGCTTTGCTCCATCTGATTGGCACCCAGATTATCCAATGGGTGATTAGCTTTCTTAATGCCACAACTGGCAACCCATTGTTCCGCTGACCAATAGGAGGAGGCGGGGGTGGTAATTCCGGCCGTGGTAGTGTTGGAACTCGGGGCTTCTGAAGGATGCGGAGAGCGGTCAAGTACCGTTTTTGTGAGGGATGAGAATGGCAGGTTACAATTCTGGCAGTCAGCACCAGTTCACTGACTTGCACAAGTACTTCAATGCCTACACCATCACAGGGAGGAGGAATTATGTGACAGCTACATTAACCGGGATTGCAGCAATTTGTTATTCAAACGGAGATCCAAGAAGAAGGCACCAACAGCAATCACTGAAAAGAAATTATGTGTGTTTCTCCTCTGCGGCAGCGCAAGTGGAATTTAAGCACCAGCATGTGAAATCTGTGTGAATGTTTGAAACCTTTGCAATTGTGTCACTTTAATGGTGTATCATAAGTTATCAGTCTTCACAAATTAAACTCATGGAACACCATGTGCTGTTTAAAAAAAAAGTGAATGCTGTCCATAAGCATATTTCCTCAAGCAGATCCAGCAGTGCACAGGCTTGTTGCCCAGCGGGGCAGAATGCCACCTCTTAATGTCAGCGTGCTATCCCAGTACCGTCTCATCCTGTTGTCAGTGCCCTGTTCCAGTACCACCTCCTCTTAATGTCAGCGTGCTATCCCAGTACCGTCTCATCCTGTTGTCAGTGCCCTGTTCCAGCACCACCTCCTCTTAATGTCAGCGTGCTATCCCAGTACCGTCTCATTCTGTTGTCAGTGCCCTGTTCCAGTACCACCTCCTCTTGATGTCAGCGTGCTGTCCCAGGACCAAATTTCTCATCAAAATCAGCAGAGTCTTTGCACCAGAGAGAGGAAATCATGCGTCTGGCACCTACACTGATGTCATGTGATCCATACTTTGGCCACAAAATCCTGA
Source organism: Scyliorhinus canicula (assembly GCF_902713615.1). Classification (NCBI taxonomy): domain Eukaryota; kingdom Metazoa; phylum Chordata; class Chondrichthyes; order Carcharhiniformes; family Scyliorhinidae; genus Scyliorhinus; species Scyliorhinus canicula. The sequence goes on along the minus strand of NC_052153.1, from coordinate 62,594,330 downwards.
AGGAGAGATTCCTCCATTTTGTAGCTGGCAGCAAGCAAGCAACAGGAGTGTGTGAAGAACTGAAGATGGATCTGTTTGTAATAAATAAGAGAGGGCCAAAGACACAAATAGGCCAGGATCGCACAACTGAATCTGCTGGAGAGAGCTTCTCGGTAGACTTCACAGCAGGACAAATGTGAGCTGCAGGGCCTCTGATGAACAACCCATTCAGAAGAAGCTGAAATTGGAAACAAAGCAGTGTAAAGATGATTTCTTCAGGTATGGCTTTTGTGGTAATCACCACTGTTGTGTATATTAGGACATGTGTGGTAAGACCCTGTACGACAGGTACCGGGGTAGTCCCTGCCTACTGGCTCCGCCCAGTAGGCGGAGTCTAAGTATGTGTGCTCCCTGTACAGCAGCCATTTTGCCAGCTGCTGTAGGAGGCCACACATCTTAGAGTAATAAAGCCTCAGTTGTATTCAACTCTTGTCTCTGTGCAATTGATCATGCATCAATTTCTAACTCTAAGATTTTCAGAAGCTGGACCTCCGAATCAAGCCGGATTGCCTGCAGCTGTATCTGAAATCAAGCGACTGCAAAAAGGACTTTCAACATTGGCGAGCTTGTTTCAAAGCTTACATCAGGTCTGCACCAGACCCAATTCCAGAAGTTCAGAAGATCCAGATACTCTACTCGCGGCTGAGCTCCAACGTATTTTCTCTTATCCAGCGGACGAACACGCTCTTCACCAGACATGTACTCTCTACTCGTAGGCAACTCCCTGGTGAGTCCGTAGAAGATTTCTGGCATGCTTTAATTCCCCTGGTCAGAGACTGTAACTGCCAGGCCGTCACAGCCATGGAACTTTCGAACCTCCTCATGCGGGACACTTTCATTACAGGGATAGGGTCAGACCTCATACGCCAGCGACTTTTAGAGGGGGCCATGCTCGACCTCGCGGAAACCAAAAAGCTGGCGCTATCGATGACAGTCGGCTCGCGCAATATTCAGGCCTACACCTCCAGCCGCGCGGCCCACCCCTCCTACGCATCGTGGATGCCACAGTCGGCCGCCCCACCGGGGACCCCACTCAGCCAACCCTAAGCCTGTGCCACGTGCCAGCCAGCCAACCCCGGGGGCACCCGATGATACTTCTGCGGGCAACAGAAACACCCCCGCCAACGCTGCCCACCCGCAAGGCTTGCGGCAAAAAAGGGCACTTCGCTGCAGTGTGCCAATGAAAATCAGGATGCAAAGCTTATGTGCAGGGAAGTACTAGCCAGTGAAAGATTAAACCATCAAAACTTCAATAGCATTTGAAGACTAAGCATAACGGGTTTGAGGACAAACCTCTTGATTTTTTTCAAAGGATGCAGCAAGAACTTCAATCATCGGCTGAAGTCCTCAGCAGAAATGTAACATTGAATGACAAAGCAAGTGAGATCGTGAGGACCAAGCAGGCTCACCTGTCACATTATAGGTAAGCAAAAACTTCAGTTGCAAAGTTTAGGCAGCAGGGGTCACGAAAGTCGGTTGGCATTGGTCGCGAAGGATGGCCAGCATGGGTCGTGAAGGTTGGCTGGCGGGCTTGTGTCCTGAAGATGGCCGGTTGGTAAAAATGGGTCCCTGGCAAAAAAGTTTGAAAAACACTGAACTAGACGAGTCTGGTGGGGAAGGTTAAAGCAGACCTGCAAAGGTGGGACGGTCTTCCACTATCCCTGGCGGACTGAGTGCAATCGGTTAAGACGAATATCTTGCCGAGATTTCTATTTTTATTTCGGTGCCTCCCGGTGTTCCTGCCTAAGGTTTTGTTCAGAGAGATCGACCAGATTGTGACTGGTTTATTTGGGTTGGTAAGGGCCAGAGGATCAGGAGGACAGAAAAAAGTAGGGAGCTTGGCCTTGCCAAACTTTCAGTAGTACTATTGAGCAGCCAATGCTGAAAAAGTGCTAGAGTGGTGCGGAGATTTGGAGGAGCTGCGGGTTCAGGTGGGAATGGCGTCTGCGAGGGGAGCAAGACTGGAAGCACTGGTAATGGCTCCGCTCCCGGTGGTGCCGAAAAAACTTTCAACTAACCCAGTGATAGGAGCCACATTAAAAATTTGGAGGCAATTCTGTCAACAATTCAATTTGAAGGCTGCCTCAAGGCAAGCTCCCATCTGTGCAAATCAGTTATTCAAGTCTGCTAGGTTGGATGTGAAGTTTAGGGAATGGAAGGAAAGGGGTTGGAGAAGGTGGGAGATTTGTTTTTAAGGGATCAAAGATTTGTGCGGGATTTTGTTTTTAAGCCTGGGGGAACTGAAAGCGAAATATGGGCTTCCAAATGCTGATGGGTTCAGGTACCTCCAGGTGCCTCGCTGGGTCAAAAGACATTTTCAAGCCTGCCCAGTGAAGCAGCCTTCTAACTTGCTCGAGCGGATTTTATCCTGCTCAAGGTCGGAGGTGGTCAGTACATCGGGCATAGGCCAGCGGATGTGAGGGAGGAGACATGCTCGGTTGAGGCTGTGAAGGCAAAGTGGGCAGAGGAGCTGGGGCTGATCTTGGAAGAGGAAGTTTGGAGTGAGGCAGAGGACGGTGAACGCAGCTTTGTCTTGTGCGAGGCTTGATCTCATCCAGCTAAAGGTTGTGTTTCGAGCACACCTCACGAAGGCTAGAATGAGTTGGTTTTTTGATGGGGCGGAGGTTTGATGTGATCGGTGTTCGAGGGGGCCGACACATGATGTGCACATGATCTGGACATTCTCAAAGCTGGTGGGCTTCTGGAGGTCTTTTTCCGATACTATGTCAGCAATCTTGGGCATTGGGTTTGAGCTTTGCCCACTTGTGGTGATTTTTTGGGGTTTCGGATGTGCCGGAGCACCGGCTGTGAATGGGGCCAGACATCCTGGCCTTTGCCTCCCTTGTGGAAAAGAGGTGGATCCCCTTGGGCTGGATGTGGACTAGACCGCCAAGCGTCTTGGCGTTGCTGGGTGACTTGATGAAGCTTTTGTACCTCACGAAGGTCAAGTTTACTGTAAGGGGGTCGTTGGAAGTGTTTTACCGTAAGGTGGCAGCTATTTATAATGTATTTTAAAGAGTTGATCACCATTAGGTGATAGGGTGGGGGAGGGTTAATGGTGAGGTTATAATGTTGGAAGGGGAAGGGTGGTTCTTACTGTTTGGTTGTTATTCTGTGTTATTATATACTTTGTATAAAAATGGTTAAAAATTACAATAAGAACATTTCCAAAAAAAACCAACTGCGCTACACTAACTCCATCCATGTCAGCAGCCCACCCCTACCCCTCACTACCCCAACCCAAGCACTAAACAACTTGCCTTCCGAAGATCCACCCCATTCCCCCAGCCGCAAACAAAGCCGACATATCCGGGGCAGCTCACCCAAGTAGCATTCTTCATAAATGTCATAGAAGTCTAGAATCCCTACAGTGCAGAAGGATGCCTTTCAGCCCATCGAGTCTGCACCGAGCCTCTGAAAGAGCTCCCTACCTGATCCACTCCCCACCCTATCCCTGTAACCCCATCTAACCTTTGGACACGAAGAGACAATTTATCGTGGCCAACCCACCTAACCTGCACATCTTTGGACTGTGGAAGGAAACCGTGGAGCTGTAGAGCACCCGGAGGAAACCCGCACAGACACGGTGAGAACTTACAAACTACACTCAGACAGTCACCCGACGCCGGAATTGAACCCGGGTCCCTAGAGCTGTAAGGAAGCAGTGCTAACCACTGTGGATCAATACAGTAAACATCAGGAGCTAATTAATAGCCAAACCTGATCCTGTCCACAGCTGAAATTCTCACACACAAATATCTAATGGGTATCATTGTGCAGAATCAGCAGAAGCCAGAACTCTAGCCCATCTTCTCATTCTAATGACTGTTCATTGATTATCTGGCAAAATGTTCCCAAAGAGAAGTCAGATTATAATATCTCATTAATGTTGCCTCTCTAGGATCAGTGCTTCAGTCATGAAATGTAATGATGCAAACGGCCAGTTTAATTCAGTTTAATGAGTGTGCGCTGCTACAGAAATAGAGTGGGCACTGGACCAGCAAAGCCAATTTAATGGTGGTGAAATTCAGTCAAGACTAGAACCGGTATTTGGTTTTCCTCGTTGAGAGCCCAGTGTTGTAATAAAATCATAGCCTTGTGGTTATTCGAGCTGACTTTATTGGAGGCAATTTCCTATATCTCAGAGGAATTTTAAAACTGAAATAAAATGGGCATAAATTTACTGTTAAAATTCAAAGCATGTAGATAATTTGATTATATTTGTACACGATGAAAGCCATTTTTACAAGCATTACTTATCTGAACTGACAGGTTATTGAAGCTGGCTGCACTCCCATTATTCCCTGTGTAATTGATTATTTCATGATGCTATATATAAGGAGCTGTACTGAATATGCTTTCATATAGTCCACATTGGAAACACTGGGCGAGATCTTTTGGCTGTTTACACTAGACTCGTCCAACGGCGCCACCCTGCTGAGGGTTTCTTGGCGGTGTGGGCTGGATTCAATAGGAAATCCCATAGACAGCAGCAGATCCAGAAGATCCCGCTGCCGGCCAATGGCGGGACGCCTGCAGAGAAACATGCCGTGGAGAGACCACAGAATCTTACCCAATATGTAAATCATTATGCAAATTATTCCCTGATCAAAATGATCTGACTAACTGGTGTTCCACTGTTTTAGCTTTGGTGACTTTTAATATTTTGGACATAACGGCATCTTTGAAGAATTAGTTTACAGCGGAAAATATAATTAAAAATATATGCTAGTAGCCTCAGGTACTCTAGTAAATAGATGTATTGTTCGTTCTACCTCTACAATTTCAACTCAATGAACATATTAATTAGGAGTAGGCCGTTCGGTATCTTGAGCCTGCCACGCTTTTCAATAAGATTGTGGCATCAACTCCACTTTCCCTCCTACCTCAATAATCTTTGACTCTCTTGTTAGTTAAGAACCTATCTATACAAATACGTCCTTAAAAATATTAAATGATCCTGCCTCCAATACTCTGAGGAGGAGAGTTCAAAAGATTCATGAACCTCAGATAAAAGAAATCCTCCCACCTTTGTCTTAAATTGAAGACCCCTTAATTGTAAATTGTGTCCCGAGTTCTCGTCTCTCCCTCAGGATGTTATTGTTACGATAATTTATGTTATCAATGGACAGAAAGATGCCAGAATGGAACCTGGCTCAAAAGACCATCAGCTGAATTCTCAGTCAGCGTGATCCTGTGGTCCGCCGGCAGCACACCCATGTCCAATGGCATGGGGCGGCCACATTGGGAAACCCGATTGGCTGGCTGTGAGGACGGAGAATCCCGTCCTGTAACTTTGACTCTTTTTGTACAAAAGGTGAGGTACAGAGTCACAGGACAGTTAATTAGTTTTAACAAGAAAAAAAAATCCCTACTACATCCTTATATTCCCCTTCCAATAAATGATAACATTCATTTACCCTCCTAATCACCTGCATCCTAACTTTATTGATTCACGCACCAGGTGTTAACAATTGAAGAAAATCAAGATTAAAAAGTGAAATTTGAAGTAAATAAAGTTAAGGAATTGGGTGAAAGGGGCTCTGAGAAGTACAGCATTTGAAGCGGTGATTTTGACATGTGAATTAGTGTAGTGGTAGAAAAACAAGTGTTTACCGAAGTGACTAGGGGAAAATGATGGTGTATAGAAGATGTGACTTCAAGGAGGAGAGTTAAGGGAATAATTTACACCAATATGCTGAAAGAATGGTCCATAGGGTGGGTGACATCAAAGGGAAAAATCCATAGCAAGATAATTGGAGAAAAGGGTAGAGAAGCAGTTGCCATCATAGTCACACCCAGCTGCAGAAAATAGGCTCTCCTGAAAACAAGTTGTTGCTAAAAAGTTGCTGTTTAAAATCAAAACTCTAATAGAGAAGAATTACTGTGCTGAAACTAAAGATGGCTGTCCCAAACTTGGAAAATAACCTGTGGGGTGGGAGCTATAAGCTGTAATTAGCTCATTGAGTTATATAATAATGGATGTTATTTAAGAAAAGGGGCATTTCTCAGAGTTCAAGAAATGTAGTTAGTTGGGGAAAAGGGGTAACGTCATGAGATACGGTGTATGTATAGCCATTATTGTAGTTAAGTGTATTGTTATAGTGTATTATAGTCTTTTCTTATTGTGTGGTTTCTTTCAACATTTGGTTCTAACTCAGTTGCATTCTCATCCCATCAAAGTTTGGATTTGGATTTGGATTTGTTTATTGTCATGTGTACCGAGGTACAATGAAAAGTATTTTTCTGCGAGCAGCTCAACAGATCATTCAGTACATGAAAGGGAAAAGGCAATAAAAGAAAATACATAATAGGGCAACACAAGGTACACACTGTAGGATGTTCAAGCCTGCAAGAAAAGATAAAAGAGAGAGGTTAGTAATAATGTTAGTCTTAGAATTAAATTTTAAAAGATTAGAACGATTGTAAGATATGTGAATCTGTTAGGGAGAGCTTCCAGAGAGTCGCCATGCTTGGCTTTCCCTCAAGTAATCATCCCTGTTCTTTGTCCTTTTCCATGGTCCGCTTATAATACAAATGGTCACTGTTCCCTAAATGGTCTCCCTCCGATAATCTGTCCACTTGGGCCAACTCATTCCCCAGAACCCGATCCAACAGTGACTGCCCTCTCATTGGACTGGAAACATATGGCTACAGAAAATGATCTTGAACATATTCCATGAACTCTTGCTCTTCATATCTCTTTGCATTATTCCTAACCCTGTCTATATTTGGATAATTGAAGTCCCTATATTATTAATTTATAATTCTTGCTCCTATCTGCAATTTCTTTGCAAATTTGTTCTTCTACATTCCTCCACTAATTAGTGGCCTATAGACTACACCGAGCAATGTAATTGCACCTTTCTCATTCTTCCTCATGATACTCGTTCTAGCCAAAGAGATTATGTCCTTAACCCCTCTGGATCCTCTCTCTCCTGTACTGTAATGTCATCTTTAATCAATACAGCCATCCCTCCCCACTCCCAACCTTTTCCTCCTTTTCCTATCTTTCCTAAACATATTGCACCAGGAATATTTAATGCATAGTCCTGCCCTCTTTTGAGCCAGGACTCTATTATAGCAATAATATCATAATTCCATTTGACAATTGGTGCTTGTAGTATACCATCTTATTAACCACACTCAGTGTATTAACAGACATGCACATTAAGCCCGACTTAGGCTTTTTACTTTCTCCCTTACACTGATCCCATCTCATGACTTACTAACACCTACTTCAATTCTATGAAACTCTCCAAGTATTCCCTTTACCTTGATGCTATTTTTAGATAAATCCTCACTATCACAGTTAATATTTCTCTATTTCTCATTGCCAGTTTTTCTCTTCTCCATTCTGAATTTTACCTCATTACGCTGCCAATCTTGTTTAAATCCACCTTAACAGTACTGGCAAATCTTCCTGTGAGGACAGTAGTCCCAGTCTTTTCAACGCATAAACTTTTCTGCTTGTAAAGTTTCTACCTGCTTCAGAACTGATCTCAATGCCTCAGAAATCTCAAGCCCCACATCCTATTCCATTTCTCCAGCCACATGTTGAACTGCTGCAGCTTCCTATTCTTATGCTCACTAGCATGTGGTACTGGGAGTAATCCTGAGATTACTGCTCTGGAGTTCCTGCTTTTTAATTCTTTTAGCTCCCTAGAATTTGCTTTCAGGACCTCATCCCATTTCCTATCTATCTCATTGGTGCCAATGCCGACCATGACCTCTGGCTGAGCACCCTCCCCCAAAAGAATGTCCTGCAGTCGCTGTGTGACACTAGGGAGGCAACATACTATCTTGGAGTCACATCCATGGCCACAGAAAGACTTGTCTGCTCCCTTGACTATGGAATTCCCTACCATATAGATGTTCCGCACCGCCTCCTTTCCTGTGCAGCTGAGCCACCTGTGGTGCCATAAACTTATTTTGCCAGAGTCCTGAGAAACCATCTCGCTCACCAGTAACCGGAATGGAAAAGTGGTTAGAGAGTGAGATAGCTTCGGCGGATTCCTGCACTATATTCCAGTTTATCTTAGATACTCTGGCAGTCGCTCAATTCCTCGTGGGCGCCGCCATCTTCACTGCCACCCGCCATGTGCAACCCGTTGGGGCCGCCATCTTCACCGCCATCTTCGTTGCCACCCACCTAGTGCGACCCGTGGGGGCAGCCATCTTCGCCGTCATCTTGTACTCCACCCGCCACGCATGAGCCATGGGGGCCGCCATCTCTGACACCACCTCCGATGCCACCCGCCACGCGCTACCCATGGGGCCCACCATCTTGGAATTGCTCCACCGGCTCCTGGGACCCCTGCTCACCCGGTCGTACACTGGCCACCACTACCTCTGACCGGCCAACCCACCACCTTCCGAAGCTTGCCTCCATCACACACGTCCAGTCTCGCCCCCATCAACTCACAAGATCCACGATGACCATCCGGATCAATGGGCACGAGACGGCCTGCCTCTTCGACTCCGGGAGCACAGACAGCTTTATCCACCCAGATATGGTAATGCGCTGCTCCCTCCCAATTTTACCCGCGATCCAGAAAATCTCCCTGGCTTTCGGATCGTATTCCGTAGCAATCTGGGGGTACTGTGTCACGACCCTTTCGGTACAAGGTGTAGAGTACACTAACTTTAGGCTCTATGTCCTCCTCCATATCTGCACTGCCCTATTACTTGCCCTTAACTTCCAGTGCCACCTCCAAAGCCTTACCTTAAAGTTCGGTGGACCCCTGCCATCCATCACCGTCTGTAGCCTCGTGACCCTTAAGGTCGCCCCAGCCTCGCTCTTCGCTAACCTCACCCCGGACTGTAAGCCGGTCGCCTCTAGGAGCAGACAATACAGTGCCCGGGACAGGGCCTTTATCAGGTTGGAGGTCCAGTGACTCCTACGAGAGGGAATCATTGAGGCTAGTACCAGCCCCTCGGGAGCCCAAGTAGTGGTCGTCAAGACTGGAGAGAAGCAGCGGATGGTCATCGACTACAGTCAGACGATCAACCGGTACAAGCAGCTCGACCCGTATCCCCTCCCCCGCATATCTGACATGGTCAATCGGATTGCGCAGTGTCGAGTCTTCTCCACAGTCGACTTGAAGTCCGCGTACCACCAGCTCCCTATCCGCCCGGAGGACCGGCAATACACTGCCTTCGAGGCAGATGGCCGCCTCTATCACTTCCTCAGGGTCCCCTTCGGCATCACCAATGGGGTCTCCGTCTTCCAGCGAGAAATGGACCGAATGATTGACCAGTTCGGGCTGCGGGCCACGTTCCCGTACCTAGACAATTTCACCATCTGCGGCCATGACCAGCAGGACCATGACACCAACCTCCACAAATTCCTCCACACTGCCAAGCTCCTTAACCTCACATACAATAAGGAGAAATGCGTTTTCCACACAACCCGCCTAGCCATCCTTGGCTACGTTGTGGAATACAGAGGCCTAGGGCCCGACCCCGACTGCATGCGCCCCCTCCTGGAACTTCCATTTCCCCACTGCCTCAAGAGATGCCTGGGGTTCTTCTCTTATTAAGCACAGTGGGTCCCCAATTATGTGGACAAGGCCCGCCCACTCATTAAATCTACCATTTTTCCCCTGACGGCTGAGGCCCGTCTGGCCTTCAACCGCATCAAGGCAGATATTGCCAAAGCTGCGATGCAAGCTGTGGACGAGTCCGTTCCATTCCAGGTGGAGAGCGATGCATCCGACTTTGCCCTGGCCGCTACCCTCAACCAGGCGGGCAGGCCCCTGGCTTTCTTCTCCCGTACCCTCCATGCCTCCGAAATTTGACACTCCTCCGTCGAAAAGGAAGCCCAAGCCAATGTAGAAGCTGTGCGACATTGGAGGCATTACCTGGCCGGCAGACGAGTCACTCTCCTCACTGATCAATGGTTGGTTGCCTTCATGTTTAATAATACACAGTGGGGCAAAATCAAGAACGACAAGATTCTGAGGTGGAGGATCGAACTCTCCACCTACAACTATGAGATCTTGTACCGACCTGGGAAGCTCAATGAGCCCCCAGGTGCCCCATCCCATGGTACATGTGCCAGCGTAGAAGTAGACCGACTTTGGGCCCTCCACAATGACCTTTGTCACCCGGGTTCACCCGTTTTTTTCATTTTATCAAGGCTCGCAACCTGCCTTACTCCATTGAGGAGGTTAGGACCATGATCAGGGACTGCCAGTTCTGCGCAAAGTGCAAACCGCACTTCTATCGGCCTGACAGAGCGCACCTGGTAAAGGCCTCCTGCCCATTTGAGCGCCTCAGCATCGACTTTAAAGGGCCCCTCCCCTCCACTGACCGTAACGTGTACTTCCTCAACGTTGTTGATGAGTACTCACGATTTCCCTTTGCCATCCCGTGCCCTGACATGACCTCTGCCACCGTCATCAAGGTCCTGCACAGCCTCTTCACTTTGTTTGGTTTTCCCACCTACATCCATAGCGATCGAGGTTCCTCCTTCATGAACCTCGAGTTGCTTCAGTTCCTGCTCAGTAAGGGCATCGCCTCAAGCAGGACGACAAGCTACAACCCCCGAGGAAATGGGCAGGTAGAGAGGGAGAACGCTGCGGTCAGGAAGGCCATCCTTCTGGCCCTATGGTCTCAAAGTCTCCAAGTCTCCTGCTGGTAGGAGGTCCTTCCCAATGCACTCCACTCCATCCTGTGCACTGCCACCAATGAGACCCCTCACGAACGTATGTTTGCCTTCCCCAGGAAGTCCATCTCAGGGGTCTCGCTCCTATCCTGGCTGACAGTCCCAGGGCCCGTCCTCCTCCGGAAGCATGCAAGGAGTCATGAATTGGATCCCCTCGTCGAGAAGGTCCTGCTCCTCCATGCAAACCCACAATATGCCTATATGGCACATCATGACGGGCAGCAGGCCACAGTCTCCCTCTGGGATTTGGCACCTGCAGGTTCCCCAGCGACCATCACCACCACCCCCGGCCCTACACCGTATCCCTACACCACTACCCGGCAACTTCAAGGTTTGGCACCCGCAGGCCCACCGGCGACCATCACCACCACCCCTGCCCCTACACCGCCCTCCGTCCACCGACTCAACTACTGGGTGAAGAAAAGGACAACGTGCTCCCGGATGCGCAAGTCTCAACACCAGTGCACACACCACAGCCGGGACTGAGGCGATCATGGCAGAAGGTCAAAGCCCCTGACAGACCTGACCTTTAAGTCCACTTCACCCCTGCTGGACTCTTTTTTTTAACAGGGGGTGAATGTGGTAAACCACTGTTAGTATATTATATGTATTGTGGTAAACTGTTACTGTATTACATGTATTATGGTAAATCACTACCTGATGGCGCCGCCTCCCCTCGGGCTCGGTATAAAGGTGGCCTACCTCCGGCCCTACCCCAGTTCGGGACCAGAGGCCAGGAGGCTTTCTGTTTAGCTTATTAAATCCTCAGTTTCATTCACTACTCGTCTTGTGTTGATTGATGGCACATCACTCTCACACTGCTCAATGCACCCCACTGCCTCGCACACTGTTCAATACACCACAGACCACACTGCCTCTCACACTGCTCAATATACCACAGACCACACTGCCTCTCACACTGCTCAATATACCACAGACCACACTGCCTCTCACAATGCTCAATATACCATAGGCCACACTGCCTCACACGCTGCTCAATACACTACACTGCCATCACTAGCCCAGCAGTTCTCTCTCGTTCTCAAGACTGAAGTTTACAATCTAGATACTTCACCTCAGTCTTCATAAGTAGCTATGCTACCAGCCCCGCACCTGCACTCGCCGAAGAGATTGCATTTCCCAATTTTCCCCACCCCTCGCTGGTGACGACTCGAGATTTATGCTCGCAAAGGGCGTGAGCCCCATTTTAATACATTTCCATGACCCCCCTCATGACGGTGAGGTTTACAGCAGGTTGGGCCAGGCATGTGTCAGTCGAGGGGTTCCCTCCGGGGGTCAGAGGTAAATATAGCCCATGCTTGGTGAGGGGGAGGGGGCAGAGGGACGTACATGGGCAGTGCCCTGACACTGCCTCATGGCACTGGTTGGCACTTCCCTCGGGACGGACCTTAGTGAGAGCCCCCGAGGGGGATGCATACATGTGTAGTGGGCAGAAGGGGTGAGTGGACACTGGGTGAGGGAGATGCCAGCGATGAATGTTGGGGAGGGGGGATGTTTGCTGGCAATGAATGTCGGGGAGGGGGGGCAGGGGCAGTCGCTAGCGATGAATGCTGGGTGTGGTTGAATGTGGAGCCTCTGAGTCGACTGTGTTGAAACACGGTTAGACTGAAGCTGAAGCACTGGTCAGAGTGCCCTTTAAAGATGGCGCCGGGGTCCCGGCTCCATGATGCTTCACCCCATCAGAATGGTGGCATAAACCATGCCCACTCGCTTATTTTTATCAAAAATTCCATGAGAAACGCACAACAGTTTCATGTCTGAGACTGACACTTTGCCAAGTGGCGGCCATGGGGTGAAAGTTTGCACATTTGGCAGCTCCCCGCTCATGGTGTTCTTTTTGTGGACATTTACGCTGGATTGTTGTAGGAATTTTGTGAAGTAAGGGTGTAGAAGCAGGAACAGGAGGAGGGGACCTCCAATTTATGGAGCTGCGGCCCAGGAAAAATCGGAAAAGGAGAAATCAGAAGTTGGTGGCGAGTGAGGACCAGGTTTCGAGTGTGGCAATGGCAGATGCGCAGGGTTTGGCCCTGCCAGCTCAGTGGGCGACGGACCAGTTGGTGAGCTTCTTGAATGAGAAGTTCTCCCAACAACGTAAGGAGCATGTGGAGGACCTGGCCCAGGCGGTGGACTCGATTAGGGCGGTGGTTGACCGCATGGAGGCGAGACTGATGACCCAGGGACAGGCGATCCAGAGGTTGGAGGAGCAGGCAGGGGAGCAGGAGGAGCAGTCCACCTCGATGGCAGCGGAGATCGGGATGCTGCAGGACCAGCAGAAACAATTGTTGGAGAAGGTGGAGGACATGGAGAACTGTTCTCGGAGGCAGAACATCTGGATCGTGGGTCTGCCGAAGGGGAAAGAAGGGTCGGATGCTGGTGCGTATGTGGGGAAGATACTGGAGAAGCTGATGGGGGAAGGTTTGTTCGCCAAGCCGTTGGAAGTGGATCGGGACCACAGTGCACTTATGCTTAAGCCCCAGGGATGTGAGCCCCCGAAGGCGATGGTGGTATGACTGCATCAGTTCCTCGACGAGGAACGTGTTATGAGATGGGCCAGGCAGACGAGGCGGCGTATGTGGGGAGATGCTGAGATCCGGGTGTACCAGGATTTGGGAGCAGAACTTGCAAAGAGGAGAGCGAGTTTCAACAAGGTCAAATCAGCCCTGTATGCAAAAGGAATAAAGTTTGGACTGCTTTACCCGGCCCATCTATGGGTGACCTATGAGGGTCGGGAATTGTACTTTGGCCAGAGGACATGGTGGACTTTATGAAAGACAATAAGCTGATGGGAGAATGAATACCTTGAGCTTTGACTGTGGGGAACTGAGCAATGAGGTTAGATTGCTGATGGGGAGAGGACTTTTAAGATGGTGGAGGAGAAGAGTTGATGACGGTAGCTGCCGGAGGGCGGGCCAGGTGAGGTGCTGGGCATGGGCCAAGGGCTGGCCTAGGAGAGGCTATGACTGATCGACAGGGGAGGGGTTAGGGAGCCCCTGGACCAGGTTGGTCACGTGAAACGTTCGTGGTCTGAATGGGCCGGTCAAACGAGCCCGTGTGTTCGCACATTTGAGGCAATTGAAGGCGGACGTGGCCATGTTGCAGGAGACACACTTGAAGTTGGGAGACCAGGTTAGACTGAGGAAGGGATGGGTCGGACAGATGTTCCATTCGGGATTGGACTTTAAAATGAGGAGGGTGGCAATTCTGGTCAACAAAAAGGTGGCACTCGAGGTGGGGAAGATAGAGGCAGACCTGGGGGGGGGGGGTAGATTTATTATGGTTAGCGGGAAGCTGGAGGGAATGGCTATGGTACTGGTGAATATATATGCCCCAAACTGGGATGATGTCAAGTTTGTGAGGAGGGTGCTAGGGAAGATCCCGGACCTGGACTCGCAACGACTGATTATGGGGGGGGGATTTCAACACGGTCCTGGATCCGAGACTGCACCGGTCGAGTCCCAGGTCTGGAAAGGTGTCAGCAATGGCAAAAGAGCTGCGGGGGTTTATGAGTGCATGGGAGGTGTGGATCCATGGAGATTCGGGAGGCCAAGGAGTAAGGAATTTTCATTCTAGTCCCATGTGCACAATGTGTATTCCAGGATAGACTTCTTTGTGCTGAACAAAAAGCTGCTGGCGGAGGGGGTGGATGCTGAATACTCAGCAATTGTGGTGTCAGACCACGCCCCACACTGAGTAGACCTGCAAGTGAGCAAAGGAAAGGCCCAGCAGTCGCAATGGAGATTAGATGTAGGGCTACTAGCGGAGGATGTGGTGTGCGAGCCGGTAAGGGAGGCCATTTGGGGATATATAAAGATTAATTATACGGGTGAGATCTCGGCAGGGGTGCTATGGGAGGCACTGAAGGCGGTTAATTAGGGGGGAATTCATCTTGATTCGGGCCCATAGGGAGAAGACTGAACAGGCGGAGTTGGACAGGCTGGTAGGTGAAATTGTACAGATGGACAGGAGATATGGGGAGTCTCCTGATGAAAGGCTCCCCTCACCCTCAAGTGATTCTTGGGGGAGTTCCCAAGGGTAGACGAGGAGCTGGTAGAAGGCTTGGGAGGCCCAATCAGGCTTGGGGAGGTGATAGATGGACTGGGGGCGATGCAATCGGGCAAAGCTCCAGGACCTGATGGATACCTGGTCAAGCTTTACAAAAGATTCTCCGGGTTTCTGAAGCCACTCCTGGTATCAGAGTATCTGGGGGCCCAGGGGGGGAGAGAAGCCAATGTTTTGGCCTTTGTCTCCCTGGTGGTCCGAAGATGGATTTTGCTGGGATGGAGGAACTCAGAGCCTCCAAAGTCAGGAGTTGGGTTAGTGACATGGCAGGGTTTCTCAGGCTGGAAAAAATTAAGTTCGCCTTGAGAGGTTCAATGCAGGGGTTTGTTCGGAGTTGGCAGCCGTTCATCGACTTTTTAAGGAAAATTGAACGTCTGCAGAAAGTGGGGGGGAGGGGGAATGAGAGGCATGGCAGTGTAAAATAATTGACAGGGATTCTAATATACGGGTAGTTAGGAGCTAGGGCGGGGGGGGGGTGTAGTTGGTTAAGTTATTTTAATATTGTTGAGTGTGTCAGGCTGCTAGGCTGTTCAGAATGTTAATTTGTTAAACTGTGAAAATTACAAATGCTTCAATTAAATGTTTTCTAAAAAAAAGATTTCGCACAAAATCTCAAAACCCATCTATGGATTTCAACGAAACTTGGTACACAGGCAGGTCTAATGAAGATCTGATTTGGTTTTGGTAAAGATGTGGATCCTGATTTTTTTAATGATCTGTTAACATTGGGAGAAAATGCAAATGGTCTGAGTTTAAAATGTTGTGGATTCTCTCAGCTGCTGTTTTGGAATTTGTCACAGCTTTCAAAATGTCAGCAGAATTTTCAGAGTCGGTTGTTCAATGTGGATTGGTTTGAAGTCTCCTCAATGAGATGGCAGCTCTCAATAAAGTGATTTTTTTTCAGCTTTATAATTGCAGAGCATCAACCAGGCAGGGAAAAGACCCAGTAAAAGCTCCATTTTAGTAAAAACATCAACACAGAGTGGCAGAGACAGGAGGTGCAATTTTACAGCCATGCTGCACCCGAAAAGCATGGCCGATAGAAGCAGGGAGACCCTGCTCCCAGGGTCTAGCTGGCTCACAAAGCCTCGTGAGCTCTAACGCGATCTCGTGAGATGTTGCGATGTAAATCCCACCCATTGTGGGCAGGATCACATTTTAGCAAATCTGCATATTAAAGCGAGACAGCTAGTCTCACTTTAATGTGCAGATTCCCGAGGTACCTGGGAGGTGTGGGATCCATTCCCTTTGCCTCGGAGACCTTGGGCAGGTGCCGTTCAGTACTGGTCTCCTCAAATGGAACGGCACTTGTGGGCCACTCCCAAGGGTTCGGAGGCCCCCCCAGATGCATGTCCTTTAGGCAGGGTTGTACCCTGGCACTGCTGGCCAGGCACCCTGGCAGTGCCACCTGGGTTCCAGCCTTGCACTGCCAAGGTGCCCTGCTGGCACTGTCAGGGGTTGGCACTGCCAAGGGGCCAAGCTGGCATATTTTTGCACAGTGGTGATCTGGCCAGGGGTGCTCTCCCATAGTGCGTGGGACTTGGGGGAGTCGGAGAGCCATTTCAAAATGGCATGTGAAGAGTGCCCTCTTCACTTATTTCAAACATACCTGAAACTGATTTGCTTTGATGCAAAGCTGGCAATTGGACATGTAGTTTTAAGTATAATTCGTCTCTATGTCAGTTTACAACAGAAACACAGCACCGTAGTAGGAAGAAAATTATATTGAAAAATTTTAAATTTTAGAAATTTAGTGAATGATAAATTATTCCTTGATGGATGTAAGATAGCAATCTATCATCTGAGCTCTGACAAACAACTTTAGCTGCTCAAAAACTTGAGTTGTAGTTGATGTGTGGGATTTTCCTCCCCCTCCACAACTTGGTCTGCAGCAGTGGAGGGCTCAGCAGTGGCCGGCGACTGGATCGTCTCGTCCTGCTGTTGTCAATGGTTTCCCATTGAATGCACTCATCGGCGCTGTGAAACTCACGGCAGGTTGCAGCGTCGGCCAGACCGGAAGATCCCGCCAACACGAACGGCCAGGAAATCGCGACCAAAATCCGGACCTTAATTTGAATTGTTAGTTTGTATTTCACAGATGGGTATCCATTATCGTCCATGTAATTTTGGTCAATTCATTGACTGTATTAATATCTTGAATTTATTCAGAACATACTTTATATGTGGTGAAGACACTGAACCATCCACACCACTGAGTATGTATCTGCTCAGCATTATTATACTTGCATTTTTGCTTTGTTGCAAAATCAGGCGTTAAGAGAAATGAACATACCTTATCCATCTAATTGATAATAACTCATGTTTGGATTTGAAATGAAATATTGTAAGCCAGCATCCATATATACCAAGATTTCACAACGGCCTTGGTGATCACTTATGTTTTGCTCTTAAATTTGCCTTTTATTGAAATTCAATGATCCTAATTTTACTGCTCAACATTCTTGGCTACGTTTTTCCCTCTCCATGATTAATTATTTCAACGAGCATGACTCAATGAAGCAGCCAATCCAGAATGACTTCAGGGTACATACTGTGCATCATTGGTAAATGATTTTGCGCAATGAAAAAGAAAGAAAATGGAGAAATTTGGACACCTATTAATTTTCTGTAGTACCGTGTGTGAGTAGTATGACTAGTGATAAACGCCAGTGAAAGTAAAAGTTGATCAGAGTACTTCTAGAACCTTACTGTGTACAGCATCTGTCTTTCCTTAGCAAAGACATCTGGGTAAATTATTAACATTTCATCTGTCAGGTGTCCTTTGTCCTACCTCCTCTCTCCTTTCTGATAATTGGTCGTTACTCAATAATACTGCCTTTGTGAAATACTTGCTGGGTGATGTAACTCTAGGACAGTTGCCAGAACTTCTAAATTCACCTACTCGCAGTAAAAAGAGAACAGAGCTTTAGTAGCAAAAGTGTATTTTTATTTGTTTTGTGATAAGTCAGCATATTTCCTTATTTCTCTTGCAAACTTCGAACAACACATTTTGCGAATGAAGGCCATATTTATTTTTTTCAGGCTGCTTTAAGTTATAAGGACTAGCCTAGTCTGTCCTTGGGAATTATGGTGTTAACAATAAATGCACTCATGCATGATATTGGTATTTTCTGGTCACTTACAAAAGTATGCTGTGGCACTTTCAAAAGAACATATAAGAAGGATCTCTATCATACTTTAGCAAACTGGTCATCTACTTTGTGAATCATTAATTTCTTACAGTGGCAGATCAATTTACAGCAGTTCACTGTAAATTTACAAATGGCATGAAAGGATGCGGTACACTGCTTTTCATGTGTAGATTTAAATTAAATGTAATTAAAGATGTATTTTCAATGATCAACAGGAGGACAGCTATGAAGCTGTCTGCTCCCATTTTGGTTTATTGATGGTGCAGTAAACTCGTAATGACATAACAGAGTTTTATTTAGTTCTGGTGTGCTAAGTTTCTGCTGAGCTTTCATTACATTTGGCAACTGATCTAACTGGTTAAAAGCAGAAAATACTGAAAATGTATGATGGGTTTATCAGCATCTGAAAAATACAATTTGGCTGTGACACTTGTCAAACTTAGTTTGTGTGGGAGTCGTTGCCCGTCTTCTATGATCATAGAGATCATAGAATTTACAGTGCAGAAGGAGACCATTCAGCCCATCGAGTCTGCACCGGCTCTTGGAAAGAGCACCCTACCCAAGGTCAACACCTCCACCCTATCCCCATAACCCAGTAACCCCACCCAACACTAAGGGCAATTTTGGACACTAAGGGCAATTTATCATGGCCAATCCACCTAACCTGTACATCTTTGGACTGTGGGAGGAAACCGGAGCACCCGGAGGAAACCCACGCACACACGGGGAGGATGTGCAGACTCCACACAGAGAGTGACCCAAGCTGGGAATCGAACCTGGGACCCTGGAGCTGTGAAGCTATTGTGCTATCCACAATGCTACCGTGCTGCCCGAATGATAGTGCATAGATTGTGGAGTAGTGCGTAAAGAAATAAAGGATGGAGTCATGCTGATATGAAGCTTTTAATTTTATTTTGACAGATCACAAAGAAATGCTAACTCAGTAGTTTGGACATCCAAGATTAAAGATATTTCCCCTGAGACTTTGGTCGGCCTTAGATTTTCTTGGTTTGTGATCACGTCAATGTCAAATATGCTGACCACTAAGAATGAGGATAGATCAGAAAAAGAGGTATGAGTGTGAAGAATTGTTCCAAATGCATTTGCTTCAAAAATCCTCTGTATGCTCCTCCTGAGGGCCGCACGGTAGCACAGTGGTTAGCATTGTGGCTTCACAGCGCCAGGGTCCCAGGTTCTGATCCGGCTGGGGTCACTCTCTATGCGGAGTCTGCACATTCTCCCCGTGTCTGCGTGGGTTTCCGGTTTCCTCACACAAGTTCCGAAAGACGTGCTGTTAGGTGAATTGGACATTCTGATTTCTCGCTCTGTGTACCCGGAATGTTGGGTGGGGTTACTGGGTTACGGTGTTAAGGTGGAGGTGTGGGCTTGGGTAGGGTGCTCTTTCCAAGGGCAGGGCAGACTCGATGGGCCGAATGGCCTCCTTCTGCACTGTAAAATCTATGATCTAATGTGGCGACTAGGGGCTTTTCACAGTAACTTCAATGCAGTGTTAATGTAAGCCTACTTGTGACAATAAAGATTATTTAAAAAAATTAAAAAGTATGCTTGAAGACAATATATATGTGTCTGTGCTATGTTTGTGTTATTAGCTGAAGTTCTAAAATTGAAAATTACACTGATCTATTTTTGACTCCATCACCATTTGCAAAGTGTTAAATTCCACTGTTTTCTGAGGGACATTTTAAAATTTAAATCTTGAACGATGTTGCATGAGGTCTTAAGGACTGTTAGACTTTACTTCCAGTGAGGTTGTCAGTTTTTAATCAGAGGATGCCAATTTCTATCAGGGTCACATCCGTTCCACCTCAACATTGTACTTCATGATGCATGGATACATTAGAAGAAAATGAAAATTATTGCAGATCTGTGAAGACAATTATAGCACAGCTCTCTTTCTGTCCTTTTTTTATTAAAGGTGATTGGCTAAGCTGAAACATGTACAGATGTGATTCTGTTCATTCAGATAACTATTTCCTTGACTAGAACACAGGAGTTCTGCAATTCTAGCTGCTTTTAGAAGTCAGGGAACTGAATTGTTTTACAAGGTAATATAGGACAAATCAGGCTAGTCCAATGTCAAGCTTAGGATAAATAAATGCCGGCCTTCCAGTGATGCCCACATCCCATGAACAAATAATTAAAATAAGCCGTGGGTAAGGACTCTATGGTGTTGCATGACCTCAAATTTACAGGCACATGGTGAGTGAAGTATTTAGCTGCTGATGAAAGCATTTTTTCTAAACAGCTTGTCTGTTTGTGGTTCATCGTAGGCAGTACGGTAGCATTGTGGATAGCACAATTGCTTCACAGCTCCAGGGTCCCAGGTTCGATTCTGGTTCGGGTCACTGTCTGTGCGGAGTCTGCACATCCTCCCCGTGTGTGGGTGGGTTTCCTCCGGGTGCTCCGGTTTCCTCCCACAGTCCAAAGATGTGCAGGTTAGGTGGATTGGCCATGATAAATTGCCCTTAGTGTCCAAAATTGCCCTTAGTGTTGGTTGGGGTTACTGGGTAATGGGAATGGGGTGGAGGTGTTGACCTCGGGTAGGGTGCTTTTTCCAAGAGCCAGTGCAGACTCGATGGGCCGGATGGCCTCCTTCTGCACTGTAAATGCTATGATAATCTTGGTCATGTTTTGCAAATTAATTTCTCAAGATTGGGGAAAGGCTTAGATTTGGCCAAAATATTTAAATTTGACTTTTGAACATAAGAACATAAGAACTAGGAGCAGGAGTAGGCCATCTGGCCCCTCGAGCCTGCTCTGCCATTCAATGAGATCATGGCTGATCTTTTGTGGACTCAGCTCCACTTTCCGGCCCGAACACCATAACCCTTAATCCCTTTATTCTTCAAAAAACTATCTATCTTTATCTTAAAAACATTTAATGAAGGAGCCTCAACTGCTTCACTGGGCAAGGAATTCCATAGATTCACAACCCTTTGGGTGAAGAAGTTCCTCCTAAACTCAGTCCTAAATCTACTTCCCCTTATTTTGAGGCTATGCCCCCTAGTTCTGCTTTCACCCGCCAGTGGAAACAACCTGCCCGCATCTATCCTATCTATTCCCTTCATAATTTTATATGTTTCTATAAGATCCCCCCTCATCCTTTTAAATTCCAATGAGTGCAGTCCCAGTCTACTCAACCTCTCCCGGTGGGGCGGGGGCGGCTGGGGGGCTGAGGTGAGGCCGGGGCTGAGAGGATGGAGTCTGAGGGACTAGGCCGCGCCCGGGGCCCTGCACGCTTTTCCCGCGGTGGAGGCGGAGGGTGACTGGGGAGGCGCTTCCAGGTCAAACAATATTCTTTATACACGCCCCCCCCACGTAATCAGACCCTCAGCCCAGGAGGGGATGTGAAATCTTCTCCAGAACAGATTCAACCCCCTCCCCCATGGCCCCCCCACCTCCTCCCCCATGGCCCCCCCACCTCCTCCCCCATGGCTCCCACCTTCTACCCCATGGCTCCCCCCACACCTCCTCCCCCATGGCCCCCCCACCTCCTCCTCCATGGCCCCCCCACCTCTTCCCCCATGCCCCCCCCACCTCCTCCCCCATGGCTCCCACCTTCTACCCCATGGCTCCCCCCACACCTCCTCCCCCATGGCTCCCACCTCCCCCCCCCCCCCATGGATCCCACCTCCTACACCATGGCTCCCCCCACACCTACACCCCCCCACACACACCCTTGTGGCTCCCCCCACACCTACGACCCACACCACCACCACCCCACACACGCACCCTTGTGGCTCCCCCCACACCTACGACCCACACCACCCCCCCCCCCACACACCCTTGTGGCTCCCCCCACACCTAAGACCCACCCCCCCACACACACCCCCCCACACACACACACCCCCCACACACACCCCCCCCTACACACACACACACCCTCCCCCCCCACACACACACACCCTTGTGGCTCCCCCACACCACCCCCCACACACCTCCCACACACCCCCATGGCATCCTTCAACTCCCCCCACATGGCTCCTATAACCCCCCCCCAACGTGACCCCCCACACTTCCATTCTTTCTCCCCCCTTTGTCTCCATACCCCCCCAATGGGTTCCCCATGCCCTACATGAGCCCCCCCAGTGACTGCACGAGTCCCCCCCTTAGTGACTGCACGAGCCCCCCATCCCCATGGCCTGCACCTCCCCCAGCATCTGCACCAGCCCCCCCCCATCTTCTCCACTGCGTGTGCCACCCCCCCCCCCCTTTCTCCCCTGAATGGCCAGCACGGTAGCATTGTGGATAGCACAATCGCTTCACAGCTCCAGGTTCGATTCCGGCTTGGGTCACCGTCTGTGCGGAGTCTTCACATCCTGTGTGTGCATGGGTTTCCTCCGGGTGCTCCGGTTTCCTCCCACAGTCACAAAGATGTGCAGGTTAGGTGGATTGGCTATGATAAATTGCCCTTAGTGTCCAAAATTGTCCTTAGTGTTGGGTGGGGTTACTGGGTTATGGGGATAGGGTGGAGGTGTTGACCTTGGATAGGGTGCTCTTTCCAAGAGCCGGTGCAGACTCGATGGGCCGAATGGCCTCCTTCTGCACTGTAAATTCTATGATTCTATGAACCCCTTCAGTTCTGGGATTAACCCAGTGAATCTCCTCTGCACACCCTCCAGCGCCAGTACGTCCTTTCTCAGGTAAGGAGACCAAAACTGAACACAATACTCCAGGTGTGGCCTCACTAACACCTTATACAATTGCAGCATAACCCCCCTAGTCTTAAACTCCATCCCTCTAGCAATGAAGGACAAAATTCCATTTGCCTTCTTAATCACCTGTTGCACCTGTAAACCAACTTCTTGCGACTCATGCACCAGCACACCCAGGTCTCTCTGCACAGCAGCATGTTTTAATATGTTATCATTTAAATAATAATCCCTTTTGCTGGTATTCCTACCAAAATGGATAACCTCACATTTGTCAACATTGTATTCCATCTGCCAGACTCTAGCCCATTCACTTAACCTATCCAAATCTCTCTGCAGACTTCAGGTATCCTCTGCACTTTTTGCTTTACCACTCATCTTAGTGTCGTCTGCAAACCTGGACACATTGCCCTTGGTACCCAACTCCAAATCATCTATGTAAATTGTGAACAATTGTGGGCCCAACACTTATCCCTGAGGGACACCACTAGCTACTGATTCCCAACCAGAGAAATACTCATTAATCCCCACTCTTTGCTTTCTATTAATTAACCAATCCTCTATCCATGCTACTACTTTACCCTTAATACCATGCATCTTTATCTTATGCAGCAACCTGTTGTGTGGCACCTTATCAAAGGCTTCCTGGAAATCCAGATATACCACATCCATTGGCTCCCCGTTATCTACCGCACTGGTAATGTCCTCAAAAAATTCCACTAAATTAGTTAGGCACGACCTGCCCTTTATGAACACATGCTGCATCTGCCCAATGGGACAATTCCATCCAGATGCCTCGCTATTTTTTCCTTGATGATAGATTCCAGCATCTTCCCTACTACCGAAGTTAAGCTCACTGGCCTATAATTACCCGCTTTCTGCCTACCTCCTTTTTTTATGTTAATATGTTAATCTCACAATTCCAAAATATTAATGATGCAGGTAAGAACTCTGTAGAATGGAGAAATAATAATAAAATGCAAAGTGTGAACGTGCTTCCTCAACCCGTAGGCTGAATTATTGACTATTTTACATTGGTTAAATATATGGGGCGGCATTCTCCGCCCCGCCGTGCCACATTTCTGTTCACTCCGCCGGCGGGATGCTCCATGACGCCAGCCGGTCAATGGGGTTTCCCATTGTGGGACAGCCCCACGCCGTCGGGAAACCCCTGGGCTGCCGGCAAAACGGAGCATCCCGCCGGCGGAGAATCCAGCCCGTTACTTTTTAAAACTCAATATCACTGTGGTGCAATAAACAAATGGAACTGTAAAACCATTTAAAATGAAAAATATCAGTGATGGCATAACCAGGGTTATATTATGTCATTGGTTTTAATTTAGGTAAAAATAATTGGAGATGATTCAGCAGCCGGTAGTATCGGCCCAGTTGTGGCTGGTAGAAGGAGTGCACCCTGGATGACTCGGAATATTGAGGCCATGACCAAAAGGAAGAAGGAGGGATATGACATGCATAGGCAGCTGGGATAAAGTGGATCCCTTTAAGAGTATAGGGCGTGTCGGAGTAGAGTTAAGAGAGAAATTAGGCGGGCTGAAAAGGGACATGAGATTGTCTTGGCAGAAAATCCAAAGAGCTTTTACAGATACATAAAGGGTAAAAGGGTGACTAGCGAGAGGGTGGGTCCTTTTAAGGATAACCAAGGTCATCTATGTGCAGATCCACAAGGGAATTGAGAGGTCCTAAATTAATATTTCTTGTCAGTAATTACTTTTGAGAACAGCATGAATGTTAGGGAAATTGGGAAAATAAAAAGTGATGTCTTGAGGAGTGTATATATTACAGAGAAGGAGTGCTGGAGGTATTAAAGCGCATCAAGATAGATAAATCCCTGGGACCTGATTTAATGTATCCCAGGACGTTGTGGGAGGCTAGGGAGGAAATTGCCCCCCCCCCCCCCACCCCCGCCCCCAACCTCGCTGAGATATTTGAATCATGGACAGCCACAGAAGAGGTGCCTGAAGATTGGTGGGTAGCAAATGTTGTGCCCTTGTTTAAGAAGGACTGTAGGGATAAGCCTGGGAAAGACAGACCAGTTAGCCGTACTTCTGTAGTGGGTAAGTTGTTAGAAGGTATTCCGAGGGACAGGGCCTACAGGCATTTAGACAGGCAAGGGCTAATTAGGGAAAGTCAGCATGGCTTTGTAAGGGAAAAGTCATGTCTCATAAATTTGATTGAGTTTTTTGAAGGGGCAACTAAGAAGGTAGAGATGGCAGTGCAGTCGACGTTGTCTACATGGACTTTAGCAAGGCCTTTGACAAGGTACCTCATAGTAGGTTGTTGCAAAAGGTTAAATCTCGCAGAATCTAGGGTGAGGTAGCCAATTAGATATAAAATTGGCTTGGCGACCAAAGCCAAAGTGTGGTTGTGGAGGGTTGTTTTTCAAACTGGAGACTTGTGACCAGCGGTGTGTCTCAGGAATCGGTGCTGGGTCCACTGTTATTTGTTATATATATTAATGATTTGGATGAGAATGTAGTAGGCATGGTTAGTAAGTTTGCAGATGACACCAAGATAGTGAAGAATATTATATAAGATTGCAACAGGATCTTGCCCAATTGGGTCAATGGGCCGATGAATGGCAGATGGAGTTAATTTGGATAAATATGAGGTGATGCATTTTGGTAGATCAAATTAGGGCAGGATCTACTCAGTTAATGGTAGGGAGTTGTGGAGAGTTAAAGAACAAAGTGATCTAGGGGTGCAGGTTCATAGCTCCTTGAAGGTGGAGTCGCAGGTGGACAGGGTGGTGAAGAAGGTATTCAGCATACTAGGTTTTATTGGTCAGAATATTGAATACTGTAGTTGGGACATCATGTTGAAGTTGTACAAGACATTAGTAAGACCACACATGGAATACTGTGTTCAGTTCTGGTCACCTATTATAGGAAGGATATTGTTAAACTAGAAAGAGTGCAGAAGAGATTTACAAGGATGCTACCAGGACTTGATGGTCTGAGTTATAAGGAGAGGCTGGAAAGGCTGGGACTTTTTTCCCTGGAGCGCAGGAGGCTTAGGGGTATTCTTATCGAGGTCTATAAAATAGTGAAGAGCATAGATAAGGTAGATAGTCGACATCTTTTCCCAAAGGTAGAGAAGTCCAGAACAAGAGGGTATAGGTTTAATGTGAGAGGGGAGAGATACGAAAGAGACCAGAGGGGAATTTTTTTCACACAGAGGGTGGTGAGCATGTGGAACGAGCTACCTTAGGCAGTGGTAGAGGCGGGTACAATTTTTTCCTTAAAAAACAGTTAGACAGTTACATGGCAGGGTGGGTATAGAGGGATATGGGCCAAAAAAGGGCAAGTGGGACTAGCTTAGTGATGGAAACTGGGCGGCATGGACAAGCTGGGCCGAAGGACTGTTTCCATGTTGTAAACATCTATGATTCTATATGCCAAGGGAGATTCGGTAGCCCTGCCAAAGGTCTTTTGGTGGGATAGAATGATCTCAATGATAGGCTGGGCCCGCGAATCCCACCCACTGTCCACAAATGTGGTTTTGTACACGGCTGGACTTGGGTAGTTCATAGAGTTAGAACAATCTCTTTCCACCCTGTAGTCTAATCTCTTCATTGACCATAAATATTCTATGTAAAAGAAACTCAAACAATCTCCAATTATTTCAGGTTTGCCATTGAGCAGCAACAGGCAGAATCAGTAAAATTGGGCATATCTTGGCACTAAATAGATAATTGGATTAAAATGAAATAATTTTAAGCAGTGGGAAATAGCAGTATCAAGATACTGATGAAGCACGCATACACATTTCTCAGTGTTGTATTAGGAGGACAATTTGAAATTGATACCAAGATATGAATGAGAGTCAGGACTGTAGAGAATGTTTGACTGCTCCAGGCAGATTTAGATGTGCTGGAGGAATGGGTATATGAGTAACTTACAATAGTATATATATATTATATATTAAAGGCAGTAGCCAGCAAAAGTGACCTGTGTTCTAGCGTATAGATTTCTAAAGATTCATGATTAATCCAGTGAAGAGGTAGTTAGAGTGAATAACATGCTAGGGTTGATTTATTGGCTAACCGATTAGGACAAAGCGACTATTTTATCCTTGTAAAAGGCCATGGTATAATAATAATAATCTTTATTGTCACAAGTAGACTCACATTAACACTGCAATGAAGTTACTATGAAGATCCCCTAGTCTCCACACTCTGGCACCTGTTCGGGTATACAGAGGAAAAATTCAGAATGTCCAAATTACCTAAAAGCACATCCTTCGAGAGGAAATACATGCAGACACGGGGAGAACCTGCAGGCTCCGCACAGACAGTGACCCAAGCTGGGAATCGAACCTGGGACCCTGGTGCTGTGAAGCAACAGTGCTAACCACTGTGCTATTGTGCCGCCCTGTACCGTGAGGCCTGGTCGGGCCTCAGTTAGGATACTGACCCACAAATGAGACACGGCTTATGGGGGCATGTAGGAAAGTGGAGTTGAGGCTACAATTAGATCAGCCACTACCCCACTGAAGGGTAGAACAAACTTTAAGGACCAAATGGTCTATTATTGCTCCTTCTTGTTACTTTATGTTTTTATGTTCAGTTACGGTCTTCTCACATGGTTACATGGAGGTTTAAAAAAAAAAGGTACACTAGAAAGCCACTAGATTGGTTAGCAGTTTAAAGCACCTTGGTTGCCACGTGAAGCTCAAAGAGCTGGGATGATAGATTTCAGAGAAGCATTAGGTGGGATTCACGGGCTGTTCACACCCATGGGATATTCCGGTCCCATGCCAGTGCACGGGTTACCCATGGACAATGGCAGGACCGGTAGATCCCGCTGGTGGGCCGCCTCCACCGCCGAAAAACATGCGCGGCATGATCGTTAAATCCCACCCATAGACTTGGATATTATTTGATCAAGTGAACCGTGATGAAGGTTGTTTTCGCATGTACAGTTAGTCTCAACTAAATAGGTTGGGGAGCAGCAGTGGTCACAATCCCAAGTTATGTAAGACAGGAACTAAATTAGATGTTTGGAGCTGGTTCTTTTGCCAGAGACCAATGGAAGAGGTCGCTGGCACATGTGGCGAAAATTAATTTGCTGAATTGTTTGTTTGTTTTTTACAGCATAGAAGACCATTCAGCCCATCGTGTCTGCACAGGCTCTCAAAAGAGCAACCTAGCTGGTCCTATTCTCCAGCCCTATCTCTGTAGCCCTCTAAATTCATCACTTTCAAATATATATTTAGCTCTCTTTTGAAACCTCCTATGGAATCTGCCTCCATCACTCTCCCAGGCAACACATTCCAAACCCCAACAACTCTGAGTAAAGAGGTTTCTCCTCATCTCACTCCTATCTCTCTTGCTGACCATCTTGAAATTGTGATTCCTAGTCACTGACATACCAACTAATGGAAACGGAATATCCTTCTTTACCCTGTCAAAATTGTTCAGAATTTTGAACATCTCAATAAGGTCGCCTCTTAATCTTTGCTTCAAAGAGAAGAAGCCCAATTTCTCCAATCTTTCCTTGTATCAAACATTCCTCAGTCCTGGTATAATTCGAGTAGATCTCTTCTGCACTCTCTGTCGGGCTTTAACATCCTTCCTTAAATAAGGTACCCAGAACTGAACACAATACTCCAAATGTGGTCAGACCAATGATTTGTAGAGGTATCATCACTTCCTTGCTTTTATACTTCATGCCTCTATTTATAATCCCAAGGATGCTGTAAATCTGCTTAATAACTGTTTCAATTTATCTGGCCACCTTCAGAATATTATGCAATTGAACCCAGAGGTCTCTCTGCTCCCGTACTTCCATCAAAGTTGTACCATTGAGCCTATAATGTCTCCCCATGTTTCTCCTCACATTTTGCTGCATTGAAGTTCATCTGCCAAGTGTCTGCCCATTTGGCCAACTTGTTAATGTCCCTCTGAAATCGCTCAGCGTCATCCTCACAATTCACTATTCTCCCTAACTTTATGTCATGTGCAAATTTAGAGATCGTGCCCTCAACACACACTTCATATAAATCATTCATATAAATCAGAAAAGGCAAAGATCCCAACACTGACCACTGAGAAACACCACTTTCAACTTGTCTCCAGTTTGAGAAATGCCCATCTATACCTACCCTCTGCTTCCTATCTTCAAGCGAGAGCTGAACTTGATTCTGGATCACTTTATATGAAAAGTAGGTGCTGTATAACATTATTAATCAGGGCCAGAGTAGTCTTCTGGACCAGTTCTGATTGCAGGAGGAGGTCAGGTCAGAATTTTCCAGACATCTCCCCCCCCTCCCCCCTCCGTCAATTGGCCTGGGCTTTCACCTCATCTTATCTCTTCAGGAGAATACATGGCTTTTGTGTGCGTGCATTGGAAGTGTATATTCTGTGATGCACAAGGCATTGGAGCAAGCTGGATGAACTAATGGATCGTTTCTTGTCTGTTATTGTTTGTGTTTCCATAAAATTTTCAATCCCAAAGAATATGGGAAATAAGAACAGGAGTCGACCATATTGCCCCTCAAATCTGCATCACCATTCAATACGATCATGTCCGATCTTTGGTCTCAATTTCACTTTTCTACCCGTTCTCCATATCGCGTGAGCCTTCAGGGGCTAGATTTTTAATCTGGGCTCGGGAGACTGATGCCCGGAGTCCCAAACCCAAATGGTGTCAACATCAGTGATGTGATGCAATGTGCTTTTCATATACAAATGGCCGAACTGGCCTGGGGGTGAGCAATTAACAGTGTTAGGATTGGCCTGCGGATCATCCCAGTAAGTGCGGAATGTGAATGGCAGCTGTGAATAGGCTTGCCATTCACTGATGAGATGGAGTAGCAGCATGTTCATAGGGCTATTACTGGTATGTATAGGCATCCATGGATGACAGCGAGATTCTTTGATTCCCCTTTTGCAGCTTTTGCAGAGGCAGTGGCTGATAGTCTAGAAATATTGTTCCCGGTGTCCAGCAGAAGAAATCTGCCCAGAGAAACCAAGAGGTTTAGAATGGAGGTGGTTATGGAGGTCAGCAGCAAAGGAGTAACTGGAAGAATGTAGATCAACCTCAGAGAATAATTATATAAAAGAAAAGGTAGTTTTGAGGATTGCAGTGTAAAAATGGAGGCTCCAAACATTCAGATAGGGTTTCTCCAGGATTTTCTGTTTTTATTTGAGATTTCCAGAACTGCCGTATTTTGCTTTAATATTGGTACAGTTTTTTCCCCATTTGTATTTTCCTCCCCGCAATCATTTAAACCTTCAAACCATCTCCTTGCCTTCAGGGGTTCTAAAGCCTAATTAAAAATGCATATATGCCAACAAACCCAAAGACCGGGGGTTGGATTCTCCATAGCCGGACACCAAAATCGTGATCGGTAATTGGGCGGAGAATGGATTCCAATGCCGGGATCGGGGCCGGGTCCTGTTTGATGCTGGTCCGCCATGCTCCGCACCTTCCAAACTAGCATCATCCTACGCGCCATTTCAACGGCGTTGGCCCCGATGGCCGGAGTTCCCGATGGCGCGGGCCATGTGTGGTGCCAGCAATCGGAACCCGGCGTGCCAGCTGCGGACAGTGTCCAGTGCCGCCACACTCATCTGGGATCCGTGCCACTGGCCAGGGGGGGCTTCTGATAGGACTGGTGGGGGTGGCCAGGGAGTGGGCTGTGGGGTTGCAGTTGGCGGGTTAGGGTTCGAGCACGGCCGGCGCCATGTTTTACGGCGCGACCAGTGCGTGTTGTCAGCCCTGCGCATGAGCTGCCCTGGACTGGCCATTCTTTGCCCGTTTCTGGCACGATCTGCGGGTGTTTCAAGCGACACTGGTACTAGCCCCACCAGCACCGGAATCGATGAGGGGTCCGCACCGATTTTCCTGTTGTGAACCTCCCGCAGATTCTCCATTCGTGCCGGCACTTAGCCTCATAAACAGAGAATTTAACCCTGGGTCTTTTAGTCAGGAGTCCAACCAGAATTCACAGCACCAAGGTTCACAAACAAAACCTAAATCATACTGGAACCCTTTTTACCTTACTTAACACACAAATATATATATTCCATGACTCTGTCAAGATGAGGAGGTTTGATCAGCACAGGGCAAGGAAGAGCAATGACCGGTGCAGCAAGAGGCTGTGGGACCACAGGAAGGTCAGAGTGTTGGTGACCTGAGGTCAGTGTGATGAGCATTGGTCTGACCATGGGTATAATACAGGCAGTGCAACTATTCACAGAGAGTGAAAGGCAATGCCAAAGATGTATTATAATGTCACAGGGAGTGGTTCCTCACATCTGTCAGCTTCTCCATGATGACCTGGAGGAAATACCATGCCGATAGCATTGAAAGTCACGCTGCCTTAAAACTTCTTTTGTCAGTGGCTTCTTCCAGGGCTCCACTGGGGACCTATGACGGAGGGAGGTCGAAATGCCTCACCTCCCTTTTGCCTCAGCACTACACACAAGGCTAGAGTAAGTCTAAGCACATATCCGGCAGTCACTGTGTGTTCTCCTGGCCCTGGATCTCCATGGCGGCCTCCTACCTTTCCATGGAGGCAGTCAAGTGCTCGCATGCCGGAGCTACAACAGCACACACAACGTGGAAAGATTCTTCCAGCTTTCGGTCCAGTCTTGGCTTCTGGCATCTATGCATGATGTTCGGCTGTCTGTCTTTGCACCTACAACATATCTCTTAGCGTCGAGTCCAGAGGCTCATCATCTGTATGGGGCTGAGTAGGGGCCTGGTCAGCAGCAGTCCTCCAAGTGTCAGAGACATCGATATCAGTTCCTCCACCAGCTATGGACCTGTGACTACTGATGTCCTCACCAGACTGTGACCCTGAGCCTAGTCTAGAATGTGTGGCCATTGAGGTGAATGTATCTGTGCTGGTTGAAGATGCAGATGAATGCCGTGACAGTCCATTCTCCAAGGCTTCTAAGGCATCATCCTCAGAGGTGGTGTTGGCGATCATCTGTGGTGGTCTCCACTGTGTGCCTCCCCCTTTCCTACAATGGAGAAAATAAATATTTAGTAGATACCTAAAGAAGATTCCTAATTGGAGCAATGTGATACTCTGGGTGCATCTGACAACAGCAGACTGGAGGCAGCCTCACTGGATTCCTGGGGATGTCCTATCACACCTTCAGAAGAGGCACGGCCTTGCTTCTCCCTGGCTAGCTTGCTGGCCTCCTCCTCAGAAAGCGACGAAGGCTTAAATATCTGGTCTTGGCCCCTTCCCTCTTATTGTGGGTGTTATTTTTCCCTGCTGTAAGATAGAAGGATTGAATGTCATCCCAATGGGTTCATGAGCAGCTTAGGAGCATGCATGCCCATGCTGGCTCTTGAGCCCTCTCCAGTAAGTGATTCACAAGCAGGATGTCCTACTACTGATTGTAATCATGAAGGAGCTGGGATACATTCAGTGCACATATTCTATCTGCTGCTGTGTCTTGCAACCCAAACTCATGTCTGACATCCCTATCCAATCACACACTTGCATTGCCTGATGTCCTTATGGGTGTCACTTTGCAGTGAGCAGACAATACCACTTACCCTTGTTCTTTCAGTTCCAGCACTGATGCCACAGGTGCTAAACTCTGCTGCCAGATCTGCCCATGCCACAGTAGTCGGATGGGAGGGCTCCCTGTTGCCATTCCTGGGAAACAGCAACATCCTGTCTTTCCTGGATGGCCTGATGGAGAATCTTCAGGGAACCTTCACTGAATAGTGTCTGGCATGCAACGTCCTGGTCTCGGCAGAATCTGGAACTCCTGGCTATGCTGTGAGTGAATGGCTGTCTGGGTGCCCTTTAAATATGGCGCTCAGGCCTTTAACCCGATGAAGTAACGGTGGGGACAGCAAAATCCTGCCTGCATTGCCATGAGATTCTGCAAATTCCTTGCAGATGCATATGTAATGAGTTGACCAGTGCAAGATTAAGTGTGATTATCTGTGCCACCCACAGCGAAAATCACTCAGACTTCCATGCCCATCACCGAAAGTAGACGCTGGAACAAAAGATTCTGGCCATTTGTTCTCATCTAATCTCTTGAAGAAAAGCTCTGCAAGTTTCCATTGAAGATCTTATATATCCTTTCCATTTACAGCATATTCAACCCTGGTCATCTGCACGCAACGAGCACTTTCATAGTTCCATTAAGTCTGCACTCTCGTAGACCATTGATGTAGGACATGATCCATGTAGACCTAGTGGTCACATGGGAATGTGATGGCACGGCTACACAAGAGGTCACGTGGCAGGAGCACAGGAGCTATCCCCGGAATCTTGGGCAGAGCATAAGTGTTGTATACAGCTGTTGAGTTCAGTGATTTAAGGAACCCACAACATTCTACATGGTTTCAGAAGTTGGCAGTATGGCACAAGGACTTTGCTGCATTGACCCACACGTCTTGTTGCGAATAGTTTTGAAAAGTTTCAGATGGAGTGGCATACTTACTGTGATGCTGCACTCTTTGACAAACCAAAAAAGGTGCAGGCTTATTGAACCTTGCGGGCCCTGAAGCCATCAAAAATATGAGTTGTTTGTTTTCCAGACAGGGGGAAAAGAAGATGCCGAGATAATCCTGAAACAATTCAAGAAGATTTGTCTCCCGGTAAAAAACATAATCTTTGGTAGACATGCATTCAATTCATTGAACCAAAA
Organism: Scyliorhinus canicula; assembly: GCF_902713615.1. NCBI lineage: Eukaryota > Metazoa > Chordata > Chondrichthyes > Carcharhiniformes > Scyliorhinidae > Scyliorhinus > Scyliorhinus canicula. The sequence goes on along the minus strand of NC_052153.1, from coordinate 62,561,066 downwards.
AGAAGATTAATCTTACACGGCCACTCTAAAAATATTGACAAAGCCATGTGTACTTGGAACTTTTACTAAAGATTCGATCAGGGATCGAGTAGTTTGTGGAATATATAGTGGTTTAGTCTGCAAACAGTTGCTGCAAGAAAAATACTTAACGTCACAAGCAGCCATCATAGAACATAGAACAGTACAGCACAGAACAGGCCCTTCGGCCCTCAATGTTGTGCCGAGCCATGATCACCCTACTCAAACCCACGTATCCACCCTATACCCGTAACCCAACAACCCCCCTTAACCTTACTTTTTTATTAGGACACTACGGGCAATTTAGCATGGCCAATCCACCTAACCCGCACATCTTTGGACTGTGGGAGGAAACCGGAGCACCCGGAGGAAACCCACGCACACACGGGGAGGGCGTGCAGACTCCACACAGACAGTGACCCAGCCGGGAATCGAACCTGGGACCCTGGAGCTATGAAGCATTTATGCTAACCACCATGCTACCCTGCTGCCCATCAATATCTGTATGTTCAATAAACAATCCGAGATACAAAGCAGAGATTTTAGATGGGAAGCCAAGGTATTCAGAGCACGGGGGGGGGGGGGGGGGGGGGGGGGGGGGTGTCTGCTCCAACTTCAGCAGCAGCACCCCATCAAACAAATCAGCCTATTTTACATATGGTAAAACATGAAACAAATGTGGAAAATGGAGCCACTTTGCTAAATGCTGCAGATCCAGGCCACAGCAGCCCTCCCCTGCCATCAGCAACATGGTAGTGGTTCAATCTTCCAGAGGTAGGAGCATCAGTAAGGTGAAGCTGCAGAGCATCCAACAACACGCAATAGTGACAGTGTTGACAACATCACAGGAAAGGTTGAGAGATCTTCACCACTCTCAGCATAATAAACAATATCACCAGACTTAAAGTCAGGATTGATACTGGAGTGAAGGATAATGTACTATCCAACCAAAGGTTACATGAAGTAGACCATTATACATCAGCAGATCCCAGCACTTAGATATACCGGATGGCTTATGGCAGACAGATAATCCACACTGAGCCTCTAGACCAGGTTTACCCGGAGCTTCTGCATTTGACAGAGGGTGGTAATGAGATTCAGATGGGGATGTCAGTGACGCTCCAGCAGGTCCATAACCAATTGGAGGAGTCCCGAAGGCTATGGGTGCAGGTGATACTACCAGCGATGTATGGCACTGAGGTCAACACTGCTAAGGTGGCGACCGCAGTGGAGAGCCTGGTGCACGATGCCAGCAGCATGAATGGTGGGTGTCCAAGGCGTGGCTCAGTCAGTGATGGCCATGGCTGAGGGCCTTGGCAACATATTCCTGGGGGACTTGTCCCAGTCCCAGGTGGACCTTGCTGTGGTGCTCCAGAGCATGGCCCAGTCACTGAGGAGCATCGCTGGGGCGTCAACACCATGGTGCAAACATTGGGGAGCCACCTCGGCTGGCAGAGCCAGATGATGGAGGGGCATCTGGAGCTCAATCCAGCTGCACCCCCCTCTCCCCAAGGTGACATCCCAGGGCCAATGGGCACTGATTCGGAGGAGGGGGTGCTGGGTGCCAACCCAGAGCCTCCCCACGATCTGGCAAAGGCAGGTACTAGCCCGCCTGAGCTCTCCGCCCTCAAAACAGCGTGTCTTGGAGTCAGCCTCCAGAACAGGGTGGAACGGTGAGGCATGTGCCGCTGGCAAGTGGGCTGGACCCTCTGGCCTCAGGACCCCCAGAGGACGCCTGCCAGGGCATCAAAGGCCACGGGACGTGGTAAGCAGCAGGCTACCTCCACCCTGATGTGCATCCTGGGGACACATCTTGACGTAGTGGCAGAGCACAGAAGGCTAAGCAGGTCAAGGATCACTGAGAGAGCACTGGGGAGGAAGAGGGGGCTGAGGAGGGGTGGGGAAGGGGGAAGGGCACCATCAGAGGCTAGGGGCAGTTGGAGTCACAATTGTACGGCATTAAAAGACGTAGCCCCCAAGACATGTGAACTCTCTGGCACGTTATTTTGCCATGTGGGATGAAATCCAAGCCCCTGCCCCAACACCCCTGGCATAGTGGTCCTGGATTTCCCCCCTCACCCAAGTCATATGACGTGCAGCTGATGCGTGTGAGCGCGCACTCAGCAGAGCAACAGGAATCAGGCAATGGGCAACACAGTGATGTTCATAGTGAGAGGCTTAATTGAACTGAATAGAAATGGCAGCCTACAGGCAGTTTGCCTCATGACAGAGTCACATGATTACAGCAAGTGAGGTGTGACATGTAGACTGATTGCATTTCAAAACCCAAACATGTCGCACCTCCCACAGAACCAATCCCAATGTCCCAGGAATCTGAATTCCTTCTTCCTATAACATCTTACAACAGTGGTTAGCACTGCTGCCTCACAGCTCCAAGGTCCCAGGGTTGAATCCCGGCTTGGGTCACTGTCTGTGCGGAGTCTGCACGTTCTCTTCGTGTCTGCGTGGGTTTCCTCCGAGTGCTCCGGTTTCCTCCCACAATCCAAAGATGTGCAGGTTAGGTGGATTGGCCATTCTAAATTGCCCTTAGTGCCCAAAAAGGTGGGGTGGGGTTACTGGGTTATGGGGACAGGGTGGAAGGGTGAGCTCAGGTAGGGTGCTCTTTCCAAGAGCCGGTGCAGACTCTATGGGCCAAATGGCCTCCTTCTGCACTGTAAATTCTATGATACTGTGAGGCGCGAGCGCAGCTCACAGTGAGTTATCATCATGCTCTTGCCTTCGACAGTGATGCACTGACGGTGTTGACTCAGGCCCAATACCCTGGAGTGACGTAACACAGACCCTGGGAGGGTGGAACAGGGCAGTTGTTGGCGGCGGGGGGAATGCGAGAGGGTGACGGGTGGCCGAGCTGGACCGAGGATGGGGAAATAGGTGTGGTGGGAAGGGGGATGGGGTGAGATGACGGATAAAGAGAAGTCCTATGAGAAGCGGGTGATGATGAGGGTCTCCCAAACCGGACCGTCACCGCTCCCGCCTGGCCTCCATCCTATGGCTGGTCCTGCGGGTCCACGCTGGTTTTGTCCTTCAACCCCTCCTCACCCTCCTTCACCTCCAGCACCTTTCTCCCACTGCTGTGTCAGGTTGTGGAGGGCACAGCAGACCACCAAAAAGCAGGGCCCTTCTGGGGGATGTACTGCAGTGCACCACCAGAGTAGTCGAGGCATCGGAAATGTATTTTGACCAGTCCAATGCACCGCTCAATGACAGTCCGGGTGGCTGGATGGGCCTCATTTTATCGGGTCTGTGAATTGGTCACTGGGCTCCTTATTGGCATCATGAACCAGGTCCTAAATAGATACTTCTTATCCCCCAAGAGTCAATGAGCCATCCTGGAGTGGTCTTTGAAGAGGCCGGGTATCTCCAACTGTCCCAGGGTGTAGCTGTCGTGCACAACATGACGCAGACTACGATGGTGCACTCTTCAGCCTGCAAAATCTGTCACGATAGGGCCTCTTCAGCACAACGGCTTTTTTCCACGTGCACCAAGACCACAGTTCCTAGGGGCAAGTCTCTGCTGCAGCTTAAACTTGAAACCAACGCAAATGAGGCTCTCCTGCATCAGTGACTGAAAAGCAAAACGCTCTATGATTGAGATGCCCATTACTCGGCCCTCTAACATCAGGTCAGGCGGTCAGTATTCAGATACTGAGGGATGGCAGGGGATTTGGGGTGGGGGGGGTGAGGGGAGAGCCATGGGTGACTTGAGGGTTATGGGTGGAAGCTGTCACTGGTTGTTTGTCTCTCAACCTCCTTACAGATAATACACAAGCTGGATGAGATCCTGGACCCAAGGGAAGCTGCCCTGTCGGTGCTGGTGGCCACACGGTGGCAATGGCAGCAGCGACAGTGTTGACAGATGCTTGAGGCAGCGGACCATGTGCAGGGCTCCGCCCCACATCCTGCGGACCTGGCCGCCAATCAGACCAGGAAGGGACCCAGAGGGGGAGGCCGGCGAGGACCCAAGGTGTACAGGCATCGCTGGTCTTTTTGAACAGATGACAGACAGCGTGTGCTGTAGGAGGCTCCGCCTCAACAAGGGGACAAAGTGGCCCCTGTGCCATGTCCTTGAGGACTTGGCACCACCAGGAGGAGGATACCTGCTCCTGGTGGCTGTCAAGGTCACTGCAGCCCAAAGATGTGTGCCTCAGGATCATTCCAGGGCTCGAGCGGGGACTTGTGTGGCATTTACAAGCTACAGTCCACAAGTGCATCCTTGAAATCATGCATGCCCTGTTTGTCTGGGCCGCTAACTATATAAACTATTTAAACTTTGATCTCGTGCACACAGGTTGTCGCTCATCTGCAGGAGGTTCGGCCGCCGTCAGTACATACTGGGTTGTGGCAGGCACCTGAGTGCTCTCTGGGGTCCCTCCCAGGTGAGCAAGCCCTGCCACCCCCTTCCTCCGCAGAGTTTTGCTCCGACCTCTGCAGAGCCAGGTGCCTCCATTGACGTCTTCTCTCCTCTCTATGTGCCAGAAGAATAATAGCCAGTTGCACAGACTCCATCTCTTCCCCATGCTAATCACTGCAAAAGTAAACAGAGAGCGTTAGCAGTTATGTTTTTCCTCCAAGGTCAAAATTCTCTGCCCATTTACCTTCAGTTGCTCCATCTCGATGGCCAGTAACTCATGTGCTGGCCACCACATTGATGACCAGTCCTTCATTTGCTTCCAAAATGGACAAGGCCCCACACCACCCTTGTCCAACGCAGCATGACTGAGTAGCCACTGCTTTTGCCATTCTACTGCATTCTGCGCTCTCATCTTAGGCACAGGAATTGTCCCAAGCTTCACTCCAAGACCTTGTGTGCGAACTAGTCAACAGTGGGCCCCTATCAAAACACAACTTCACACAAATCTGCTGGGTCAGAGAGCTCTCCTCAGTCAGCGTGCTCTTGCTCACTGTCAAAGGGGATGTATGTGCTTGCCCACTCGTCAAATGGTGCAGAGAAACCATTGCAGTCACTGAATGTCAGCAAGTTGAGGGGTAACTGCTGAGCAGCAATCAGTGGCACTCACACAAATCAGTGATTATTTACTAGGCATAATTGGGTGAGCAGTCAGGCTATGGCATGTTAATTGAACTGTAGCTGAACAATCTCAGCTGCAGCAGAATGTTCATTAGTGATCTGTGTCACCATTACACTTTTGTTGTCAGTTAGAAGCTCGCAGCATCCCCCCCCCCCCCCCCCACCACCCGCCACAAAATGAATGAATCTGTCAGTCCATGATGACTGGCCATCAGTCCACCACGCTAGCCTAGGCTTCTCTTCCCAGTGTCAGAACCGTCCAGGAAGGCAGAGGTGAACCATTGGGCAGAACGCCTGCGGAGTGGCAGTCACAGTTGAACTGCCATTCTGCTCTTTTTTACTCCTTCGTTTGAATTAGTGAATTCTTCAACAGACACTTAGGAACAATTTTATCTCATCTTAGCAAGAGTACTGAGGTGTGCACATGGTGGGTACTGAGTGAGTAACCATGGTAGGTGTGAGGGCAAAGGGTGGTAGCTGGGGGTGCATGATTTGCCATAAAGTTTTATTGTGTGTGAGGTTGGGGCTGATATAGCTGAAGGTGGTGTAGAGAGCGCACCGTACAAGGGTGAGGATGAGCCAGTTCGTTGAAGGGGCAGAAGATGTATGTGAACGTTGCAGGGGGAAGGGGGGGGAGGGGCGGTGGCTGCTGCAAACCACGTTCATACGTTTTAGCCCTGTCCAAAGCTGGAGGATTACTGGAAGGAGGTGTTTAGGATAATCTCTAAAGTGGTGCATGTGAAACTGGATCCGGGCCCTCAGGAGGCCATATTCGGGGTGTTGGATCAGCCAGGTTTTGAAACGGGTGCGGAGGCAGATGTTGCAGCCTACGCCTCGTTGATCGCCCGAAGGAGGATTGTGTTAGGGTGGAGATCAACGTCAACCTGGTATGGTGGGGGGACCTGTGGAATTCTTGATGCTTGAAAAGATCAAATTTGAACTGACGGGAAGGATGGAGGGGTTTTACAATTCATGGGCGTTATTCATTCTGCACTTTTGAGAATTGGAATTGGGGGCTGGGAGGGTTGGGGGGAGAAGGACTGTATGTGTTAATGGTGACTATTGTGATTCCTGATTCCTCTTTGTCATTTATTTATGTTAACATGCAGGATAATGTTTGGGGGTTTGGTGGGATGATGGGATCGTTGTTATTGATATGGGGATTGACATTACATTCGTTACTGATTATTGTTTATTGCTGGGTGTAAATTTGGGAGAAAATGTGAAAAGGAGAATACATTTTTAAAAAAAAGTTCAATTGGGGCTGTAAAGGGCCATGGGGGATAGGTAGAGGCACATAGGATGGCATGGCATGTATCAAGGGAGCATGAGGGTGGGGCATTAGGTGGCATGGGTTGGCATCGATGGAGCATGGGGAGTTTGTGAGTGCTGAGAGAATGTGAGCGGTGAGGGACGGAGGGCTGTGTTATGTTTTATTTTAAAGCTTTGACACCATGCCACTCAGCCTGCCCCCACACCCGGAAGCCTCTGCACTCGTTCCTGGGTTACCCGTCACAACTCCTATTCACTCCGCCCCCGGACTCAATCTTCTTGGGCAATTTTTTCTGGCTCTGATTTGTGGAGCTGCAAATTGTCCCGACTCTGCACTCCCAACCCATGAGAGAAAGCTTAGGCCGAAGTTTCGGAATTATCAACTGCAGATTAAGTTGGAAAGTGTACATATTTATTTTGTTTTTTACCATTTCAAGTTGATGATCATTCTATTAATATATAAATGATTGAGATTTTCTTGTTATGAAATATTTGTCATGTTTTCAATGTTTTAAATCGGTGGCACAGTGGTTAGCGCTGTTGCTTCACAGCTCCAGGGTCCCAGGGTCGAATCCCGGCTTGGGTCACTGTCTGTGCGGAGTCTGCACGTTCTCTTTGTGTCTGCGTGGGTTTCCTCCGGGTGCTCCGGTTTCCTCCCACAGTCTAAAGATGTGCAGGTTAGGTGGATTGGCCATGATAAATTCCCCTTAGTGTCCAAAAGGTTTTGCTGGGGTTCCTGGGTTATGTGGAGGCATGGGCTTAAGTAGGGTGCTCTTTCAAGAGCTGGTGCAGACTCGATGGGCCAAATGGCCTCCTTCTGCACTGTAAATTCTACATGATTCTATTTATGGGGTCATGGATAGTGAACAGGCCTGATTTCAATCTTGCGGCCCACTGAGATAGTCGAGGGCCACTCATACTGCCCACTCACTAGCCACGGTTGCCCATTGCTGCTCACATAACTATGATCTGAATGTTGCATCTACCTAAACATCCCTGCTCTTACTCACTAAACTATTTATCAGACATACTTCCAATATAGAAATCCCAAACAGAACAGATTTTCAATTAAAATGAACTCGCGGTAAATTTTCATCTGGGTGCTGATCATTAACTTGACTCAGGTCACACTGAGGCAGGCCAAGTCACGACTTCGGTGAAAAGAGTTGAATTAAACAAACAAGGAACTAACTTTAATCACTTTTAACCATTTCAAAAGTTTTATTTGGGTAACTCCCATTGGGAAAAAGAAGTACAAAAATGTTCACTCCAGGTGCTGCAGTTTTATGACAGTTATTTCACAGCAATATAATCTACATTTCTAATCAATTCCAGTCCTAGAACTTTGGCCAAGAATAAAAAAAAACAACCTCATTAGCAAGACCTTAAAGCATTTTTTCTGTTTCTGATTATATAAAGAAGTAGCACAATACTCAGCAATAACAGTAAAACAAGTGGAAAAACTTCTTTATTTTTCAGTACATCCTTCACTGGTGCATTTCAGTTGTTCAAGTGCTGACAGATTTCCAGTTTCAATCTTGTACCATTTTCAGGGAAACAATTTATTTTGTGCTCAAAGTAGTGAACTAATATAGCAAAAGAATAATATAAACTTAAGGAAAAAAATAATTTATCAAAATAGTAATAAACCACAAGACTACATTATATGTGTGAATGAAAATGTAGCCATTAATCTATCCTGTTGCAAATTCAAGCTCTAGCCACACAATTTACATGATGTCATAAGTGTAGTGTTGGGTAAGAAAATCAACCAAATATACAACCAAAATTGTCATTAAAAATCTACATGTGCAGATCGATGAAATATATACAAGCTCTACAAAACCATGCAAAAACATGATACATTTTCACATCATTTCCTAATAAAAGTGCTTCCAGAACTATATTATGCAGAAAGCTCTAACATATGTACAAAATTATTTTATTTAAAAATGTTTTTAACATGCATAATTACTGTACTTTATTATACCATTAGTATCCTCAGTGGGGAAACATTATTGTCTCACCAGGGAGGACAATGCAATGTAATCTCGGAGAAACACAGCAAAACAGCTATTTATCATGAAATATATAAAATAATAATCAAAGCTAGATAGATGAGCAAAGCAGCATCTGAGCTAAACTGAATTGCAACATGGAGTTTACGCAGGACAGAAACCTCATCAGAGTCATAGAAATTGGGTTATATCTGACTGTTCTAATTATGAAAATATGGCAAATGATGCCTCACTTTTATGCAACTTACAATGCAACTTACAATGCAACGATGCAACTTACAAAATATTTTATGTTGGCTACTGTTACAACTGGTGTAAGAAATGTAGGTGAATGGCTAATGTCCTCCCTGGAGGACATGGCAAAGATTGAAAATAGTGCAATAGAAGATTACATAGATTTATAGTGGTTAAGTGCGACCAAACTTGCATTTCAAAAGCCTGCCAATTGTGGAAACAAAGGGAAATTAGGGCAAGTAAAGACTTCTATGATTTTGAAGCCATGCAAACGGTGAGTTAGAGAAGGAGACAATGATAATTCTTGATTTCAAAAGTCAAGTAATTTGAGGCAACACAACTGTGCTGCGTAGTAGGGGAATACGTTTCTGTGACAAGGTGTGAAGGTTTCATCTTCATTCAATCCTTGCTCTGCTCAACGCCTGATCTGCGCCAACACTAAGCAGTGTCTCCAACTTGGATGATGATGAATCAGCAGGAACAATCATGCCTGGAAGACTTAACTGATCAACAACAGAAGATTGGCAGGGAAAGTAACAGGGTGAATGCCTGCTGTCTCATCAGCAGAGGTGTGAAATGCAAGAGGACCTGAAGCTAAAGAATAATTTACAACAAAAACATTTGTAAAAGGAAACCGAAGAAAAAAACAAATGACTGTGCACTGAAATCATTTTAAAAACTACGGAAATTGGCCATTAGTGGTTGATGAACAAAATATTGGGGTGAATTTAATGGCAGCTCTGGCCACAACGGCAGGCCAGAAAGCCGGCTGGGTGGGGTGGTGGGGTCCAAGGTTCAATGGTCATCGAGCAATCAAATTTCTGGTATTGGGGTTACCATCCCTTTGAGGGTGAACACCCAACCTCAAAGAGCTGTCGGACAATCAAAGGGCCAGTAGCCCTACCGTGATTGGTGGCCCTGCTGGATTGCAGAGATCAGGGAGGAGGCCTGGCAACCCAGGTTACTGATTCAAACTCATGGTGCCACAAGTAGGTGAGTGGGTGGGGGTGGGAGAGGACTGTTGTCTGCAATGGCGTCTTTCTGAGGGAATGGCTTTGCAGATAGAGGGCATCTCCATGGATTACAGGATACGTGAGCAGGAGGGCCGCGTGGGACTCATTCAGAGACTGCCAGCATCTATTAGGCAGTCTCTCTAAGTTGTGTTGGGCTTTCTCCCTCCTCAATGCTGGTGTTTTACGGTGGGCTGAGGCCCTTATGTGGCCACCTAAGGGCCTCAATTAGTTTTTTGATGGGAAGGCCATCCTCAACCTTGCCCACCCTTGACTGAATCATAGAGTGTCAGGAAGGCACAAGCATTACAACCAGGCCTACCCTCCTAATTCAATGGTCTCATTTCCTCAGGACACCCCCGCCACCAAACGCCGCACACCCTATCAAAGGCTGGATTAAATCCTACTCATTTTATGCAAGGTGGAATATGAAGAGGTTTTGATATTTAGATTTGTTTGTGGGTCAACCCTGTCCAATGGCCAAAATGCCCACATTTAACAGCCCTTTTCCTAAAATCCCTTTGAATGCTTGTATTATTTTCAGGCTGTGTAAATGAAAGTCATACTTTCACATTGATGAATGACACAGTGAAGTGGTGTCATCGCTGCATGCTAAAATATAGCATTCAATACTTTACTGCAACTCTGGGCATTCACTTCAGCCAACTTTGGAGTCTGATTTCAAGCTTTAGGGCTTCTCAATTAATTCAGATTGTCAACGGCAAAATTTTTACTAAAGTCAAAAACAGTAATTGAAACCCCCAGGGATTACCTTTATTATAGGGGTTATGATTCTTGCATCTAACCTCCCCTTCATTCTGTGTGCTATCACAAAATGGCGAACACACCATACAAACTTGTTACGTATATGTTATTGTTACTTCTTATGACACTAAAAATTCTTTCATATAGATCTGCCCCCATTCCATTAAGTATCCTCTGTGTATTTCCCACCTAAGTCCAATAAAATTGGAGCGTTATCCAATTTTAGTAAAGCAATCAATTTTCTTGAATTAAACAGTGCCCCTTGTATGATCTTTACAGCAGTTTCCTTTTGGTTCTGTTTAGATGTTGAGTCACTCGTCCAAAAGAAGAAACATGTTTTGCAGAATTGAAAAATGAAATGAAATGAAAATCGCTTATTGCCACAAGTAGGCTTCAAATGAAGTTACTGTGAAAAGCCCCTAGTCGCCACATTCCGGCGCCTGTTCAGGGAGGCTGGTATGGGAATTGAACCGTGCTGCTGGCCTGCCTTGGTCTGCTTTAAAAGCCAGCGATTTAGCCGAGTGTGCTAAACCTGCCCCCAATATGATTGTCACACAATCATAAATGTTTTAAAGGGAGATGTCCTCTCAGTCACTTATTTCTTCCAGTGACCCTATTGATTACATTCCCTGCTTTTAGACTGCTGGTTAGTGGCAGCCTAGGTGCAGGCCTTTTGTGTAAACCCTTCTCTGGTGTGATAAAAGCAAATTACAGCGGATGCTGGAATCTGAAACGAAAGAGAAAATGCTGGAAAATCTCAGCAAGTCTGGCAGCATCTGTAGGGAGAGATTTTTTCTCTCCCTACAGATGCTGCCAGACTTGCTGAGATTTTCCAGCATTTTCTCCTTCTCTATGTGATATCAAAAATTCTGCTCCTTATAAATGGGGACAATCGGTGGTAAGAATAAATTCCTGTATTGTCACTGAAGCAGAGTTTTGTGATTGTTCACCAGTGGAATGTTACACAAAATGGTTGCTCCTAGAATGTCTTGAACATTTTTACAATCTTTACCAGTAACATGCAATATGCAGGAATGGGACTGAATAGTTTAAATTGATTTCTTTCTGAGGTAAAGCAGCTGATTGGCATTGTATTAACAATTACGAAGTGGTTTCTGATCATAAAATGTAGAGAATTGGGGAAAGCGACTTTGATAAGTTAGAATTGACCCACTGATCAAAATGCTGCTCCCCTTTAAACACATGTAGAAATTTGGACGGATTGTTGTGAACATTCAAGTAAACAAGACCTCGAGAGGTATAAAGAGAAATCTCTGAATATTGTTTTACGTGAGTACGTTTTCTTTTCTACTGGTGGATGTGGCAATGTATGACCCATTGGGGACCAACTAGAATAATTTGTGCACCGTACACATTCAAGGTGTGGGGAATTGGGGTGTTATGGTACTATTCTGAGCACAGGATGAGTTTAAGAGGATAGAACAACACAAAAGGTGGTTTAGATCATATGGTTAAACTGAAGTTACCTCATTCCTCTGAACAATCCTTCTTGAATTTTGTGATCTCTGCATTTTACCATAATAAACAAAATACTTAATTAAAATAGTGCAGTGTCGATGCTGTGTTCCACCTCATTTCTTACGTTCAGCTCAGAAATAGAACAATATAATGAAAAATAAATAGATAATGTGCAATTTTGCACTCTGTACAACATAATAGACTGGAACTTGCTGGGCTGGAGCACCTCGCAGTATATGTCGCTAGATTTATTTTCTGCTCCTTACAACTTAAAAATGTTTGCATTGCTGCACTTAGTGAAATACAGTCTATTCAGCTAACTAATGAATTTTAAGTACTGAGAAAGACACAAAGGGATGTTGGAGAAGGAGAGCGGATCAGAGTCAAATTAGCAACAGAAAGAGAAATATAAATAGGAAAAGAAAAATTGATTTAGAAAGAGAGAACAGACAAAGGAAAAGTAGGGGGGAGGTTCTCTCGTCTTCCCGCGGCGGGAAGTGGCCCACCACTGGCCAGCGGCGGGAGCTTCTGGTCCACAGCGATCAATGGGATTTCTCATTGAATCCACTCCATGCCATTGGGAAACCCATGGCAGTGGTGCACTGTCAATGGGACAGGAAGTTCCTGCTGATGTGGACAACCAGAAGATCTCACCCTCAGTTTCTTTTAACATTTAAAAAATCTTTACAAGTAACTTGCAACGTGCAGGATTGGGATTGAATAGTTTAAATTGACCACTTTCTGGGATAAAGCAGTTGATTAGCAACATTTACCACGTGGTTAAAAAAGTGCTTATTCAGTTCATGTTGTAGTCTTAACTTTTGATGGCAAGTTTAATGGGCAATTAATGTGTATATCCAGCAAATTCTTAATAATAACAGGGACATTATGAGAATGGCATAAATCAAGCAACAAGTTCTGGAAATTTGCAACTCATGGTATAATCCCCTATTTCCCGGAACCTGGTGGCCAACTTGCACATTAATAACAGCATGTGTTGTTAACATGCCATTATTTCTCCAGCAAGATCCGGTCCAATATCTTTATTAGTCTAAGTTGGACAGTGATTTGCAGGTGTGTGTACATTACTGTACATATATTAGAGCAATAAATTAGGCTTTAGTTAAATTACAATTTCCATAGAGTTTCAGTAAAAGCCATAGCATACTACTCACACACTGAAAATCTAAATATGGTTAGTTCTTATTTTATTTATTGTTCTGTTTTTAATAAAACAAACTTGTAAATGTATTTTGTGACACATCTTTGAATGGGGAGACACAGCATAACCTTTTCTGAATCTGAGGGCTGTTTAATGCCAAACATCATGGAAAAACCCAAATTCTTGTTCATTCTAAGTTTTGTTAGTGTGCATCAAAAAAAAAACCTTGCCTGAAAAATGTAAATTTCCAACGAATGATTTGAAAAGCGAGAATTTTTTTTTAGAAAATGTACATAAAAACTGAGATATACAGTATATGTGTAAATAGAAGATAGTGTAAAAACAAAAGAAAAAAAAAGACAACAGACCTGTTCTGGAAGCTTCCTTCCACATGCAATGCTACCTGTTTGAGCAGTCTGCTCCACTGTTTCTAAAGTTCAGGTTGCTTCAACACTAGGTGGTGCTATCAGCCATTTTTTCAGCATCAACTGGAAAAAGAAATGGGTGGCTGGGGATGCACGTTAGACACAGTTCCCACTGCACCGTGGCACTGTCCCACCACTCCTATCAGACTGATTGTGAAAACTCTTCTTTCAAAAAAAATGTTCAAGTTTGAGGAAAGAACAGAACAATTAAAGAGAAACAAGGACTCTATAAAGCAACATGTGACCATTCATATAAATCATGGTTCCCTTTTCTTTTCGAGTGGTTGTAATGTGGCCATGGATAGATGAGCTGCACCTTAATTCCATGGGCTACTTCCATTCCATGATATATTTCATACAGCTTTCGTGTTTCTCCTCTCTCAGGTGCTGGGCTTTATGTGCAAAGAGAAACTAGAGGTGAACATTTGCTTCTCTCATCTGGGAGAGGTAGGGATGCAAAGTCTGAATTCACCAGAGTAACTTCATTCAGAATCACAACTTTTAAGAATTGGTTCTAAAATAGAACAAAACAAACAAAAAGTGCGGGGTCGCCTCCTTGTAGTTCGTCTCTGTTCTCAACCCTCTGTGTAAATGGAAGACATCTGGCTGGGGCAACGATCAATTGCATTAATCTGGAGAAAACCACTGTCCTCAGGGCAATTCCGTACAGAGTCACCAAAAATCCCAGGGGAAGTTCCTTGAAAGTCATAAGCTGTAAATTAAAAAAAAATTATTAATGCTTTGCATAAAATAAGGGCATGCTAAGTAGATTCCAGCTGAGTTTTTAAGCAGGAGGTCCAGTAAAGACCAAAACGTTGATTGGCTCTGAAACATCAGGGGTTCGAATTCTATGCCTCGTACATGGTGAGCTGGCAAAAACAAAGGCAGACAAGACCCAGTCTGGGATTCGCGCCCCATCCCTGTCAAGGCAATTTTAAGCGGCATAGAAAATTGGTGTGGGTAGCGAACCTGTATGCATTGGTACTGGCTTTGCTGGCTCCATTGCTCAGGTAGGCATTTTGATGGAGTCAGGCTAGCTTCTGAAGGCAACACAGTTCACATCAGCTCAGAGATATCGTGAACATGGGGGAACCTTAGTCTGGAGTCGGGAACCATTTGACAGACAAGTTCAAAAGATGTCACTTCACAAGTCGTAATGTAACACTGTATGTTAAGTGTCATGTGAGAGTACCTTTAAGAAATGGGTATTTATAAATGGGTATGTATATAAATATCTGTAGTGAGAGTACCTTTAATAATGAGTGTTTACTACTGTAGTGATGTCAGAGAGTGGGTGGAGCTGGGCTGTCTGTCAGCTTTTTGCTTTTGTTTTAGGCTGTTTGCTGCAGGGTGTGTTTTAGTTTTGTTTTCAGTTTGGAGCTGAAGCCAGACAAAGCAGTTGTACTGCTGTTCTCTCTGCCATGAAATGACTATCTCTTGATCATTTGGTGAATTCAGAATTATAAATGTTCTCAGTAGTGAATGTAAACCTAATGGGCGCGATTCTCCACACCCGCGGAAAATCGCGAAGTTGGCCGTGAAAACGGCCGTGTTTTGCGACGGCCCGACCCGACCCATTTCCCAAGGTATTCACGTCCGGGAAATGGGCGAGGAACGGGGCCGCGTCAATCACGTGCGCGATGACGGCGGAACGCGGCGACGCTACGAGAACGCCCACGTGACGCCGCACGACGCCGTAAAAAGGTGCGGGCGAGCACAGAAACTGTAGGCCAAGATGCCGGAGCTGAGGAGAGCAGCCCCGCGATTTGTGGAGGCTGATGTGGAGATGCTGCTGGATTCCATCGAGCAGAGGAGGGGCATTATCTGCCCGCGTAGAGGGCATCGCCACCCTGCCAGCGCGGTGCGCCAGGCCTGGCGTGAGGTTGCTGCTGCCGTCAGTGCTGTGGGGCAGACCCCTCGTTCAGCTGACCAGTGTCGGAAGAAGATGCACGACCTCACCAGGGCTGCCAGGGTAAGTGCCAAGAAGGTGCCCCCGGGTCACAACCATCCCTCCCCCCTTTTACTTAATCACCCACCTCCCCCCCCTGGCACGGGGGGGTGGAGGGGGATTGTGGCAGAGTGAGTTGAGGGTGGTTCACAAAGCTGTCACAGACCCAGCGCTCTGGCCCCCGTGGAGAGATGCAATCGTCTTATTACAACTTGACCCCCAAACTGTACCAGTATCTGAACGGACTGCCGATACCTGCCGTATTGTAATAATCTACCTATGCCGCCTCCCCCAACAGGACAAGACCGCTCACAACACCCGTGAGCGGAACAAGACGGGAGGGGGTTCGCCCATCCTGCGGCCCCTCACCACTTTTGAGCAGAGGGCCCTGGACCTTGTTGGCGGATCTGCTACTCGGGAGATCACGTAATGCGAGGTTGGCGGAGCTGCAACAAGTGAGACAACCCTGCATGACAAACACCCCCCGTCCCCCATCCTCTGTCCCTTCACACACCCTGCCCACTTGGACACCTCCCCCATCCTCTGTCCCTTCACACACCCTGCCCACTTGGACACCTCCCCCATCCTCTGTCCCTTCACACACCCTGCCCACTTGGACACCTCCCCCATCCTCTGTCCCTTCACACACCCTGCCCACTTGGACACCTCCCCCATCCTCTGTCCCTTCACACACCCTGCCCACTGGCATACCTCCCCCATCCTCTGTCCCTTCACACACCCTGCCCACTTGGACACCTCCCCATCCTCTGTCCCTTCACACACCCTGCCCACTTGGACACCTCCCCCATCCTCTGTCCCTTCACACACCCTGCCGACTTGGACACCTCCCCCATCCTCTGTCCCTTCACACAACCTGCCAACTTGGACACCTCCCCCATCCTCTGTCCCTTCACACACCCTGCCCACTGGGACACCTCCCCCATCCTCTGTCCCTTCACACACCCTGCCCACTTGGACACCTCCCCCATCCTCTGTCCCTTCACACACCCTGCCCACTTGGACACCTCCCCCATCCTCTGTCCCATCACACACCCTGCTCACTGGGATACCTCCCCCATCCTCTGTCCCTTCACACACCCTGCCCACTGGAACACCTCCCCCATCCTCTGTCCCATCACACACCCTGCCTACTGGGATACCTCCCCCATCCTCTGTCCCTTCACACTCTGCCCACTGGGACCGTCCAGCGCCCGGCCGAGCGTCTCTAAATAACCCGTTTCATTCTCTTCCCTAGGACGTGATGCCGAACGACCAGGGCCGTCTGGCTCCAGACGGACACAGGCATCTGCCCCCACCTCACCCGGGGCCGCACGTCAGAGGGTGCCCGATCAGCAGGGAGTCCCATCCTCCCCAACAGAATCTGTGGAGCAGGACGCCCAGAGGGCGGCGACACCGCTAGATAAAGAAATGGCCTGCGAACGCCCTGCGGCCTCTCAGCGGGCCGATGACATTGAGGAGGCGTCCACCCAAGACGACCTCGAGCTTGCGGCACAGCTATCTCCCACACCATCCACCATCCCAGAGACACTCACCCCGGCTGGCCTATTTAGTGATGAGGCTCCTGGGTCACAGTCTGGGTCGCACATCACAGCTGAGCAGGTACAGCAGCTGGAGGTCGGAGCAGCCGAGGGTCCGTACTGGCGGAGGCCAGGCCAGGCCCAGCATGCAGCTGGCTCCCAGACGTTTTCAGAGTTCCTGGACTTTCTCGACCCACCCGCACAGCCGATGCATCAAGAAACCCAGGGACACAATGACGGGATGAGGGCTGTCTTCCAGACTCTGCAGACGCTGTTAGAGGAGTCGAACCGCGTCCACGAGCAGGGAGTGGTGCCGCTCATGGCAGAAACCCAGGCCAACACCGCACGGGTGGCATCCGCGGTGGAGGCAATGGGTGAAACGGTTTCGGCCATGGGTCAGGTTATGCAAGACGTTGGGCTTCACATGCAGGCGTCATCCTCGGCCCTGGACAGGGTTGCCCTCTCACAGGCAGCAATGCGCCAGAGCCAAAACGACATTGCCGGCGCGCTGCGGGCCTTGGCCGAGTCTCAGCAGGTCATGGCCCAGTCCCAGCAGTCAGTCGCGGAGAGCATCAACCGCCTGACACACGTGCTGGATGGCGTCGTGCACTCACAGGTTGAGGTCGCACAGTCCCTGGCGGGAATGTCTAACTCCCTGGACTCCGTCTCTGCAAACCTTCGGATCCTGGTCGATACCGTTGCAGGCCTCCAGGACTGGCAGCGCTAGGTGTCGGTGGCGCGACGGGGCACCTCCCCGCTCACATCTCTGTCCCAAAGTGAGGCTCGGGGGCCACCGGGCTCCCCGAGGGAGGAGGAGGTTTCGGGGCCCATCCCATTAACTCCATCATGGGACGTCCCGGAATTCTCGGCCTCCCCCCGTCCCATCCCTGGTGCATCGGGTGGGTAGCAGGCAGAGCTGGGTGGCACAACGTCACCCGAGACGCCCGCAGAGCAGCCTGGCCTATCAAGGCCGGGTCGCCCCAGGAAACGCTTGCCGAAGGGGCTAGGTCATCTGTAAATTATTGTTAACATTAAACGCACTGTTCCACCTTACTTGTAATACCGTGTGATTGTTCCACAGCCACAGGATTCGTGATGGTGACCGAGTGTCGCTGGGGTTGACGAGCGGTGAAACTTCGGTGCCGGGTGTGCAGTCCCTTCCCCCCCCACCCCCTCCCACAGCTAGCCCACGCGGGCACGTGATAGAGTGTCCGTGACGATCTCAGCAGCCACCAAGGTGGATGGTTCAGCTATTGCCATGGGTCAGACTCTCTCTAACGATTCTGAGCTCACAGCTCTTCGCAGAGCGGGCTGTCATCATTCCACATGGCACTGATCACACCCGCTGACACAGCCATCGATGTTGTACCATACCGTCTGGACCCAGTGGTAAGGGTAATGTCTAAGTGGAGCGGTGTACACTGAGAGGGGGCGGGGGGGGGGGGGGGGGGGGGGGGGTGGCTGTGGTGGTGGCAGTTGTGTGTTGACCCTCTGCACGACTAGCGATGCAGGTGGTGGTTTGGTGTTCAGCGGGGACGTCACATGCGACACGTGAACCGTGCTGCCACCAAGGCGTCACGTGCCCGCCGTCCTCGCCGGGTCCGTCGTGCCGCCTCCTGGACATCACCAGCACCTGGGTCGTGTCTGCGTGCTGCACCCGCCACTCCACCAGCCTCCTCCTCCTCCTCCTCCTCCCTCTCCTCCTCCTCCTCCTCTGTGCTGGCACCACTGCCACTGGCTTCTCCCTCCGCCTCCTGCAGCAGGTCATCTCCCCTCTGCATCGCGATGTTGTGCAGCGCACAGCAGACCACAACAATGCGAGCGACCCTGTCGGGCTGGTACTGCAGGGCCCCTCCGGAGCGGTCCAGGCACCTGAATCTCATCTTCAGGAGGCCAAGGCAGCGCTCCACCACACCCCTGGTTGCTGCATGAGCCTCGTTGTATCGTGTTTCCGCATTGGTCTGAGGCCTCCGTATATGTGTCATCAGCCAAGACCTCAGCGGATAACCCCTGTCGCCTAGCAACCAGCCCCTCAGCCAGGGGGGACGCCCCTCAAACATCGCAGGGATGTATGACTGCGCCAGTATGTAGGAGTCATGCACACACCCTGGGAACCTTGCACAGACGTTCATGATCCTCATGTGGGGGTCGCATGCCACCTGGATATTCATGGAGTATGTCCCCCTTCTGTTTGTGAACACGTCCCTGTCCCCTGCAGGCGGGGCGCATGGGGACGTGAACATAATCGATTGCCTCCTGCACCATCGGTATCCCGGCCACGCTGGCAAACCCACGAGCTCATGAGTCTTGACTTGCTCGGTCCTCGGGAAAGGTGAGGTAGCGGTCTGCGATGGCATAGAGGGCGTCGGTCACATCCCGGATACACCTGTGGACCGATGACTGGGAGATCCCGGAGAGGTCCCCGCTCGGAGACTGGAAGGAGCCGGTCGCATAGAAGTTAAGAGCGACCGTCACCTTGATGGCAACTGGGATCGCATGTCCTCCCCCCGTTCCATGTGGGCCGAGGTGCACCACGAGGTGACAGATATGTATCACCGTCCGCCTACGCAGCCGGAGTCTCCTCCTGCAGGTGATGTCCGTCATTGTTAGGATAGAGATCCAGGCACGGTACACCCTCGGCCTTGGTCGTCGCCTCTGGTGCCGTGGCTGCACCCTCACTCTCTCCTCCTCCCCCTCCTCCTCCCCCCCCCCATGCTGCTCGACGACTGGCAACTCCTCGGCCCTTCCCTCTGCTGCTGCAGCTGGCCCTGCATCCACTGCGGGTTGTGGCTGTGGATGCTGCTCCATCTCCAAATGCAGTGCAGCGGCCCCAACCACTGCACAGAACATAGCCGTTCTGTTCCCATGCATCGTGCTAACCTACAGAAGGGTTATGCTAGACGGAGGTTAGTCGACACCTCGGCAGCCGCCTGCCACGGGATACCTGTGTGTCCCGGTGGCCTGGTCGTGCTGCTGACACGCAGGCAGCCTAACCCCTGGTCACTTTCTGCATCCAACGGGAAGTTAACTACGTCCTCTTCACCGGTGCGTCAGTGGCCTGTGTCCGTAAGCCACAGGGCAACCAGCGGCCGTGTACTCGTGACCGGCACGCCATGGCATGGTGGCAGACATTTTGTAACCGGGGTTGGACGGGTCACTCGCTCACTCTCTCCCTACCCCCCCACTCACACTCCCCCCTCCGTCTCCCCCACTCCCCCCTCCGTCTCCCCCACTCCCCCCTCTTTCTCCCCCACTTCCCCCCTCTGTCTCCCCCACTCCCCCCTCTGTCTCCCCCACTCCCCCCTCTGTCTCCCCCACTCCCCCCTCTGTCTCCCCCACTCCCCCCTCCGTCTCCCCCACTCTCCCCTCCGTCTCCCCCACTCCCCCCTCCGTCTCCCCCACTCCCCCCTCCGTCTCCCCCACTCCCCCTCTGTCTCCCCCACTCCCCCCTCCATCTCCCCCACTCCCCCCTCCGTCTCCCCCACTCCCCCTCCGTCTACCACACTCCCCCCTCTGTCTCCCCCACTTCCCCCTCCGTCTCCCACACTCCCCCTCCGTCTCCCCCACTCCCCCCTCCGTCTCCCCCACTCCCCTCTCCGTCCCCCCACTCCCCCCTCCATCTCCCACACTCCCCCCCCCGCTCTGGACCCCCTCCCGTTCTCGGGGATGCCTTCCCCGTTGTGGCCAGACTCCAGCAGTGCGCTGAGCGGTGCGCTGAGCAGTGCGCTCACCTCCTCGAAGCTCTCGTCAGCCAGCACGACTGGTTGACGAACTTGAAAAGCAGGTGTGTTGGCCGGCGTGAAAACAGTGCGTGATGACGTCGGGACTTCGGCCCATCCGGGCCGGAGAATAGCGGGGGGGCAATAAGTAGCGATTCTGGTCGTGTTGGGGGCGCGTTCGAGGCCTTTGCCGGGAATGCCGACGTGTAGTTTGTGCGGGGTTCGGAGAATAGCGGGAGGGCGTCGGACCAGCGTCGCCGTGAAAATTTGCGCGGCCCGCTATTCTCCGAACCGGCGTGAGTGCGGAGAATCGTGCCCAATGTGCTTCTGTTAAAAGGTGTTTCTTTTTGTCTTCTGGATGTTGTTTGGGAAGTTATTAAGGATTACTTGGTGTTGTATTCTTTGGGGGTTGTATTTGAATTGATGTTTGCCAAGATGTTCACTGTATGTTTTAAAAAGGTTAACTTGAGTTCATAGAATAAACATTGTTTTGCTTTAAAAAATACTTTTCGATTTCTGCTGTACCACACCTGTAAAGTGTGTTCCCCTACCACAATCTATTAAAAGTTGTGGGTAAGGTAAACTCCATGATACACTTTGGGGTTCTCTAAACCCTGGCCCATAACATAAGTTACATATATATTTTTGATACAATAATTGATGACAGCAGTTTGTTCTTAAAAACTAAGTGACCATTAAATTCACCAACATCATGAAAGTGAAGAAGTCTTCAGATGCATTAGGGTATATCATTGATAAAAATGTTCTTCTGCATTGAACAACATTGATATTCAGATCTGACTATGTCAGTTGTCCATTGTAATTTGATTTTTTTTCATTGAATGACAGCTCAGACATCTGTTTCCCTACTTCAAAGTTTGGGCAGATCATATTTAGCTCTGGGATTTTTTGACACAGTTGTACGATGCTTGGCTGAGTTCCAACCCCCATTAATGGATTCAGCTCAGCAAAGGTGTTGATACAATAATTCACTATAACATAATTATGCATGCTTGGCTAAACCCCAAACTCCATAATGGATTCATCTCAGCACACGTTGTTGAAATAGTTGACAATAAGACTGGTAGTTTTTTTTTTCTGACAGTTTTCTGACCACTTAAATGATAATGTTTTCTTGAAGTGTTTTTTGAATGACTGCTTGCTTATTTTCACAGTTTTATGAGCATCTCAAAGACTTCTTAGAGTTATTATAGAGGCCTAAGTGCTTATAGAGGCCACAGTGGACACAATGTATGTGGGCAAAGGGAACTTAGGGATATGGGGATAGTGAATGAGCATTCAGGGGTTGAGGGGGATATGGGGGCTCAGAGAGCATTGGGTTATAGGGGTGGGGGATATGCGGGTATAGAAGAGGTGGGGATTCATAGGAGCGATGGGGTGAGGAAGTGTGGGGAGGAGGGTTTGGAGGCAGAGAAGTGAGGATTAGAGGGCCTCATACTCTTCTACAGCACTGGGCTCATGTCCTAGCATACCGAGATGGATTTTCTAACCTGCCCACCTTGGCATCTGTCCACCTCTGCTCCCATCTCTGGCTGTTTCATGAAAAGATGGCCTGTCCATGCCACCCCACCATGCAAATAGTGTGGGCAGGCACTGCCAGACAGGAGGCATGAGCATAATGTTGGAAAATAGGTCGATTTCCACCTCAAAACTGAAAACCAGCCCCAGAAACCTTCCAATTTGCTTGGTTCCCAGGGATGGAGGCGAGGAGTTGTGGATTGGGCCAAGGAGAGGAAAATATAATGTTAGGATTATGACCATAGCCTCCCCATTCACTAACTACCTGCTTGCTGTGATGAAATCAGCAATATGATTGTGTCTGGGGGGGTCCCAGTTTCAATATTATACTGTTTTCAGGCTTTGAAGAATTTCAGCCCACCATAATGGCAATTTTTGAGCTATATTCAAAAAATGCTCTCAGGTGATGGTTCACACAGGCAGTGCTACTTTTTCTGTTTTTCTCCTCCATCGGGCACGCAAAATGCGTTTCCAGTGGCGGAGACATATTCTCATCCTGTGTACAGGTGATCCTGCCCGGACCATGGATTTTCTGGTGCTTTTGGTGTCTGCGAGGGCTCGTGGATTTGTGCTCCCATATGTTCATGGACACCAGTGTCATATAGAACAGAGAAATCTTTTCAATGTTTTATAGACCAGTACTTTCACTTTTATTTGGTGTGTGTGAATCTTCTGCAAGTTGCTAGAAGTCTATTTCAAAACTGAAAGGCATAGATTCAGAGAATCTTGGGAAGTTTGCGGCACAGAAAGAGGCCATTTGGTCCGTTGTGTCTGCACCGGTCAAAAAATGAGCCATGCAGCCTTATCCGACTTTCCAGCACTTGGCCAATAGCCCTGGTTATGGCTTTTGAGTTGCATAAGCAGACATCTTTTAAATGAGTTGACAGCTTCTGCCTCCACTACCCTTTCAGGCAGTGAGTTCCAGAATCACACAATTCTCTGCATGGAAAAAAAATCCTCATCTCCCTTCTAATCTTTCTATCAATCACTTCAAGTCTATGCTCCCGGTCACTGACCTCTCTGCTAAAGTAAATAGGCCCTTCCCATCCATTCTATCCAGGCCCCTCACAGTTTTGTATCTCATTCTGTTCCAAGGAGAACAACCCAGCCTATACAACCCAGCTAATACCTCATAGCTGCAATTTTCCAGTGCTGGCAACATCCTCATAAATCTCCTCTGTGCCCTCTCTAATGCAATTACATCCTGTTACGACACACTGGGCAATTGCACAATCAATTCCAGCCCCACAGACCCGGGCCGGGATTCTCCCCTACCTGACGGGGTTGGGGGGGGTCCCGGCGTGTTGGAGTGGCGTGAACCACTCCGGCGTCGGGCCGCCCCAAAGGTGCGGATGTCTCCACACCTTTCTGGGCCAAGCCCTCACATTGAGGGGCTAGGCCCGCACCGGAGTGGTTCCCACAGGGGAGGGGGTCTCTTCCGCCTCCGCCATAGTGAAGACCATGGCGAAGGCGGAAGAAACAGAGTGCCCCCATGGCACAGGCCCCGATCGCGGGCCAGGCCACCGTGGGGGCACCCCCCGGGGTCAGATCACCCCGCCCCCCCCAGGACCCCGGCGCCCGTCCGTGCCGCCAATTCCGCTGGTCAGGTAGGTCGTTTAATCCACGCTGGCAGTAGAGGCCTGTCAGCGGCGGGACTTCGGCCCATTGCGGGCCGGAGAATCGCCGCGGGGGGCCCGCCGACCGGCGCGGCGCGATTCTCACCCCTGCCGAATCTCGGGGGGCTGAGAATTTGGGACAAGGCGGGGGCGGGATTGACACCGTCCCCGGGTGATTCTCCGACCCAGCGGGGGGTCGGATAATCCCGCCCCTGGAGTCTCAACATAAGTGAATTAACCCAATAATTTGTGTTTTCCGAAGATCTTCAGCTCTTGACTGTTCCAATCAGTACCAGATTTAGAAGTAGAACATTAACAAACCGTTTATTAATAAAAAGAGGAAAAGATGACTATATATAAAGAAATAACAGAACAATGGCCTATCAGTCTCCCGAATCCTAAAACCCCATTGTGTCTACCCAGACACACACAGGACAGACACAAGGTAAGGGTTGGTGAGGAAAAAAACAAGAATTAAAAGATAGCTTTGAGATGAGTCTTCACTGCTGTGGTTGCGGCCTCTGGGAAATAGATTTAATCAAGAGGTTCAGGTGCAATTCTGTCCTTCGACCACCAGATAATGTTTTACCCAAGAATTCCAGGTCAGTGCAATTCCACCCTTCTGTAACCAGATGGAGCTAGGTCTATAGTGTTCAGATCAGTGCAATTCTTGTCGCCGGTCACCAGATAGTGTTGTACACAGGATGCTCAGATCAATGCACCCCAGCCTTTCTACCACCAGATGGAGCTTTTGTCAGCCTGTGAGATTACTGGACTTTACATTTGCGAGTTTGCAGGCCTTTCATTTGCCTATTTCTGTGTACAGATCCCAGTTGTATTTTAAAGAATGCTCTCAGTTCGAGCTCTTCTCGGCCTTTCAGATAGAGGATTAAAAGTTTACAGACCTTGTGAGCGACTGCTTGCTTTTTTAATCCACTTGAGAGCTGTCTTCAAGGCCCTTACTAGCTGGCTTTTTTCACAGAACTGGCTTGGAAGCTTTAGAAATTGCCTGGTTGAGGGAGAGAGAGAGAGAATGCCTTCCAGCTGTGACCTGGCTGAAACATTCTCAGAACTGAAGACCATGTAGCCCATGGCACTTGGTTGTGCACAGGTGTATGTGCCATGATAACATTTTGTGTCCCCTCACCTCCTGCAGATCATGTTTGGGCACTACCCGACGATGCTGGCCGCCGTGGCGGGGGCCGCTGCCGTGCATGCAGCCCTGTGGGAGAGTGAGCGCATGCGGCTCAGAGAGGAGGCGGAGGCCGCAGTGGAGGAGCAGGCCGCAGAGGGGCAGGTGCCAGCCGCTCAGGCTGGAGGGCTGCCCGGCTGACAGGCCGAGGAGGAGGATGAGAAACAAGACGAGGGGGAGCAACAGGATGAGGATGAGGAGGAAGGGGAGGAGGAGGAGGTGATGCCAAGGAGGCGCTTGAAGAGGCCCAGCATGTACCGGCGCTGCATGTTCTTTGAGGAACTCCCGGACCCAGCATGCAGGAGGAGACTGCAGATGAGCCGGGAAACGATGGCCCACATATGCCACATGATGGCACACCTGGCACCGTGTGGGACTGGGGGAGGACACCCGCCAGCGGTGGCCATCAAGGTGACGGTCACCCTCAACTTCTACGCAAAGGGGTCGTTCCAGTCGCCGAGTGGGGACCTGTCCGGCATCTCCCAGGTATCAGTGCACAGGTGCATCCGTGCCATCACAGATCACCCTGCATGTCCTTGCAGAGCACTACATATAGTTCCCTGTGGACCGCGCTTACCAGGATGTCCGGGCGGGTTTCGCTGCCATCGCCAGGATGCCCATGGTCCAGTGGGTCATTGATTGGGTGCATGTCGCCCTACGGGCACTGGCGGATAACAGGCTGATGTTCACGAACAGGAAGAAGTACTACTCAATAAATGTTCAGGTGGTCGGGGACCACCAGGTGAAGATACTGCTCGTCTGCGCCCGGTATCCGGGCAGTGTGCATGACTCATTTATCCTGGCGCAATCATTCATCCCCGGCATGTTCGAGGGACACCCCTCCCAGCTGCAGGGCTGGTTTCTGGGCGACAGGGGTTACCCATTGTGGTTGTGGCTGATGACGCCTGTACGGAGTACACAGAGTGACACGGAGAACAGCTACAATGATGCCGATTGTGTGACCAGGAGTGTGCTGAACAGGTGCTTCGGGGTGCTGAAGATGTGCTTCAGGTGCCTGGACCGCTCTGGAGGGTTCCTGCAGTATGAGTCAAGGAGGGTCGACCGTATCGTTGTGGTCTGTTGCGTCCTCCACAATATAGCCCAGCAGAGGGCGATGTGATGGAGGAGGATGAGGAGCAAGTACAGGCCTCGTCAGACTAGGTGGGGGAGGGGGACAAAGTGTGGGATATGGGGGCTGGACATGAACGGGAGGCTGCACTACGCCACCGGCAGGCCAGCGAGCACGGGACGCTTTGATTGTCGCACGTTTCACCAACTAGGGGTGTGGAGGGGGTTTGCTGTGCAGTTGCATGGACACCACAATACCGCACCACCTCACCACTGACCACCTTCACCTCCCACAACACCAAAGAAGCTCACCTCCCCCAACACTGAACGCACTCACCTCCCCCACCGCTGAATGCACGTACCTCCCCCACCATTGAACGCACTCACCTCCCTCAACACTGAAACACTGAACACTCTCACCTCCCCACCATCGAACACCCTCACCTCCCACACCATCGATACAGCCGCATGCACACCACCCCACCATTACACATCCACCTGCGGCACAACGTGCTGGGGCACGGGGTTGCTAGTGACACCGGGCCTGATCCATATGGTGGAGGATGATGACAGCCCTCTCTGCCATGAGCTCCGAGCTCCACATTGTTAGACAATGTCTGACTCATGCCCATAGTAACACCCTCCAACTGGGTGGTCCCTGCATGCGAGCTGGACACTCCATCAGATGGCCCTGTCATTTCGCTGGGGACGGGGTGATGGGGGTGTCCGGTGGTGGGGTGGTGGGGGGCTGGTTCGTGGGGGGGGGGGGGGTTGGTGGTTTGCCCTGCCCTGCAACTAGGGTCCTTTTAGGCGCACTCTTCCTGGGACGGCCCAGCCTGGATGGGCCAGACTGCTCCTTGGGCATCCCGGCTGGCGTGGTGCCGCCCTGCTCTGACTGCTGTCCACCAGATGCACCAGGGGCATTGGGCGGGGGGCGGGGGGTGATTGGGAGTCTGGGTGCTGCAGTGTTCCGGCACCTCCCCCGCATGAGTCACCGGCTCGGGCCCAGTACCTCCTCCTCCCTCGGTGTGCCCAATGGCACCCGGGCTTCTCCATGGGACAGGGGTACGAGCAGAGCCCGAACCCTGAGGCGTCCCTGACACCTGTCGCTGCCAGTACTTGTGGCCCGCTCTAGTATCAACCAGGGTCTGCATGTTAGTGGCCATGGAGCTCAGGGAGTGGGCCATCCCTGACTGAGAATTTGACACCTCCCTCTGGGACTGTGCCACCTCCCCCTGGGTCTGTGGGATGCCGGTCAGCACTTGGGCAGTGGCGCGGATGCTCTAAGCGCCTGCTGAGACTGGGACATCACCTGAGCAATGCCGACGATGCTCTCAGCAATGGCCTGCTGAGGCTGGGCCATGCTGTGGAGCGCCGCTGCAATCTGCAGCTGGCTCTGGCACATGGTTGCCTGTGAGTGATCAGTCATGTCCTGGGCCACGGCCCCCGCCTGCACAGATAGCCCCAGGCTTTACATAACCTGGTACATGTCCGACACCTTCGCCCCCATAGCCTCCACCACGGAGGCCACCCGTGCGGTTAGGCCTGGGTGGCACGCATGACCGGCACCACTTCCAGCTCCTGCAAGCGGTTAGATTCCTCCACCTGCGTCTGCAGGTGCTGGAAGCCAGCCGCCATCCCCTTGTCTAGTCCCCGGGACATTGACTGCATCTGATCTATGAATATCGAGTGTATATTCCAGGAAGCCGGGACCCGTATGGGCGGCAGTTGTTGCTCGGGCCGGGCTGCCCTCTGACCGTCCGGCCCCTCGGCTGCTCCTACCTCCACCTGCTGTACCGGAGCGGCTGTGTGGTGCACACCAGCAAGTGTCCCAGAAGCCTCCTCACTAAAGCCTCCTCACTAAAGAGCCCAACCGAGGTGATAGTCTCTGCGATGGTGAAGGGTGTATGAGACAGCAGTGACGGAACGTCTATGTCATCATCGGACCTGAGGTCCGGCATCTCCTGTGTCGTGTTGTGCTGTGCGTTGGCTTCCTGTGTATTTGTGCCCTGTGTGTTGGTTTCTTGAGTGTATGTCCCCTGTGTGTCTGTCCCGTGTCGTTGTGTGCTGTGACTCCATCCCTTGTGTTTCAGTCCCCTGGGTCGCTGTGTCCTGGCTTGTCACGGGCGGAGGGCTGTTGTTACGGCTGCCCTCCCCATCGGTGCTTGCGTCCCTTGGGGGCACCGGCCCTGGCACTGGCTGGGGGCGGGGGGAACCAGATGGGTACGGACCATCACCGGCTGGTCCTGCAAGGCACAAAACAGCATGTATGGTGAGACAGATGGACGAGGGTGAGGCGTTATGTAGTGAGGGGGTGGGGTGAGGGGGTAGGGTGAGGGGGTGCGGTGAGGGGGTGGGATGAGTGGGTGGGGTAAGGGGGTGGGGTGAGTGGGTGGGGTGAGGGGGTGGGGTGAGGGGGTGGGGTGAGGGGGTGGGGTGAGGGGGTGCGGTGAGGTGGTGGGGTGAGGGGGTGCGGTGAGGGGGTGGGGTGAGGGGGTAGGCTGAGGGGGTGGGGTGAGGGGGTGGGGTGAGTGGGTGGGGTGAGGGGGTGGGGTGAGTGGGTGGGGTAAGGGGGTGGTGGTTGGCACACATGTTGTGAGGAGCCACAACCAGGTGGGGGGTGGGGAGGTGTCTCACTTGGTGGCACACCTCCGACATCGGCATCGGCAACCTCCCGCTCCTCGGGTCTGCCAACGATGTCCAGTGCCCTCTGCTCAGGCACGGTGAGGGGATGCAGTTCTCTGCAGGCCACTCTGCTCACGCTCCCAGGGCTGCATGCAGGGCAGCGGCCCCCACCACGGCACAGGGCACCCGGCCATTGCGACTGGCATGGGTGGGTTCTGCCACGTGGATCACGGCGGGGGTTGGACCGCCCCGCCCCGCCCCGATTTCCACCCAAATGGATTCAACCTTATCCTCCATAGCACCGATGTCATCCCTTACTATTGCCCGGATGTCTTCCCTAAATAACAGAGCTACACCACCTCCCTTACCATCCAATCTGTCCTTCCGAATAGTTTAATACCCTCGGATATTTAACTCCCTGTCTTGACCATCCTTTAACCATGTTTCAGTAATGGCCACTAAACCATAGTCATTCACGATGATTTGCGCCATCAACTCATTTACCTTATTCCGAATACTACGAACATTCAGGTTAAGTACACTTAAGTTGGCGTTTATACCTCTGTTTTGAATCTTAACACCTTGATCAGTAACCTCTCCTAAGTTATATTTCCTCTTAACTTTTCTCCTAATTTTCCTTGTCGTTGAACCCATATCTTCATGTAACAGCCTGCCGCGTCGCTTACCATTTATATTTTTACTTCCCGTTTTATTCCTTTTAGTATTATTGGGCCTATTCACTGAGCTCCCCTCAATCACTGTACCTTGTACTGTCGCCCTTTTTGATTTTTGACTATGGCTTCTCTATCTTACACTTTCCCCCTTACTGCCTTTTGTTTCTGTCCCTGTTTTACTACCTTCCGACTTCTTGCATTGGTTCTCATCCCCCTGCCACATTAGTTTAAAACCTCCCCAACAGCTCTAGCAAACACCCCCCCTCGGACATCGGTTCTAGTCCTCCCAGGTGCAGACTGTCCGGTTTGTACTGGTCCCACCTCCCCCAGAACCGGTTCCAATTCACCAGGAAGCTGAATCCCTTCCTCTTGCACCATCTCACGAGCCACGCAGTCATCCTATCTATCCTGACATTCCGACTCTGACTTGCTCGTGGCACTGGTAGCAATCCTGAGATTACTAAATTGAGGTCATATTTTTAGTTTAATTCCTAACTCCCTGAATTCAGCTTGTAGGACCTCATCACATTTTTTACCTCTGTCGTTGGTGCCTATGTGCACCACGACAGCTGGCTGTTCACCACCCCCCCCCCCCCCCCCCCCCCCCACCCGAATGTCCTGCAGCCATGCAGCTTCTTCCTGCACTGGTCAGCTGCCCTGGCCATCGGTCCAACAGCGCTGACGGCCTCAGCCACCTCCGTCCAGGCACAGCAAACGATGGCGCCTGCTGTCCTGCGGCCCGGTCCGGGATACAAAACCACCCTCCTCTCCTCCACGACATCCAGGAGGGTATCCAGTTCGCCATCTCTGAATCTCGGGGCTGCTCGTTTGGTGGCCACCTTGCCTACGATGGCTGTGTGTTGGGGGAGAATGGTTTTCAGCTGCCGTGGCACCGCGTCAATGGCGCAACCCGTGTATCAGCGGCTGATTGGTGGCCACTCCCTCGGGCCCTTCCCATTGCAGCCATGCTGGCCCTTTGTGGGCCGCTGAATTGCTGCACCTGGGGGCCCGATGACGCCGTTGTGAAACACTATGGTTTTTACGACGCCGTCAACACTTAGCCCCATGATCAGAAAATGCCGCCCATGATCTCCATCTGTCACTCCTCCCACCTGCCCAGCTTCAGTTACTAAACCGAAGTCCAGAATCACACCCTCTCTTGTCAGACTTGCTACATACTGGCCAAAAATGTTCTTCTGAATGCGCCTTAAGAACCCTGGGCAGAATTCTCCGACCCCCCATTCCCCGGGGCCGGCGTAAATCCCGCTCCCACCGTGGCCGGAATTCTCCACCACCCGGGAATCGGCGGGGGCGGGAATCGTGCCGCGCCGACTGACGGGCCCCCCGCGGTGATTCTCCGGCCCGCGATGGGACGAAGTCCTGCCGTTGTCAGGCCTCTCCCGCCAACGTGGTTTAAACCACCTCTGGTGCCAGCGGGAGCAGGCGGCGGGAGCGGGCCCCGGGGTACTGGGGGGGGGGCGATCTGACCCCGGGGGGTGCTCCCACGATGGCCAGGCCCGCGATCGGGGCCCACCGATCGGCGGGCGGGCCTGTGCCATGGGGGCACTCTTTTTCTTCCGCTGCCGCCACGGCCTCCACCATGGCGGAGGCGGAAGAGACCCCCTCCACCGCGCACGCACCGGGGTGACGTCAGCGGCTGCTGACGCTCCGGCGCATACGTGGACTCACGCCGGCCGGCGAAGGCATTTCGGCCAGCTGTGGCGCCGGCTGGTGGGGCGCCAAAGGCCGTTCACATCGGTCGGCAGGGCGCCAACCACTCCGGCGCGGGCCTAGCCCCTAAAGGTGTGGAGAAATCCGCATCTTTGGGGAGGCCCGATGCTGGAGTGGTTCTCGCCACTCCGGTACGCCGGGACCCCCCACCCCGCTGGGTAGGGGAGAATCCCGGCCCCTGTTCCCTCCATTAATTTCAGACTAAAACTATCCCAGTTAATGTCTCATTTGATTTGATTTGATTTATTACTGTCACAGGTATTTGTATACAGTGAAAAGTGTTGTTTCTTGCATGCTGTACAGACAACACATACCGTACATAGGGAAGGAAGGAGAGACTGCAGAATGTAATGTTACAGTCATAACTGGGATGTAGAGAAAAGATCAACTTAATACGAGGTAGGTTCATTCAAAGGTCTGATGACAGCAGGGAAGAAGCTATTCTTGAGTCGATTGGTATGTGACCTCAAACCTTTGTATCTTTTACCTGACGGAAGAAGGTGGAAGAGAGTATGTCCGGGGTGTGTCGGGTCCTTAATTATGCTGGCTGCCTTTCCGAGGCAGCAGGAATTATAGATAGAGTCAATGGATGGGAGGCTGGTTTGCTTGATGGACTGAGCTACATTCACAATGTTTTGTAGTTTCCTGCGGTCTTGGGCAGAGCAGGCTCCATACCAAGATGTGATACAACCAGAAAGAATGCTTTCTATGGTGCATCTGTAAACATTGGTGAGAGTGGTAGCTGACAAGCCAAATTTCCTTAGTCTTCTGAGAAAGTAGAATCGTTGGTGGGCTTTCTTAACTATACTGTCGGCATGGGGAGACCAAGACAGGTTGTTGGTAATCTGGACACCTAAAAACTTGAAGTTCTCGACCCTTTCCACTTCTTTCCCATTGATGTAGACAGGGGCATATTCTCCTCTACGCTTCCTGAAGTCAATGACAATCTCCTTCGTTTTGTTGACATTGAGGGAGAGATTTGTCGTCGAACCAGTTCACCAGATTCTCTATCTCATTCCTTCTCTCTCGTCATTGTTTGAAATCCGACCCACTACGGTGGTGTCATCAGCAAATTTGAGAATCGAGTTGGCGGGGGATTTAGCCACAGTCATAGGTGTATAAGGAGTATAGTAGGGGGCTGAGGGTACAGCCTTGTGGGGCACTGGTGTTGAGGATGATCGTGGAGGAGGTGTTGTTACCTATCCTTACTGATTGTGGTCTGTGGGTTAGGAAGTTCAGGATCCAGTCACAAAGGGAGGAGCCGAGGCCCAGGCCATTGAGTTTGGAGATGGGTTTCGTCGGAATAATAGTGTTGAAGACTGAGCTGTAGTCGATAAATAGGAGTCTGGTAGTTACAATCTCCTACTCTTACTACTCTACTGTTTTTGCACTTCATAGAAGGGACATTCTTGTCAATCTCCACCTATCACTGACCCTCTGTCCAGCTCCTCTGCTCCATGAACCCCCACAACAGTTTAACTCTGATCCTATTTCCAGTTTTCTTTAGCTTTGACAAAGAGTCATTCAGACTCGTACGTTTGCTCCCTTTTCTCTCCACAGATTCTGTCAGACCTGCTGAGATTGTCCAATATGTTTTGTTTTTTTTCACAGGAAGGATATTGGTTCCGGCCCTATTGAGGTGTAAACTGCCCAGCTTGTTCAGATTCTGTTTCATGTATAAGGGCAACTGTACTTCTTCAGTGTGTTCATAGTGAGAGGCATAATTGAACTGAATAGAAATATCAGCCTACAGGCAGTTTGTCCCATGGCAGAGTCACATGATTACAGCCAGTGAGGTGTGACATGTCGACTGAATGCATTTCAAAACCCAAAAACGCCCCACTTCCAGCAGAACCAGTCCCAATGTCCCAGGAATCTGAATCCCTTCTTCCTAGAACATCTCTCCAGCCATGCATTCATCAGCTCTAACCTCCTGTTGCTATGCTCGCTAACGTGTGTCACTGGTGGTAATTTGGAGATTTTTTATCTCTGAGGATCTTCTTTTTAACACCTTACCTAGATCCCTGAAGTCCACTTTCAATTTCATTCCTCTGTCTACCCATGTCGTTTGTACTAATGTGAACCATGACCTCTGGCTATTCATCCTCTCCCCATAAGAATGTCCTGCAGCTACTCTGTGATATCCTTGACCCTGGCACTAGGGAGGCAACATACCATTCTGGAGTCATGTCTGTGGCTGTAGAAATTCTTGTCTGTTCTCCAAAACTATCAAATTCCCGACGACTATTCCTTTTCCACTCTATTTCCTTTCTGCCCCTGCAGCCGAGTCACCCAGGGTTCCCCAAACGTGGGTCTTGTTGCACTCCCTTGAGGAACCATCACCCTCACTGACACTCAAAATGAAGAACCAGTTCATGAGTGAGATAGACTCAGAGGACTCCGGCACAACCTTCCCCATCCTCCTAGGCTTTCTGGTGGTCACCCATTTTCTCTCTGCCTGCATGCGCCTAACCCATGTGGTGACCACCTCCCTAAATGTGCTATTCACATAATCCTCAGCATTGCAGCCATGCCACAGTGACTCCAGCCACCGCCCAAGCTCTGAAACAACGAGATCGGGTTTCTGCAGCTGGTGACGTGTGAAGTGTCCACGGTGCCCTGCATGCCACAAAACTTCGAAACGATTCTTAATTTCTAACGGCCACCCGTGATGGTAAAAGGAAAAGCAAACTGAAAATGTTGATAATCTGAAATGGAAACAGAGAATGCTGAAAGTACAGAACAGATCAGTCAGCACCCTAAGAACAGAAAGATGACTTAATGGGCGGGATTCTCCCAATGGGAGACTAAGGGCGCGATTCCACAAATGTGGCGAGTCGTAAAGGCTGCTGTGAAACTGGCTGTGTTTCACGGCAGCCTCCGCGCCCCCTCCCGGGACCCAATTCTCCCCCCGGGCGGGGCTAGCAGCGGGGCCCCATGATGCACGGCATCGCGGGCTTAGCGACGGTCGCTAAGCCCGCGCGCCAAGCGTCACGCCGGCTGATGCGCACGATGACGTCAGCCACGCATGCGCGGATGACGTCATCACGCAGATGCGTCAAATCCGTGCATGCGCGGGCCGTCATGTCCCTCAGCCGCCCCGCGGACTGATCCTGCGGGGCGGCGGAAGAACAAATAGTGCGCGGGTATCGGACCTGCTGCCCGCGATCAGTGTCCACCGATCGCAGGCCCATGCCACCCTTGGCACGGCCGTGCCAATCGGTGCCATGGTTGTCCGGGACGGGCACTTTGCGACCGTTTTCACGAACGCTGAAAGCAGGTGTGATGGCAGCCGTGAAAACAGCCGTAAACTCCGCGGTATTCGGCCCATCGGCCCGCGGAGAATCGCTGTTCGCCGTAAAAAACGGCGAGCAGCGATTCGTGTCGGAGGCGGCCGGAGGGGGGGGGGAGAATAGCGGGAGGCCGTGAAAATTGTCGGGAAGGCCTTCCTGCTATTCTCCGACCCGTCGTGGGCAGCGGAGAATCGCGCCCTAAGTGCCGACGCCGGAGTGAAAACCGGATTGTTTCACTCTGGCGTTGGAGGCCGCTCCTCACCTCCTATTCTCCCAGCCGCAGGGGGTTAGGAGCAGCGCCGTGTCATTTACGCGCGCCGGGCCTTGGCGCTGCGTAAAAGCGGCGCCGCGTAAATGACGTCACCCACGCATGCGCAGGTTGGCCGGCGCCAACCCACGCATGTGCGGTTGCCGTCCTCCACGAGGGCGCGGCGCAAGAAATGGAGGAGTGATCTTGTGGGGCGGCGGAGGAAAGGAGTCCATCCATCAGAGACGCCGGCCCGCCAATCGGTGTGCACCGATCGCGGGCCAGACCCCTTCTGAGCCCCCCCCCCAGTGCTCGATCCTTCCCCCCCCCCCCCAACAGGCCGCTCCCGCAGCGTTCGTGCGCTGTTCACGCCATCAGCGACCAGGTGTGGTTGGCGCCGGCGTGAACACGTCGTATTGGGCAGGCCGTTCGGCCCATTCGGGACGGAGAATCGCTGCTCGCCCGTTACAAACAGCGAGCGGTGATTCTCCGAGCGGCCTGCCGTAAATCTCGGCGCGCCGTTTTGGGGGGGGGTGGGGGGCGGGAGAATCGCATGCGAGTGCCGGGGCGGCGTGACGGGACTCGCCCGGCACCCCCGCGATTCTCCCACCCGGCGTGGTGGGGCAGAACTGCGCCTAATGTTTCACTGTAGGTCCATAGTCACAACTGGAAAATAGGAGGTAAGCATGCTGTGGACCGAACTACATGAAGGGGCCAGAGAGAAACAACAGGTAACAAACCAAGAATGGTGTCGCTTGTCATGGATATTTGTTCATTATTATATATTATACTCAGCACAGAGTCAGGCCATTCATACAACTGTGCTGGTGTTTATACTTTACACAAATCTTCTCCCATTCAATTGACCTTATTTGAGCCTTTCAGCATATCTTTCTATTCCCTTTTCTCACATCGGCTTTTGAAAATGCCTAACATCTTTCAGATGAGATTTCAAATCAGGGCGCCGTCTACCTGCTTGTGTGAATGTAAAAGATCCAATGGCAGTATTTTGAAGAAGAGCAGAGGAGTTATCCCCGAAGATCTATCCGATATTTAGTCCTCAGTCAATGTCACACCTGGGAGATTGTCTGTTCATTAACACATAGCTGCTTGCGGGAGTTTGCTTAGAGAAAAGTAGCTGCCAGATTTCCTACCTTACAACAGTGACTGATACGTCATTAGCTGTAATACACTTTGAGACATCTGGCGGTCATGGAAAGCACTTTATGAATGCAAGCCTTTTTACTATGTTCTTTGCATTAACCACTTTCTGTGGTAGTGGGTTCCAAATTCTAACAGCTCTTTGAATAAAGAAAATTCTCCCTATATCTCTATTGGAATTAATTTGCATTTCCTATGTTCTATT
Source organism: Scyliorhinus canicula (assembly GCF_902713615.1). Taxonomy (NCBI): domain Eukaryota; kingdom Metazoa; phylum Chordata; class Chondrichthyes; order Carcharhiniformes; family Scyliorhinidae; genus Scyliorhinus; species Scyliorhinus canicula. The sequence goes on along the minus strand of NC_052153.1, from coordinate 62,525,077 downwards.
TAATATTTAGGGCCCCTAGTTTTCGATTCTCCCACAAGTGGAAACATTCTTTCTACATCTATCCTGTCCAATCTATTCATAATTTTAAAGAACTCTGCCAGGACACCTCTAAGTTTTCTCTTTTCTAAAGCAAAAAAGACCAAATCAGTTACATTTTTCCTAATAGCTCTAATGTCTCAGTTCTGGTATCATTTGGTACTTTTATGAACGTTCTCTGATGCTTCAATGTCCTTTTCTAGGCTGTAGCGGATCAGAAATATGCACAATATTGGTCACAGTCACTAGTCTCATGCAAGTTTATCGAACTTTACTACTTTTGAATTGGATAACCTAGGAAAAACGTCTCACTGATTTGCAAATATATTTAATTACTTTCCTGACTTGTGATTCTGCTTTTACTGATTTGTTTACTTGTATCGCTAGATCCCTCTGCTCGTCTATCCCATTTTTTGCTTGTTATTTTGAAGGTATATGTGATGTTTCTGAATTTCCAACCAAAATGCATCATCTCTCATTTATCTATGTTAAAGCTCATTTTCCACTTAACTGCCCAGTCTGCATGTTTTCTCATGTCTTCTTGTCACGTATTGCCTTTGCCATGGCTTTGTTTGAGTGCTCCAGAACCTGCACTACTGTTCCTGGTCTTTACCACAATCCTACTGGAGCCTTGATGCATCAGCAATCACTGGAAAATGTAATGAAGCAATGCAGCACATAACTGTCACAGAGACTTGTGTCCAGTACAGGTGCAGAGTCTTCAGCCAGTTTAGTCATACTCTCTGGAATTTCCAGATCACTCAGTTTTACTGTTTCTCTACCCTCCTTCCACCTTTGAGATCGTTTTTGAACTTACTTCTGAGATCAACCTTTTGATTACCCATTGCGACCTATTCTTCTTTGGAATGGCATCCATTTTCCACACATTTGTCTGTGAGTTAACATGCGATAATTTTTACTTTAAAGATCTTGTCCTTCTGATAGCCTGTCGTTATACCCTGACACTGATCTGGTCATACCGACAACCTCCATTCCGTGTGAAAAAAGATTAACTTTCTCATGAAGCACTGACAACATGATACTTGACTGGACTGTCAGCTGAAAAAGCTGGCTGTTGGCATGTATGTTGAAGTTGTCATAAGTGTACAATAACATTTGGGACAATGTCATGGTTGAATCTCCAGCAGCTGGTACCTCGAAAAATAATCTTTGATATTGTCTACTGACTGACTCTGGCTCTGATGCTCAAGTTAACATTGAAGTACATTATAGACTAAAAGAGAAAATGCTGGAAAATCTCAGCAGGTGTGGCAGCATCTATAAGGAGAGAAAAGAGCTAACGTTTCGAGTCCAGATGACCCTTTGTCAAAGTACATTATGGACATCCACTCATCGGATCCCTGCGCAAATAGCAGGCAATTTTTATTTAATAGCTTGGAATTCCCGTGTAAATGGAGGTTTCTATGGACTGGGAGTGAATATACCAATTCCCATCTGTTTCCCCTTTCTCTTTCAGTGGGTGCAGGGGAGGTTATCTAGAATGTCACCAGGAATTAGGGAATTTAGTTATGTATTGCAACTATAAAGTTGGAGCCTGGAGGTTTAAGGGGAATTTAATGGGGGTCTTCACATTTATGCATGATTTTAATAGCATAGAAAAGGAGTGCTGCTAGTTAGAAGACCATGATTTATGAAAATTAGCAAAAGAGCCAGGGACTGGGGAGGGGGGTGTTGTAGATAAGGAGAATATTTTTGAGCTGCAGGTTGTTGTGAATTGGGATACAGTGCCTGAAAGGGTGGTGGAAGCGGGTTCAATAGCAACTGGCAAAAGGAAAATATTTGAAAAGGAAAATGTTTCAGAGCAATGGGAAAGAGCAGGATAATGGAATTAATTGGGTAGCTTTTTCAGAATTGTCATAGGCACAATGGTTTGATTGGTCTCCATTGTTCATTTTCTATGATTCTGTCACACATACAAACGCTATAATTCCCCCACTCTTTTCCAATTGTTTGCCTTGTGATGTGGATTATGTTGGTGCATATTGGATGTTGTAGCTCCACCAGGATGAAAATCTGAACTCTTAAGGTGCATCTCTCTCTGTAGCAAGTAGAAATCCACAGCATCCAAGGCTCAGGTAGGCTTTATGGATAACTTCCGTGAATTTCTTTCAGTTTTTCTCATGTAACCGTGGCTAATGAATGCTTTCTGATTGAGAAATGAGTTTGTTGTTCTCCATTTTCCCGCACAAAAAGTATTTTTTCTGAAATAAATAGATTGTGAATTAACTTTTTCCTTCATTATTTTTAATGCAAAAATGCGAGAATTCTGGAGGCCATTGTTATATCTTTCCCTTAGGACTGATAAAATATTTATAGGTTTTTGGAACATGTCCTACAGGATGGTATAAACCTATATGTGTTCCCATTACTTTTACAACATACATTAAGGTCCATTCGAGTGCAATAGCCTAGACGATAACTTCTGCAGGATTCTCCCAAGGGACCGAGCATAGAATTTCTAGTGGCCTGTGGAAGTTTTATAATGATGTTAACATTCAGGCCTTTTTACATCTTTCTACAATCGTATACAAGGAGAGTTGGACTCGAGATAAATATTTGTATTACAAAAGAATTGAATGCCAGGGTGGGATGTGGGATCCATGACCTTGTGCAAAGTCATACCCATGGTACGCGATCTGTTATTTCCTAAGTTAGAAGGGATAGGTGCCATACACAAGTTATCCTCACATGCTTTTATTCGTCCCCAGCAGCTGATTCCAGAGGGCCATGGCCAACACCTTGGGAGCTGGTCAGCTGCATCTATGGGGTAGTTTAAGAATATAAAACAAAAATTGAAAACATATCAGAACGTGAGAGGGAAGACGAATTACATAACATATCCAATTTTTTCCAATATAT